>NC_032019.1:31005086-31118409 GCF_001865875.1 Lupinus angustifolius | reverse complement strand
TAATGCTCTTTAAGTTTATAAAACTTTGAAACACTTTACTTCAAGCAACTCAGAAAAATAGCTTTGAAAGTTTGAGTTCAAGTTGCTAGAAGTTCAGAAAATTATTTCAGAAAAGTATAGGAACGTTGTGAGAAAAGTGTGAAAGAGTTATTTTCATTGTGAGTTCTAAAGCCTTTAAATAGGCTTTCCAATCAGCCATTGTGCATTTATGAAAGAGTAGAAATTGTTTGGAATGAAGGCATTTCGTTTGGGATGAAAACTCTTGAGTTTCAAATCTGAAAAACTGATGTAACAGCACTCAGTAATTGATTACAGCATTGAGTAATCGATTACCCAAATGTTCTGTCCACGGTGAATTTAAAATTCACTTACAGTAATCGATTACAGCAATTTGAGTAACCTGTTACTCAGTAATCTGTTACTCAAATACAGTAATCTGTTACTCAGTAATTTGTTACTTAAATACAGTAATCTGTTACACATCTTTTCAAAAATTGTTTTAAGTATTTTCAAAGTGTTTCATTATTCTTTAAAAATGGTTTTGAGCATTACTATTTTGCATAACAATGAGTTTTAGGATAGAAGTACCTATAGAGACTTAATCTAATTTTCTTGAAGCTTTATTCTTCTTTGTCTTCATAAGTATTCTTCCTTTTCTTCTTTTTGGTGATGTTGGTGTCTTCATCAAAACCGTGTCAAGATCAGGAGCAAAGATCTTATTCACACATGAGTGTGCTATGGTTTGTAATCCTTATTCTATAATAATATATTGGTAGCGCTAAGCACTCCCGTGGACGTATGCACAATTGGTCGAACCCCGTTAACAAACTCTCTTACTTCTTATCTTCTATTTATTCTTATGTCCTTTATTTGATTGCTTGTGGCCAACACTACATAACAATCGCTTCCACTGCACTAGTAGACTTCATCTTTGACCTAAAGTCTCTACCTTCTTTCTTTACTTTCTCTTAGCACTCATAAATACTGAGTTGAACAACAAAGTCCCTTTTAAGTACCCACCTCAGGTGCTCCAAGGTTGGGTCAACTACTGGTTTAGGTTATTTAAACTACTTGAATGTCAGTTTCATCCTTGTTTAGGTCAGCAACAACATTGTCACATCATTCGTCCATTACACTTAAAGAAGGCTTGATCTTATGTTTGAGTATTCAACTTTGAATCTAGAAAAATTGATATACATGTGCTTAAAACTTGTAGTAAAAGATAAATATCAAGAACCAATTTTGTTTATAGAAATTAGCATATCAATAAATACTCCATGTTTGTTGACTAACATTCTTATTTTGGAATATATATTTTTGTATTAGTTGTACTTTAAATTATAGTATTTTTGTATTGAGCTTACTTTATATTTAATTTTTGTCTTTATTCTAACTAGGTGCGACATGTGTTTCATGTTTGTCGACCCACATTCTTATTTTATGGTGTAAATATTCAATTTTTATATATTTTATTTTGAAAAATTTGAATGTTTTCTTTGTATTTAGTGTACTTTATATTGTATTATATTTTTATATATTAACTATCCATTTTGGTCTTTCATATTTTCAGTGGATACAATTTAGTCCCTAACAAAATTTAAATGACACTTTCGTCCCCAACAAATTCAACATCAAGTCTCATTAGTTCTTACGGAGTCGAACTCCGTTAATTGTAACAAAATTGCTAGCATGACACATTAAGTGTTGACATAGCCTCTGGTGGTGGTCTTACCTGTACAAATTGTTATATCATCAACTAAATGTTTTTTCTTATTTCCCCCTCACAAAATGACATCGTTTTGTATAATAAAAAATAAGTTAATAGAAAAATAATTTATTTAATAATATTTTTTACTTTATTTATTATACAAAACAACGTACTTTTGTATTGTAATTTTTTTAACACAACAAGCAAAACGACGTCATTTAAAGAATAGGTTTTTGGGTTTTGCATGTTCGGATAAACCCTTCTCTCTCTTTTGCATAAGTGAGTTTCTTCTTCTTTCAATTCCTTTTTTCTATTCTCTCTCTTCTATATCACTTTACTTTCAATTTCTTTTTGATATTCTCTCTCTTCTATATCACTTTACTTTCAATCCTTTGCTAACTACAACACTTCTTTTGTTATTATTATAGATGGATCCAAAACTCATGTTTTCTTCACCAAAAAACTCATCTTTATCCACCCCTTTACCATTCTTCATCTCAAATCAACTTCCTTTTCTTCTAAAACCAACCCTTTCTTCCAAGCCCCATTGCTCACTTTCAACTACTTTACTTCAAAAGTCTCATTTTTTTCAGTACAAGTTTGGTTCTTTCACAATTGGGTAATAATAATGTTGATTTTATTAGCTTGAGAGAAAAATTGAATGTCCCATTTGGGCATATAAGATCAGCAGTGAAGAGATGGAAGGAACTTCCCTTTGGTAATGTCATACAAAATGATAAGAAACTCAAATTTGTTCTTAAGTTAAGCAAGATTCTTGTGAGTCAGCCTGATCGAGTTATGTCGCTTCGCGGTCTCGGTAGGTTTAGACAATAATAGAAGAGAAGATGAAGTTGATGCTGAAGGAGGAGAAGAAGAATAGTCAGATACTAATAATCTTATAGATGGTGGATGTGATGACAATGATAATGATGAATGGAGTGATGAAGATGATGATACACCACTAGAGATTGGAAGAAAAAAGCTGATTAAACAAGGTGAAGGATGTTGGAACACTAGATTTTGACGTCTTTTTGTGTACTGAATAAATTAAAAAAATTATTAAATCAATTATTTTTTATTAAATAGTTTTTAAATAAAATATTTTTTTATTATGATAAAACTACGTCGTTTCGTGAGAGAAAAAAAACTTTTAGTTGATAATATGACAACTTATAAATATAGGACCATCCACCAAAAACCATGTCAGCACTTAACGTGCCATGCCAACGATTTTATTACAGTTAACGAAACCGAGATGGTGAAATAATTAATGTGACTCAATATTGAATTTGTTGTGGACGAAATTGTCACTTAACATTTGTTATGGACTAAATTGGTATCCATTGAAAAGATGAAAGAAAATAAGTAATTACTCAATTTTATTATGTACTTTATATTATAATTTTTATATATGTGTATATTTTATATTATATCTTTTATTTTTAATATAATTTTAAATTTAATTTGAGAGATGTGATTAAATTTTTTATCATTTTTAACTCATCCCTACTAAAACATATTTGATAGTTACTCCTAACTTATAAAAATATAAATTTAAAATATTTCCTTTTTTATTTGAATGATCTAGTGAACAAATGGAGTCTTCTTCAATAATTCATAACACTTCTTAAGCCCGTAGAAGTTTTAACATTTCAGTTTTATCATTCCACTTCTATAAGAAAGAAGAGTAGGGAATTACATGTCATCTCAAAAGATTGTGTCTCACTTCATATATCAAATATATAATTAGGAATAAGGATTTTCTCCATTAATGGAAAGGTAATGACATATTTTTATACTTGTTTATAATGACAAAATATAATTATAACATAATCAAAAGGATAGATATATTATTAGAAATTGCATTTTTTGAAGCTACTGCCTCTCCATATCGAGAACATCATAACTCTATAATTAGTTAACAAAATATTTAACAATTAAAATTTTAATTTAAATAATTTTTTCAATTAATCAAAATTGATTAATGGTAGATAAAGTGGACACAAAGCGGCACAACATATGTGGTTCCAAGAGTAGATAGGAAACGAGGAATGCGTGGTCGAGAGAGAAACCCATCACGTGTTAATTTTAGATTGTCCAAGATATTGAAGAGGATAGGGACAGGCGCAACTTTCGAGGACCAGCAATGCAGGAACACAGAAACGGAAAGTAAAGACAACTTTTTGAAGGTGCCATGTGATTCTTTTTTATACGAGTAGAAAAAAATAGGAAGGCACTATTAGTTAATGAATTAAGTATAAAAATGTTATATTAAAAAATAATATATCTATCATATTACAAGTTTTGAATTAGCTGTTCCAATTTTTGGTAGATCGATCGGTAATCTGACCGGCTCAAACTTCTCATTTAATTGATTCTGCATAAAAATTGGATTAACTTGATTTAATTAGGTTAATTTAATCTTAAAATTGGGTCTTGAATCGTCGGGCTAATTGAGTTAATTTTTTTTTTAAAGTCACCAAAACAATATCGTTTTGAGATGATAAAAAATAAATTCAATAAAATCAAAACTTTCATATTTAATTAAAATTTAAAATACTTGTTAAAAAATGTCAGATCAAATTATAAATTTTTTTAAGTAGACCCAATTAATCCAAGTTTAATACGACTACTCTATCCACATTAATATGTATGGAGAGGTACAAGTCGACATGTGTACGGCACGACACTAATGAGATTTTTTATTTTTTCCATTCATATCTGATCTTACTTACCTGAATAAACATACACCATCTATCAAGTCCAAACATGGACCATATACAACTTTCTCGATCAGATTTTTTATTCATAGTTGGATTCTTACTTTGGGAAACAAATATATACCATCTATCAAGTTGAAATATCTACAACATAATGAGACTAATTTTCTTCATTACAATTTTTATTTTTCCATTCATACTCCAATCCTAACTTGAGAGGAACAAAATATAACATCTTAATCCAACCTCATATATATATTTGTTTCCCACATGTATATTCGCACTAAAGACAATCATATCTGAGTCCAAACATTCACAGGTATGTGAGACAATCAAACATGTATTACTTGAACTACCGCCCGTTGATATATGGCAGTATAAGTATATTTTACATTGTTAGTAAATCATTTATCATTGATTTGTTAACCAGACTCTCAAATAAAAGTAATACAAATAAATGGTGGATAATGTGCTGACAGTGTAAAAAACTTTAACTTTCAGTGCTAAAAAGATTTATACATGGTCATCGTATTATTTACCATTCATTTTGTTGGACTTAAGTCCCTTGTTTAATGTGTATCACATAGAAACGTCAAATAGAAACATCCCATGAGCACTTGGATCTATGAGTGTGGTAAGACTTGTAATTATTATTCTCTAATAATATATTGGTAGTCATTCAATCCTCTTAAAAACATAAATATAATTGGTTGAACCCTATTATCAAAGTCTCTTATTTTTTCTCTTCTATTTATTCTATACAATTAATTAATTGTTTATAGTCAACACCTCACACTTATCACTTCCTATGCATCAATACATTTCAATTACGTTCAATGAAAATTAACTGATAAATGATCTAGTGATAAGATATGGAAGTCATGCACCCATACTACATATATTTCTTCTCTTATAAAATTATGATGTTCCATATCACATTATTCTAATTTTTAATAGAAAATTTTCCACCGTTTGATTATTTAAGTAGTGAACACTTCGGTTTTTCATACACACATATACATATATATATAAAATATATATATATATGCACCTGTTAAATGTTGAACATAAAAACTAGTGAACACAAGAAGATCTATATACAGAGAAAGGTGTAACATGGAGAAAGATATGAAAAACCATGTTGCTCATTGTTTGGTCATAGCATATCCAGCACAAGGCCACATCAACCCACTACTTCAATTCTCCAAGCGTTTGGTGCATAGAGGAATCAAGATCACACTAGTATCCACTGTTTCCATTTGGAATATTATAGGCAACAACATAAACCTCAATTCCATTGATATTGATAGCATTTCAGATGGCTATGATAATGGAGGACTTGCAGAAGCTGAAAGCATAGACATTTACAAAGAAACCTTTTGGAAAGTTGGACCACAAACTCTATATAAGCTTCTTCAAAACCTTGCTAGCACAAACAACCCTGTAGATTGTGTTATCTATGATTCTTTTTTACCTTGGGCTCTTGATGTTGCTAAGAAACTTGGTATTCTTGGTGCTGCGTTTTTCACTCAAACTTGTTCTGTTCAGAACATATATTTTCATGCTTATCAGAAGTTACTTGAGTTACCACTTTCACAGAGAGAATATGTGTTACCAGGATTGCCAAAACTTGGTGCTAGTGAGTTGCCATCATTCTTGTATAAATATGGAACCTTTCCAGGGTACTTTGATATAGTTGTAAATCAATTTTCTAACATTGATAAAGTAGATTGGGTTCTTGCAAACACATTTTATGAGCTGGAAAAAGAGGTAAGTTGCTTTATGTTGCTGAAAATTACAATTTTATTTGGTTTTATTCATTGGAATACTTCCCTAGTTTATTTTTATTTTGGTTTAAGTTACTATGTATGTCTTTAATTTTTTTTGCAAAATTCACATAGGTTCCTGAAAAAGTGTTTATAATTGGATCAATGAAGCATACAAAATTTGTAACTGGTTGGCTTATATTATTTGTTTTATATGTTCAATTAGAGTTTCCAACAAATTATAGTCTTGTTTGGATTTTCCCCCCCTCAGACTTATTTGATTTTTTCTACTAGTTTAGGGAAGATCACTTCAGAGATCTCTAATGAAAATTTTAAAAACAATAACAACAAAGTATAAGATACCAAGTACAATTTTTCTACACACTCTGGTAAATGTTTAGAGTTTGTTTAGAAGTTGAGTTTTAGAAAATAAAGAATTGAAAGGAAAATTTCGGAGTTATGAAATACATTGATGATATGACCGTAAAATCTTCTCTTATCATTTATTTTTCTCAAAATCTCAACTCGCAAACTAACCTTTAGTTTAGCTTCCCCAAAAATTTAGGCACAAGTAACTAAACCTTTTGATTTTACTTTTGTGTCTACTAATGATTGAGAACAAATGAAATTCCATTTAGGTTATTGATTGGCTGGTGAAGATTTGGCCAGTGAAGACTATAGGACCAACTGTGCCATCTATGTTCTTGGACAAAAGACTCCAAGATGACAAAGACTATGGTATTAGCATCTATAACCAAAACACAGAAGCTTGCAACAAATGGCTCAATGATAAGCCCAAAGGATCAGTTGTTTATGTCTCTTTTGGAAGCATGGCTGGTCTTAGTGAGGAGCAAACTGAAGAAGTAGCTTGGGGTTTAAGAGATAGTGATTGTTATTTCATATGGGTAGTTAGAACTATAGATCAAGAAAAATTGCCAAAGGAATTTGTGGGCACATTAGAAAAGGGTTTAATACTCACATGGTGTCCTCAACTAGAAGTTCTAACACATGAAGCTGTGGCATGTTTTGTGACACATTGTGGTTGGAACTCTACATTGGAAGCTTTGAGTTTAGGAGTTCCAATGATTGCAATGCCACAGTGGACAGATCAAACCACAAATGCTAAGTATATTGTGGATGTTTGGGAAGTGGGGGTTAAAGCTGTTGCTGATGAGAAAGAGATAGTTAGAAGAGAAACAATTAAAGATTGCATAAAGGAAATGTTGGAGGCTGAAAAGGGAAATGAAATGAAGAAGAATGCTATGAAATGGAAGAATTTGGTTAAGAATTCTGTTGATGAGGGAGGAAGTTCTGATAAAAATATTGCAGAGTTTGTTGCTAAATTGGCTCAAAGATGAGATTTGCATGCTAGAATTGAAACACTGTGCTCTGCTCAAAATAGTTACTGTTAGCTTTCTATAATGGATCAAGAAAATAAGCATGTCAATTTAAGTTATGGTTAGAATTTGTTGTTGTCAAAAATAAAAATGTAGACATGTGAATGAGTATGTCATTCTGTCATCTAATAAGTTGTTTATTATGAGATTATTAGCATATTAGAAATTCATAATGTCTAATTAAGATAGACCTTCTATATTTAATACAATTATATTGACTATTTATTTTGAGTTATAAAACAAGTGATTTAATTTCTGACCATCTATAAGACTCTAAAACTAATAATAAATATTGACTTAAGGAGTGGCTACCCAAACGGTTAACCTATAAGTTAACACATAAGGAACGGTTATGATTTCCAATATAACAAATCACAAATAGTTTTCACTTCCCCTATTGAAAATATATTCGTATATTTCTATATTTATGCCCAAGATTCAATCTGTCATTAAATACAATTAAAGTAATTGCATTATTTGTTTTATCATATTCGCTATTTAATTAAATAAATTATATGATAAAATCACTGATTAATAAAAATTATAGACTTGTTATTATAATAGAGATTATAATAATGAGAAACATGTCTTTTATAATTTTTTGGTCTAAATTGTTCTTGATCATAGAATCATTGAGAATATGACATCAATGATCCAGATAGAACAACATATGTATGATAGTATTTATTGGATAAATATTAATAGATCTCATTTATTAAATTGCACATATAGATGATGCATATGTGAATATGATCATTGAACTGACTCAACCGAGAATTTCTAATAGTTAAAATTACCTTAAATTGTTAATAAGAAATGAAATAATTTCATTTGACTTGAGATTAACATAGTAATTAACCTGATATTTATCATACTTTGATTTTGGACACACAATGTTTTAGGACATTATTTGAATGAATATTGGATATGATTAAATGCATGTAGAATTAGTGATTAATCAAGAAGGAATCCATCAACTCTTGGTAATGAGTTTGAGCTTTATAATAAAACAAGACCTTGGCCAAGGTACTACAATGAATAAAGAAATGAGTTTCTTTGAATCATCATGACAGCTTATTAAAGTTTGACAATTTTGCCATACTTTAAAGTTAGCTAAGATTGAATGAAATATTTTAATTAATCTTCTAGTGGTTCTTGAAAGTAAAATATTTACCATGCTATCTGGTCGCTAAGGACTGTTGTTAGACACCAACCTTGATTAGTAAATTAACAGCTTAGTATTGAACCTACGAGGTTACACACTAACGAGTGTTCTAATCTTTTCTATATAATTATATTATTTGATAATAAAATTGGAGAATTTAATTTGGTCAAATAAATAATTTTATGGAATATTATTTTAATTTTATGCTAGCACTGAGAATTAAATAATAAAGAAAATAAATTCTAAAATTATTAACATGTAGATGAACAATAAAAACATAGTTATTAAAACCGTACCGTACCGATCGGTTCGACTGGAAAACCGGCGAACCGGTCCCAAAACCGGTACGGTACGTATATTATACCGGATAAGTATTGAAACCGGCATAAACTGGCCGGATTTCATTAAAACCGATGAACCAGTGGGAATTTCATTGAACCGGCCGGTTTGCACATATATTATTTTAATTATTTAATAAGACCAGTTGCTGTGTTGTACATCAAATAGGCCAAGAGGGTTTACACTTTCCCCTTTTCAAACCAATCTCTTCTTCCACGGTTCACTTTCCCCTTCTCTTCCAATCTCATTCCATCATCTTCTTCACTTCTCCAATCTCTTCCATACTCTTCCATCATCTTCTTCGGTTCACTTTTCATCAATCTCTGTCCACCAACATATCATCTTCCAATCTTTTGAATTTGAGGTAACACCACACTCTTTGGTTATATCTTTGTCTCACTTTTACTGCATTTTCTCACACTAATTGTTCATTATATAGTCTAATTCATTATTATTATATAAGTTGTATACTAGCTATTTTTGGCTCTTAACTTATGAACTTTCAACTTCAACTACCTTACGAGATTTCATGTAGCTTATAGTAATGACAAACAGAACCAAACTATGTGAATTTCTATCCATATATATATTGTAAAACAAAAGAGAGAGAAAAGGTAAAAAGTACTAAGATTGATCTTTGTTCAACAGAAGTAAAATAACCTTTGATGAATAGAGAAAGGCTTATGATGAGGGTGTACATAAGCCATGACAGCAGCATGAGCAAAATAACCTTTGATGTATAAAATGAATGCAAGGATTGTTATGAAGGTTCATTGTTAAATTTATATGGTGATATGTGCTATTATTAAGGACCTACCCTTAATGCGACAAAAAAGAGTTGGGGTGGTTAAGGTGTCTGTGTCTTCAAGTTGTGAGTGTGGGTCCTAGTTGGATGGATAAGTATCAAATTTTAATGTGTTGTAAACAATTTTCTTGACAAACTCATAGGTGTTCTGATTGTAGTAAAACATCAGATATGTCTGGTTTAACCAGTTAACCGGCATGCGGTTTAATTACTGAACCACCGGTTGAACCACTGTACCACTATACTAGTACCCTGGCCGGTTTGATGACCGGTACGGTTTTAATAACACTGGATAAAAGAACAATCATTGTGTTGTTATATATGGGAATTAGTTTGTAATATTTCAACAGATAGGTACCACTTGAGGAAAAACAATATACACATAATGAAGTGTGGCTTTGTGTTTCATATACTGCACACCGCAATGCATCATATATATGGATATATGTGCAAAGAAAAAATGGTAATAAAAAAATGGTTTTTCTATGTGAGTGTGTTATGTGCCTTCCTTTTTCTAATTCTCTCTGTCACTATGCTTCTCGAGACAAATAGAAATAAAGGCAAGTGTGTCTCAAACATATATACCTCCACACGTAGAGCGTGCTTACTCTAGAGAGAAAAATTACATTGCCTATGTGTAATCTCTTTCCCTTCTTTACTTGCTACACTTACATACAAAAGAGTTTTGTGAGTAAGAAATTCTTAGTTTTAGAGTGTTATATTTTCCGTGCTCCATTGGTTCAAAGAGTTGATAGCAAAGGTTGGTCTCAGTGTGGATACACGCGTAGAGTCTTCATAATTTTGAAGAATAACTTTAAAGATTCAGGAACTACAACCGGGTACACATTTTATATGCAGATTTTTATTATATGTAATTTTAGACACAAATATATTCATGTTTATTCCGTAGTGTGTGTTAAAAACACCATAAAATATCTTTCATCCCCATCAGAGAGAAAATGAAAGTTCCAAAAGGAATTCAGGATTTGGTTGAGGAAGACTATCGTACCAAAACTCTCTCAAAGGAGTAGATTATAGATCATGGATTCATGTATGACATTATATCCTTGTTATATATATATACATGTATGAGAATCATGATATTCAAGATCTTAGGATTGATATTTCACCAATCATCAGGAAATATCTAACAAGTAGTATCAGAGCGAAGTTTGTGAATTTTATGGTTCTCCATCAAAGATGTTTTTTCCCAAAAAAAAATTTATGATCACTAATTTTTAAATTTAGGAATTTTTATGCTTCTGCTATTGGTGATGAAAATTGGTATTTAGGAATAATAATGATAACTTTTATCCGCTCCCGCTTATTGAATTATGAGTAATTTGTATTATGAATTATTGCAACATATGTTGAAGCACATATTCAGATTTGTGCAGGAACATTGCATTAACTTTTATGACTGTGTTATGCAATATATATATTATATGTGTACTAACGCCTTACTTTTGGACATTGACTTTTATCACTTTTAGAATTTTGTAATTTGTTAAAGTATATATATAAGGTGGGTTAAGATCTGTTTTTTATTTTATACATGTACATCTGGAATTCATGACATTGTATATATATATTACGAATTAAAATATACATATATAATTGTTTTCATCTTGAAGTTGTCGTGATGTATGAAATTACTGATTAAAGTTAGTATATATATATATATATTTACTACATTAATGTGCGAAAATGTATATATATAGTGTTACATATATGTTTTAAGATATGAATGCTCATATTGGATTTGAAATTTCAATAATGATTCACATTTAATATAAGATTGCATCCAGTTTATGCGTCGATATATGTGTAGTATATATTTTTTTGATTTGGAATTATATTATGAGATTAGATTTGTTAATCATAAAATATATCGAATCTGAAGGTTTCAATTTCAAGATTATATTTTTTATAATGGACTCATATTGTTTTCTTTTTAGTGTGATAGTTATTTTGAATTAAATGATGCAATATATTGCCAAAGTAATCTCTATTATGAAAATTGATTAAAATTACATATATAAGTATGAGATTATTTATGCAAATTGTGTTCGGCCCAAAGGAAGAAACAATTCGATCAAATAATAATATATTTGTGATGATAAATATATAACAATTATAAAGTTTTTTTCTATGTGAATAATAGTCGATCCAAAGAAAAGCTATTGTCTGACATAATACATTGAGAGTATCACTTACAAATTAATTTCTCTATCCAAAGACTAGAAATTGATGTTGTGCTAGATATCTTATATTGAGTCTATTATGTGAACATGTCTTATTTTATATATATTTCCTGATTTGTTTGTTTAAATGTTTACACACTTCATGGTTTCTTGCATTAATTGGTGGTTGATTCCAATATTAAGGGGTGACTATTGTTGAAACACTACTTTTGTTTGGATAGTGTGCACTCCCATGTTTAGTTTTGTATAAAAATGTATTTTTATGTAAAATTCAAAATGATCATTACTGGAATTCGAAATGCAGTCCTTGTGATGAGAATGATGCATTGCTACTAATATGCTATAATGAATATATGTATGTATATATGGATATAAATAATATATATTTTAGATTAAGGTTATGTTGAATCAAACTCAACTAAATGGTTTTTCTTTTAAAAAATAAAAATGATTGACATTTTAAGTGAACCTATTAAACAAGAAGTCGCCAAAGTGACATCTTTTTTGTGAATTGTTCTTAATAAATATTAAATTGTAGTGTGTATATGTATTCATGTGAGTATTAATCGGTCCAAAGGAAAATTATTATTTGGTCATATTATATACACACATGTGATTATAAACATGTGATTATTATAAAGTTGTATATGTGAATGATAAATCAATTTAAATAATGGTTTATTATTTGGCATGCATTATGATCAATGTTTGACCATTACAAACAATAGTATCATTAGTGATTGATATGAAATATCATGCCAATTGTATGTTTGCAATTTATGCCAATAATGATCAGCCGAAAAGAAGATTACTATTTGGCTCAAATTACAAACAAACTTATAGCAATAAATATGTGATAATCATATAGCATTCCATATGAATATAAAGTCGGTCCAAAGAAAAATTTATTGTTTGACAGGACAGATTGTCAATGTTTAATTACTATATTGAATGTACCACTTTCAAGTTAATATTTTTGTCCAAAGACTGAATATTAATGTTGTGATAGGTATCTCAGGATGTGTTCCACCATCATTTGAATTTAAGTATTGAAGTTGAATGTGAGTTTAATTGAAAAAATGATTGCAATTTTTTTTGTTCTTTTACTAGTGCTGCAAATATTTCTGCTCTAATTAAGAATATCTTATTGCTGAATGAGACAAACTTTAAGGTCTATAAGGAAGCCGTAGAAATTATTCTCGGCTATACTGATTTAGATTTGGCACTTTAGGTGGAGAAATCAATTTCTACTGTAGAAATCTTCAATGAGGTTAAAATTGAGAAATTGGAAGACTCTAACCGAACGTGTCTAATGATGATGAAACACTCGATTCCAGAAGCTATTCATGATTCTATTTATGAGGGTCAGAGTGCAAGGAAGTTCCTTGAAGAAATAGAACCATACTTTGCCAAAAATGAAAAGGCGGAGACAAGTTGCTTTTTTGGCTAAACTCATCTCCATGAAGTATAAAGACAAATGGAACATAAGAGAATATATTACGAAGATGTCTAATCTCGCATCAAAACTCAAGTCACTTAAGTTAGAGCTTAGTGATGATTTTTTCGTGTACTTGGTTTTGATTTCGCTTCTTGCACACTTTGGACAATTCAAAGTGAACTATATCACTCACAAGGACAAATGGTCTCTCAATGAGCTTATATCTTACTATGTGCAAGAGAAATAGAGACTACAGAGATGTAAGACTGAAAGTGCTCATTTGACTATGACCTCTCAGAATAAGAAAACAAAGAACAATAATGATGATATGAAAGAGCTATTTGTGTTTTTCCTTAGAGAATGTAGAATTGTTTTGCAATAATTATGTTAGGAAAACCTAGCATGAAGGGTGTTGCTGAGCGATGAAATCGTACTCTTAAGGATATGGTGAGAAGTATGGTTAGTCAATCTTCCTTACCATAGTCTCTTTGGGGAGCTTTGATGACTACAATTTACATCCTTAATAAGGTGCTAAGTAAATCAGTTAACAAAACCCTATATGAGCTTTGGAGTAATAAAAGACCAAGTTTAAAACACTTGCACATTTGGGGTTTTCTGGTTGAGGCACGATCTTATAGGCCGCATGAAAGGAAACTGGACTCAAGAATTGTTAGCTGCTATTTTGTTGGCTATGTTGAACACTCTCGGGGCTATAAATTTTATGATCTCACTTCAAGACTTTTTTTGAGACGGGAAATACAAGATTTCTTGAGGAAGTTGATTTTGGGAGGAAGAGAACATAGATAATGTTGTCTTTGAGGAAGAAATTCTTTTGTCTATTATCATTCAAGGAACAACTTTAGTAATAGAAGATAATGTTCAGAATATTGTTCTTGACAATATTCTTGAACAAGATAGCAATGAGGTTCTCCTTCAAGTACATATAGAACAAAATCAACAACCTCAAGAAGTAGAAGTGTCATTAAGGAGATCCAACAGAGAGAGGAAAAGTGCAATTCCTTATGATTATATTGTATTTCTTCAAGAATATAAGGATATGGCATCAGGTTAATAGAGGATGATCCATTGAACTTCTATCAAGCCATGAAAAGTTCTAACTCTCTAAAGTGGATTAACACCATGAAGGATGGGATGAAGTCTATGCATGATAATGACGTTTAGGATCTTGTCAAATTACCTGAAGGTGCGAAATCTATTGGTTGCAAATGGATATTTAAAACCAAGAGGGATTCGAAGGGTAATATTGACAGATATAAAGCTCGTCTAGTTGTTAAAGGCTACACTCAAAAAGAAGGTATTGATTATAAAGAAATATTCTCTCCACTATCTTCGAAAGATTCTTTTAGAATAATATTGGCACTAGTAGCTCATTTTGATTTAGAGCTACATCATATGTATGTTAAGACTGCGTTTCTAAATGATGAGATTAAAGAAATGATCTATATGATGCAACCAGAAAACTTTGTGTCAGTTGGCTCAAAGTCAATGGTATCTGCAAATTAAAGAAATTCATCTATGCCCTTAAATAAGCTTCTCATCAATGGAATCACAAGTTTCATCAAGTTATTAGCTCATATGGTTTTGAGGCAAATAAAGTTGATGATTATGTGTACCATAAGTTTAGTGGGAGTAAATTTATATTCCTGGTATTATATGTTAATGATATACTGCTTGCTAGCAGTGATGTGAGACTATTGAATGAGACCAAAAGATTTCTAATGAAGAATTTCAAAATGAAAGATCTTGAGGAAAAAAAATTTGTATTAGGTATTCAAATATTGAGAGATCGATCTCAAGGTATTCTAAGGTTGTCACAAGAAAGCTATATAGATAAAGTCCTAGATGGATTTTGCATGAAAGACAATAAATCAGGGGATACCACTATAGCTAAAGGAGACAAGTTTAGTCTCGAATAGCGCCCCAAAAAGGACCTTGAATAATACTAGATGCAAAAGATTTCTTATACATCTTTAGTAGAAAGTCTAATGTATGCTCAAGTTTGCACACGTCCCAACATAGCACTTGTCATGATATTTTTTATAAGATATTTGAGCAATCCTGTAATGCATCAATGGAAGGCAGTCAAATGCGTTATGTGTTAAAGAAAACAAAAAATGACATGCTCACTTATCGGGGGTATGAGAATTTAGAGATCATTGAGTACTCTAACTCCATTTTTTGGGTGTCTAGATAATAGATACTTCACCTCTAGATATGTGTTTATCTTCGCTGAAAGTGCTATCTCTTGGAAGTCTGCTCAACAAATGCTCACAACTTCTCCAACCATGGTCATGGAGTTCATGGTTTGTTTTGAAACATCAGATCATGACATATGGTTGCAGAAATTTTGTCATTGGCTTACGTGTGATTGATGGTACTAAAAGACCACCGAGAATTTATTGTGACACTAAGTTTGCGGTTCTTTAATCCAATAGTAATAAGAGTTCTACAAAGTCATATTTTATTGACATCAAGTTTCTGGTTGTTAAAGAAAGTGTTCAAATTAGACAAAATACTATGGAACATATAGAGACAAATTTTACGTCAGCTTATCCACTGAATAAGGGTTTGGTACCTAAAGTCTTTCATGAGCATATTGCTCATACGAGTATTGCTCCTTAGGATACTTAGTTCAGTAGGATTCTATATGTTTTATGATTTACTTTGGACGTCATATATAGTTTTTTTTATAATAAAGTTGATGGTTTATTGTTCTATTTTAAACTTGTGTATTGTAACTATTGTGTTACAATTAAGGACTTTAGATTGATCTCACTAAAGAATAAATAAAGATCAGTTAGACATAGACTTGTTTAAGATCACATTGCAAGAAATTTCTATGTCACTCATCCATATTTGATCTATGTCATTTAGCATATTGGTATGGTGTTCATCGTGGTCGAGTCACGTTTGAATGTGATGAAGGTTGCAGTGGTTCTATAGTTGATATATGAGATGAACTAGATTGTATTAATGAGAAGTCTAAATATAAATAGTATGCAGATGTGCGCCTAAAGAATATGTGATATAATTGTTTCAGAATGAAAATATGAAGCCCAAGTGAGAGATTGTTATAAATTCATAATTTCTAATTAAGGCCAGCATCATATATTTAATACAGTTATATTGGCTATTTATTTTTGGGTTACAAAACAAGTGATCTAATTTCTGACAACTCATAAGACTTCTAAAACTGATAACAATAATGAGCTTAATGAGTGGATACCCAAACGTTGGCCTATAAGGGATAATGAGAACCTTATAAGTTAACACATAAGGAACAGTTATGGTACCCAATACACCAAATCACAAATAGTTTTCATCTCTCCCCAACAGAGTGAAAACGAAGGACCCAAAAGGAACTCAAGATTTAGTTGAGGAAGTCCATCATATCAAAACTTTCTCAAAAGGTATATCAAATGAGTAGATTAGAGAATATAGGTATATCAAATGAGTAGATTAGAGAATATAGGTATATCAAATGAGTAGATTAGAGAATATGGATTCATGTATGACATTGTATCCTTATTTTTTTTATTTGTGTGTGAGAATCATGAGAATCAAGATCCTAGAATTGGTATTTCACTAATCATCAAAAAATATCTAACATTGCATTTATTCCCTTAGTTTGTGTTTGTTTCGATCCGAGATGAGAATTGGATATGTAGTAAAAACAATATTTAATAGCTATGATTTTAAGTTATTTTCTAATAAAAAGTTAAATTTATAAAAAAAAACATTTAGGTCCACCTTCTTGATTAAGACTTTAATAATGAAAATTATTTTTCTTCTTCTAAGATCAGCTTGTTTGGTTTCTCAGCTTCAACTCAAACTATCATTGAGACAAAAGTAACATGGGACAAGGTTTTACTCTAAACATTGTTTGGACTTGCATTTAGTCCTTCGAAAATTTGTATAGCCACAATTTAAAAACATATCCAACTCATTTAAAACACTTTTGTTATAATTTTACATTATTATTTTAAGGTGTTCCCGTCCACAGTCCCTCACGACACTTAAAATCAGAAACCTCTTCTAGTCGTTTCTGACAAGGAAAAACTGGTTCAACCAGATTGAACCGGAATAACCCGGTTGATTAAACTAGTCGACTAACAACAATAAAAAAAGTAAATCCCAGAAAAATAGCAAGAGAAAACTAAATCCCAAAAAAAATAGAAATCTCAAAAATCCTAAACACCATAATCAGTTGTAGCCGCTGCACTATCGTCTTGTTGTCTTCCATCTCGCCGTAGCGTCTTCCTCACCTCGTCGTAGTGTCATCCTTGATGCCTCGCCTAACTGTCGCATGTTTGTGCTATCTTAACAACTCAAGGTTTGTCCTTTAATATTATCTTCAGCACTCAAGTTGTGTTTGGGAACTTAAGATTTCTAAAGAAGTGAAGAGAAAGTCTTTTGTTTTAGTTAGTTTAATATTACGATTTTATTTGAGAACCCATTGTATAGATAGCTTTTCATTGAGAAATCAAGGTTATCCTACATTGTGATAGGTTTTTGAGAACTCAAGGTATTACTTCATTAATAATACCCTATAGCCATAGGTGTTGTACTATTTTTACTTTTTAATCACTTTCTGGTTTTCTCCACAACTCACTTTCTTTTATTTGAAAGGTTTGCAATAGACTACAACAATCCATATTTGTGTTTTGTTTATTGAATAAAAGATGATGGCATTTATGCTTTATTCCAAAAATCACTTTCTCCTATGCTTTAATTTGATTTGTCAATTTGTCAGATGATAGGGCCTCTCTTGTCAACTTAAGGCTCAACCATGAAAAATACAAACCAGTTTGGTTGGATTATTACATAGTAGAATAATTTAATTATTTCATAGGTTATGTAATTGTTTTTAACTTCTCTTAATTAGTAAACTGTATTAAACTTCCTTGATGCAGGATCTGACCAAATGTATGATCTAAATTAAGTGTGAGTTATATATTGTATCTATATATTCTCTACTAAGTATTAGAAATAGACATGAAGAAAATTTCCTTAATTATCTTGTCATTTCTTTTATTTCTAAGTTTAACTTTCTGTCTTGGATACTTAGAGAAAACACTATAACATTTTGGTGCTTTCATTACCCTCAATGCCTCCTAAGAATCCCCACAAAGAACTAGAAGAATATCTTTTTATGGAGAAACTGAAAGAGCACCATGAGCAACAAGATGCTCGACATGATGCTATTATTAGTACCCTCCATAATCTAACTGATAAATTGGCTACAATTCGTGTTGAACAACCTTTTCCATGCAAGTCCCCTGCTATTCATACTACCCCTAATTCACATACACCTACATACATTCCACTCCAATTTATGGGTTCTTCTATTCCTCCATATACATTAACCCCCTTTCATATTCCACCACCCCTTATCCTCCCACTTCATTTCCTCCAATGCCCACTAACCCCCAACCACATCCCCCGAAACTATAACTCATCCCTTTTGATGGTTTTGGACCATTAGTCTGGATATTTCAGGTTGAACAATTTTTTCAAATGTATTTAATACCCCCAAACCAAAGATTACCCACAATTTCTTTTTACATGCAAGGATAAGCCCTTAGTTGGTTTAAGTGGATATTCCATAATTCTCAACTTAATGATTGATACTCTTTCACTCGAGATTTGGAAATTCACTTTGGTCCCTCTTTCTACACAAACCACCAAGCATGATCATTTAAATTACAACAAAGTCGAAATGTGGCATATTATCAACAACAATTTGAAAAGTTGTGTAACATGATCTATGATTTCTCTTAAGAGGTAATTTTAAATTGTTTTATTTCAGGCCTTATTCCAGAAATTAAACCGAACTTGTTGTTTTACGTCCTAAATCCATCTCTAATGCCTTAGAACTAGCAAATTTAGTTGAAGCCAAATTTTCGCACATTCACCATTCTACACATAAATTTTCCAGACTTTCTATCAACCATCCACAAAACTCCAGTCCCAAGCCCTTGCCTACATTTTCACTTGCACCTCATACAGTTTCCCCTATCACATATCTTCATATTCATCGTTTATCTACATCTCAAATGCAAGAACGACGAGCACAAGATCTTTGTTATAATTGTGACAAGAAATTTATTTCTGGCCACTGTTGTCAAAACAAGAAATTTCTCTTGATGATGACTCTAATCTACACAATAATATTGATTTCAAACTTATTGCATCTGATACTGAAATACCCTTCACTGCATCAATACCAATGGATAGTAATGAACCTATTCATTTCCACATTCTCACCAAGCTCTTGGGGCTCAATTTCTCCTAAAACACTTAAGTTTTCAAGTACTATCTATGGCCATCCAGTGACAGTCTTAGTTGACACCGGTAGTTCACACAATATCCTACAACCTCGAATTGCTAACCATTTAAATCTACCTATATTCAAAACAGCCCAATTCCCCGTCATTGTGGGCAATGGTGCACAAGTTTTCTGCACCGGGCTTTGTGATAACACTCCTTTTACATTACAACAACAACAATTTATTATACCCTTCTATTTGTTACCAATAAAAGGTTCTGATGTTGTTCTTGGTATTGATTGACTTCAAACATTGAGGTCCATTATTTTAGATTTCTCAGTTCCATCTATGCAATTTACTGTTAGCCATAAGACTATCACTCTCACTGGTGAACCTACTCTCGACCTCATACATTCTACCCTCCATGAAATTACTAGACTTTTACACACCAAGAACATTGCTACCTTTCATATTATCACAATTCTTTCCCAAGAAAAACCTTCCTCTACCCAATCCACTCAACTGACGCAGTATAACATTCCTCAAATTCAAACTCTCTTTCAACAATAATAAACTTAGAATATACAATAATAATATATGTATATAATAAATGCATGTTTGGTAAGGCTTAATTTTTTTGAAATTTTGCTTATTTTAAAAAAAATAGAATATCAACTAACAATCAAGTGAAATTATAAAGTCATATTTTTTTGAAGATGGATACTGCCATATTTGGTTTGTGTATCTAGTTAGTTTTTTGCTTCAATCTATCTCACTACATTTGTAATATGTTGAGCTCAATCTCATTTTGCATCAAACATGAAAGTTGTAATTAGTACAAGAGTTTGAGTAATGTATTCTTTCATTATCTCATTACATTAATTTTTATTAATTATATAATATATTTATAATTATATATGATATTACGATGTCGTTTAGTCCGACCAAACAGTCTAATCTGTTAAACTAGTTAAAACTTATACATGATTTCTCTCGATTTGATATCAGACTCAGGTTTCATAACATTGTTCTCAATATCAGCAAACTGAAACCAATACATTAAAATTTAAATAAAGGAAAAATACGCATGTGACCTGCATTTATTTGCACTAAAAAAAAAGCACTTCAATCACATATAAAAAATTGAGTTGTTATTAATATCTTAATAGTGTTACATGGTTCAACCAATACTTTACTAATTAAATTGTATAAATATACATATATATTATACTAATATTAGTGATGAAAAATTAATAAAAAAGATAATAATTAATTTTATTTATACATTATTAAACTAAAATGTGTCATTTTGTAATAGATAATAATGCGTGTTTGATCAATTTTTATAAAAATTAAGTCACTTTTATTAATTAAAAATCAACTACATGTCTAATTTTAGCCAATTTTAATTAATAATATTGTACAATGGATATAATCATTGTATTGCACGTAGATGAATTCACCAATAAGGTATAATGGAATATGGACATAATTTTAAAGAGAGATACGAGTTTTAACTCCAATTAATGAACAATACATGTTTAAAAACATGTAATTTATGGGTTGGGATCCTCTTATATATTGGATTGTCCAGTACTGAAATGTGAGACTCAGATTGATTTGTTGATTTAAAAAAATAATAATTAAAAATAAATTGAAATATGCACCATTAAAAAAAATTAATGTCACATGTCATCATTTGCTCTGATACTAGAACTGGAACTGAGTACCAGAGAGGATCTAGATACGTAATTTACTGCCACAACTTGGATTAACAAAGCTTTGACAAGTGATGATATGAACAATAAAATATTGGTCTAGTGCTATAAGACTCTACTAGATCATCATGATGAACAAAAGGTTTATGGTTCAATTCATGAGAGCGACACTTGTTAGTAGGGACAATTATGCATCCCAAAAGAGATTAACTCCTTACCCAAAAAGAGTGAAAGGATACTCTTGATAACACAAAAAATAAGTGATGATATGGATAATATAAGGAGAATAAAGTATTTCCTCATACAATGATATAACTTATTTCCTCCGGTCAGTAAAAGTATGACATATGTACTGTTTTGTTTAGTTTTAGAAATATTTTTTATAAAATAATTAACTAGGACACATGCCATAACTTTTATTAGCTGAAGTCCAACTACTAGCTTTTTAACTACAACAACTTAAATATACGCTATTGGAGCTGGAACTACCGCGGTTGTTGGCACCAGACTTGCCTTCCAATGGATCCTCATTAAGGGATTTATGCTCTCACTCGAACCCTTCACAGAAGATCGGGGTCGGTCGACGGTGCAACCCACAAGGGGATCCCACCAATCAGCTTCCTTGCACCTTACAGGTTTACTTGCTCGCTGACTCCCACACATGTCAGACTCCTTGGTCTCTGTTTCAAGACGGGCCGAATGGAGAGCACGCAGGAGCCGAAGCACACCAAACGGCGGGTGCTTCCAACCACAATCGTGATGATGAGTACATAACTTATCTCCTTATACTAAAAAATACATTATTCTCTAATATAAAACTATCATTAAGGAGTATATAATCATCTTAATACATATTGATAAATTATTAGTGATCCATAACGTATCTAATTTGATGATGCAAATATACAGTTTAAATGAATATTGTACTTTCAGTGATTTAAATACTACAAAGAATGTATGTACTGACATTGTAATTTTTTACACTATATCACTATACTATATCATTCATATTTTATATTCAATGATTAATGACTCTTAAATATAAGTAATACAAATTAGTGATGAATCATTTATACACTACATATAAGGATTTATCAGAAGGGTTTTGACTTAGTTGTTAGGTAAAATTATATTTTCAGTAATTATTAAGAAAGACAGTATAAATTTGTTCTATCAAGCAATATTTACTGGATTGGACAATTACAATACCCATGGAAACCAGCCCTTCGTCCAAAGGGTGAGAAAGGCTCTAACATGGCAAAGAAAATTGTTGTCAGAATTTAGCATTTTTCTCGCTAAAGTAAATGCACGTGTTAATTAACTACCACTCCATGTTGCAATGAAGAGCCACATACCTCACTTGAAATATTTGAGTAATAAGTTAATATGAGTAACTATTACATCAAGCATGTTGTGACTTATGTTTAGGGGATTACATATGTTGCATCATAAAAATGTACCATTTCATGCATCCGTTATGTGTTTGATAAAAAAAATTAATTATTCATTTTTTATTTTAATAATTATTTTCTAACTAATGATACAAAAAAAAGTGCTCCACATTTTTAGCTTAGTGGGGTTGCTTTTGTAATATTTGAATGTATTTTGCCACTTTCATTCTCCAATTTTGTTTTTTTCAAATATCAATAAAAGTGTGTGAACAAAATCACTTGGTAGCAATTTCTTTTCCAATGTCTTATTTTAGAATGAAAAAGCGATGCTCTCACATTTCTTCCAATCTCATACCTATAGTCGATACATTGTTGTAAATCCATCTAATGCTTGGAATGGAAAAATTCCTCATGACTTTATTTGAGTATTTGAACTTATCTCTCCACAATATGCTTCACTTTTCTTATTACTTTATGAACATAACACCTCTCTTATATACTAGAGCAAGTGCGAGAAAAGGGAAAGAAAAACTCAACTAAAACTAACGGATTGAATAACCGAAAAACAGAAAGGGAAGAAATTAACTAACTATAACTAACTACTAGAATTAGTTAGCTTGTATTCTAAGAAATCAAAGTTGGACTAAGGCTGCTGGACTGAGATAGCTTGGGCTGCCTGGGCTTGCTTGGTGACTTGAGGTTGAATGATGTCAGCCTGATCTTGCCCTGTATGTTTGTCATTCTCTATGTTGGGTTGAATTGACTTAGGTGTGTTGAGGTTGTTGTGTTGTATATTCACTACCCCCCACAAGTTGGAGAGAATATGTTGAATACTCCAAGCTTGGCAAGTAGGTAATGGAAAGGAGATGGATCAAGAGGCTTTGATAGAATATCGGCAGTTTGTACAGTGGTAGAGATTGGAAGAAGATGAAATAGGTTGGCTTGTAGTATTTCTCTTACAACATGACACTCTATATCTATATGCTTTGTTCTTTCATGGAAGTCTGAGTTGGTTGCAATGTATCTAGCAGAGTTATTGTCACAGTATAGCAAAGCTGGTTTGATGAAGGGAACTTGGAAGTTGCAGAGGAGGTATGTAAGCCATTGAATTTCGCATGAAGATGATGCAAGTGCCTTGTATTCTGCTTTAGAGGAGGATCATGCCACTATGTTCTGCTTCTTTGATTTCCAAGACGCCAATGAGTCTCCTAGGAAGACACAACGTCCACTAATAGACTTCCTTGAATCCATACAAGATGCCCAATCTTAGTCACTGAAAGCTTTAAGTTGTAAACTGGATGAGTTAGGATAAAGCAGCCCCTGTCCTGGATTGGCTTTGACATATCTGAGAACCTTGGTTAAGGCTCTAAAATGAACAACAGTTGGTTGAGCCATAAATTGACTCAGTTGTTGAATAGCAAAACTTATATCAGGTCTAGTGTTAGTAAGATATAATAACCTACATACTAATCTTCTGTATGATGCAGGATTGTCATAAGGCAAGTTATCATCATTGTGTAACTTAGTAGTTTTGACTATTAGAGTAGGTGCAGGCTTAGAGGCTAGAAAACCTGTGTCATATAGGATATATAGAGCATATTTTCTTTGTGAAATAGTTATCCCCTTCTTAGTTTTGGCAACTTCTATGCCTAAAAAGTATTTTAGAATGCCAAGGTCCTTGATCTTAAATTGTTGATCTTAAATTGTTGATCTAAGATTTTAGAATACCAAGTCATCCACCTAGATGAGCAAGGCTGTAAAATGTGATCCTTGTTTCTTAGCGAACAAGGAATGATCATGGTGAGATAGATATAACCTAAGGATGTGAGAGGCTGAGTGAGTTTAGTGAACCATTGCCTTCTAGATTGCTTAAGGCCATAAAGTGATTTGTGTAGTTTGGTGCATGTCACTCCTTGGGGTATGGTCATGTATACTTCTTCATTGAGGTCCTCATGGAGGAAAGCATTGTTCACATCAAGTTGATGAATGAACCAATTTTGAGAAGAGGCTATAGCAAGGAGTAACCTCACTGTTGTGAGTTTCACAACATGAGCAAATGTGTCAAAGAAGTCTATCCCCTCTGTTTGTTTGAAGCCTTTTACCACTAATTTGGCCTTGTATCTTTCTATGGAACCATCTGAATTGTGTTTCACTTTATAAACCCATTTGCATCATATGGCTTGCTTGTTGGGAGGTAAGTTAACAACAGTCCAGGTTTTGTATAACTCGAGGGCATTGAGTTCATTTTGAATTGCCTCAATCCAATGGCTAAATTTGATGGCTTGGTTGTAATGTTTAGGTTTTATGGTAGTGGTGATAGATATTAAGTGGCTAAGGTGGTCAGTGGATAAGGACTGGTATGAGAGAACAACATAAATTGGGTATTGGATCTTAGTGCCCTTTGTATTCATCATATTAGAATAGAAGTCTTGTAGATAGTTGGGGGGATGTCTAATGTGTTCTGACTTTCTCTGCCCATGAGTGTGGTGAGAGTTTATGGCTTGACCATTGGTTGGATTGTCTAAGGGTGCATTCTCAATATGTGTCTCATATGTGCCATCTCCAACATTGTCAAGTAGGCCAATGGTAGGTTGGGGTACAAGGTCAAGGAAGCCTAACTCATTTTCAGTACCCTCATTGGTTAGAGAGTCATAGGGCTCATTGGTTTTATAAGGGAATAGCTTCTCATAGAAAACAACATTCCTGGAAAGGAAAATTTCTCTGTTGTGTAAGTCAAATAATAGGTACCCCTTTGTACCAGTCTTGTGGTCGAGGAATATGCACTTCCTGGCACGTGGGTCTAGCTTAATCATGTGGTTAACAAGGGTAGAGGCATAATATTGGCAACCAAACACTCTAGTCTCAAGTAGGTCAGGTCTCTTTTGGTGAAGGTACTCATAGGGTGTCCTTTCTTGTAATACAACAGTAGGTTTTTATGAGGTAAGTGGCATGCTGGACAACATAAGACCAAAAGGTCCTAGGTAAGTGTGAATGAAAAAGCAAAGTCCTAGTCACATTGAGGAGGTGCCTATGTTTTCTTTCCACAATAGAGTTTTGTTGTGGAGTTTCTACGTAGGAGGTTTGGTGTAATATGCCAAAATCTTTAAAGAATTGAGGCATGTTGAATTCACAATCGTTGTCAGTCCTGATTACCTTCACTTTCTTGCCAAATTGAGTTTAGACCATTGTCACAAACTCTTGAACTAATTTTCTGGCCTCTGCTTTGGTTCTCATTAGGAAGAGCCAAGTATGTCTAGAGTAATCCTCAACAACAGTGAGGAAATACTTATGTCCACATATGGATGGGATAGCCAAGGGCCCCCATATGTGCTATGGACTAAGTCAAAAAGGTTAAGGCTCTTATGCGTGCTATCTTGAAAAGCTAATCTAGACTGTTTTCCAAAATGACATGAATCACAAGCTATTGCAGGGTTAAAGTGAACAAAAGAGTATTGCTTGCATATAGATTTTAAAACACTAGTTGATGGATGGCCCAATGTATAGTGCCATAGGTCAAATTCAGAATTAATATGTAAAGCATTTACATTGTGTTCTATGTTAGCAACATTATTAAAATTTCTTATAAGGACATATAGGCCATTTCTAACTTCAGCATGTCCAATCATCTTCCAAGTAGTCATATCCTGGATAGAACATTTCAAGCCATCAAAGGTTAGAGCATAATGCATAGAACTAGATATTTTATGAACAAAGATCAAACTTGATTGAGTGATAAATGTTAAACTTACCTAAGTCAGGGCACACATGATCTGTGGCCCCTGTGTCAAGTATCCATAAGGAAGAGTTACCTGTGGTATCATGACCCTTAGAAATGTCCTGAGGATCAGCTGCTGGCATTGGGTGCATGCTCAATTGATTTATGTTGTGATCATCCTTGGTTGGTCCTATATTGTGCATCAATGATGATAATTGTGCATATTCTCTAGCACCAAAATTAAACTCTGTTGTGTTGCCTTCTATCATTTGTTGTTCCATAGGTTCTTTATTGTCAATTTGAGTTGCATCATTGATAGCCATATTGGTTTGTCTTGGATTTCCTTGTTGGTAATTCGGGGGGAAGCCATGCTTAAAGTAGCATGTTTCTATTGTGTGCCTTTCCTTGCTACAATATGTGCAGAATTTAACTACATTAGTTCTGCTAGGATTAAAACTTCTTGTGTTGCTTCTGCCCCTACCTTGTGTGGTTCCCCTTATGGTATTGCTAGTTCTTGCCCTCCAATTCTATCTTTGATCATCTTGGTTGGTTTGTTGCCTATTGTTAGCTGAATTATAAAGAACCTTGGAGTTTTGTGGATTTTCACCAACTAGTTGTCCTTCTTGCTGTATGAGTAGTGAAAATGCCTTGTTCATGGTAGGAAAGGGTTCCATCATCAAGATTTAGGATCGTGTAGCATTAAATTCCTCATTCACTCCCTTGAAGAAGCAAATCACATACTCGGTTTCACGATATTCTCTATTTTTGCTGGCCGATTCACATCTGCACTTAACTTCACAAACACATGCTGGGAGTGACCTTATGGACTCAAGCTCATCCCATAAGATTTTTAAATCTGTATAATAGCTAGAGATGCTTCTGTCCTCTTGCTTGACTGAGTGGAGGTCTTGGAGCAGGTTTGAAAATCTGAAGTAATCTCTTTTAGAGAATCTTTGTCTTAGGTCTTGCCATAGCTCTCTTGCACCATCAATGTACACTATGCTTTGAGATATTTGCGGTATCAAGCTCCTAGTGATCCAAGACACCATCATGGTATTGCAACGCTCCCATATGTCAAAGTTAGGATCTGATCTGCGCGATGGTGGTATTGAACCATCTAGGAACTTGAATTTGTTCTTAGAGAGCAATGCTCTCTTCATTGATCTGCTCCAAGATTGGTAATTCCTACCATCAAGTGGAGGGGAAACTAGGATTGCCCCTGGACTCTCACCAGGGTGTAGGTAGTAGGGACTTTGAATGTCATAGCCATTGTTTTGTATGGCTTGTTGGTCCCTTTCTTGTTCAACACTCTCTGCCATTTGTTAGTGAGCATGATTTCAAGAATTTGGAAGAAAATTGAAGAAGGAGAATGAATGATTAGAAGAATGCGCAGCAAAGGTAAACCATAACCTTCAAAGAGAAGGCTCTGATACCATATTGCTTGGAATGGAAAAATTCCTCATGACTTTATTTGAGTATTTGAACTTATCTCTCCACAATATGCTTCACTTTTCTTATTACTTTATGAACATAACACCTCTCTTATATACTAGAGCAAGTGCAAGAAAATGGAAAGAAAAACTCAACTAAAACTAACTGATTGAATAACCGAAAAACAGAAAGGGAAGAAATTAACTAACTTTAACTAACTACTAGAATTGACTACTAGAATTAGTTAGCTTGTATTCTAAGAAATCAAAGTTGGACTGAGGCTGTTGGACTGAGATAGCTTGGGTTGCCTAAGCTTGCTTGGTGACTTGAGGTTGATTGATGACAACCTAATCTTGCTCTGTATGCATTCTCTATGTTGAATTGTATTGACTTAGGTGTGTTGAGGTTGTTGTGTTGTATATTCAATACCATCAAAATAACATTGTTTTGTTTTTCCTCATCATCAAAATGAGGTTATTTTAGTCTTCATCTTCATTTATTCATCCATCAGTTTTGTTGTTGTTGTCATTGCCCAAGGTCACTATTACATAGGGTGTAGAATAATTGATCGATCATGGCATCTTCAACAGAGAAGTGTAAAGCCGGAATTGATTGGTGGTGTCGTGGTGATATCGCAAGGAAGATAAACATAGAAAAGAAGATCCAAAATAACATCATTTTGATGTCTAAACTCACGACATTGTAACTCCTATCAATGGAAAGACTAACATGAAAGTTTAACCAAAGTTGATTGACTTTGGGAAAAAACTCAAAAAGTATTTAACCAAATTGATAAAAAAAATTAACGTAACAATTTTCCTATAATAATTTCTTTCCCTTTCCATACACATACATTGTTAGATTTTCAGGAAAACTAAAATGTCAAATATTCAAACAGAAAAAGTTAAGTATATAGTGTAGTCAAACTACACTATTACACATTTAGTATATGTTTCAAAATATTTATAGAAGTTATGTAGTTTTTAGGGAACTCGTGGATGAGATCCACGACTTTGGGGAAGTCATGGACCAGGAATACGACTTCCTGACACATTCTCTCTCATCTATAGAAGTCATATTTCCCATCCACGACCTCTACTATTTTTTAGAAGTCGTGTACGCTAAACAAGATTTCCATTGTATATTAGTAATAAAAATATTGTGTAGCTTATTGATTCTTGGTTTTCATTGTAATCTAAAGGTTCATGGTTCAACATTCACTCATTGCCTATTTTTAATTTTTTATAACTATAATGAATATAATACAATCAAACCATAATGTATTAAGTCCTTGTACAAATAATATATGTCAAAGTTATAAGAAAAAAATATTTGGTATGTATTGAACCATGAACTTCTAGGTTGCTATATAATTAAAGAACCACTAAGCTAAAACATATTTTTATTATTTATATACAATAGAAATCGTGTTTAGGGTACATGACTTCTGAAAAAAGTGTCAGGAAAATCACATTTCTGGTCCATGATTTCCCCAAAGTCGTGGATCTCATCTACGAGTTCCCTAAAAAATACACTAATTCTGTAAATATTTTGAAATACCAAACATGTGATAGTGTAGTTTGACTACATTATCCACATAATTTTTCCTGTTCAAACAACCACTCACCTCAAAAGAAAATTAGTTTTTTACTTATAGGGTGAGGCACACCCTTGGTAGGGAGCACATCTTCACATTATGCTATGCTATGTATTTATGATTGATCAGAAAATACTTAATAATTAAATTTTTAAGTTAAATATATTTTTTCACCCAATCACAACTCATGTCACATGGAATGGCCACAAGATGTATGATAGAAAATGTAATCTCCTTGTTATAAAAAAACCAATAAACAATGAACAAAGATCCTCTCCATTAATGAAGATGCAAATGATTGTGTTTACTCATATTTTTAATGGCAAAAAAGTGATCTCACAGTAAATAAAAAGATAAAAATGTTATTACATATTTTGTTTTATGTGTTATTATATGGTATTTATCTCTCTCCATTAATGAAGATGATACTTACTCATAAACAATAGGTAGCATATGGGTAACTCCCAAAAAGAACTAGTTAAACGACAAGTCGTTGGAGGAGGTTATATCAACCAATAATCCGAACTTAAGCAAACGACTTGACGTTTGATTCTTCCTCATTCTCCCATGTTCAAATGGCTCAGCCATCAACGCCACCATCATGAACCTTCACTTTCTTCATTCTTCACACTCCACAATGAACAACAACACAATCTCACGTATCATAATCAATCGCTTCTCCCTCACAACGAAACCCTCGTTTTCCAATTCCTTAACCACATTTAAAAATGCTATTCTCTCTGACCCTTCACATTGCACACCACATGTTCGACGTTATTACCGCATCAACAAAGCGCCGTCGCATCACAAACTTTCACACCCTTGTTTCACACCAACGTCCCCTCCTTCCTTTTCTTCTTCTTCTTCTTCTACGAAGGTTGGGTTCGTTGGTTGGTATTTGCGAAAACTCGAAACTCACCCGGTTATGATCAAGAGCATCACGTCCTCGCTTATTTTTGCTGCGGCGGACTTAACTTCACAGGTAGAGGAGTTGGATTCTTAGAAGGGAATGGGTTGAAATGTGATCTCCGGTTTTGTTAATTTTAGGAAATTATCATTTTAGTTACCGAAATTGTAAGTTAGTTGTATTAGTATATGAAATTATTCTCCATTAGTCCAATAGAAGGGAATGGTTTTAAGTTGCGGCTGTCGTCTTGGTTGAAATTAGGTTGAGTGTATGGCAAGGAAGTACGGACACTTCACAATGGTCACTACGTGACACATATACCTATATGTATTAGACACTTTTGGACACTCCTAGTCATATTCTATACCACTTTATATTTCTTTTATTGTATCCCCGTGCCTGTGCTGTGTTGTATCCCCGTGCCTGTGCTGTGTTGTATCCATGCCCCATTTTGTGTCTGTGTTTCCTTGGTGTAGTGAATTGCAGCTAAGCATTGCTGATGCCATGGTAATTGCAGTTGTGGAGACTTCCAAAACTTCAATATTGTGGTCGCAATTACGGTTGGGACCACAATTTTAAACTAAGCAAGGGACTAATATGATTTTTGCTTACCATTTTAGGATAAAATTGATAATTCCCTAAAATCAGGGACCAGAGTTTTATATCCCAGCAGCAGTCTCATTGCAGTGTGATGCCCTCAATGCAGTCTGCAATCACTGCCTGTTGCAGTTGCACTGGTGGCCGCAATCAAGAGGTTGTGTCTGCGTCATGTAAAGCAGCCCCCTATTTGAATCACTTTCAAAGACTAATGTGTCATGCGCTAACACAAATTTAGGGACTGAAATAGGCATTTTGTCAAAATGTTTCCTTTTTTAAATGGAAGTAAGCTAACAGTAAAAATGTACTTGCTCATAATTCAGTGTTTTATTTAAATTATTGGAAATTGTTTTGCTTTTCTAGTAGGGACTAATGTGAAACAGGTTTCAATAACTTCCCTCGAATAGCTGGTTATGAGTGATGTCTGAAATGTTTACTTGGAATTTACATTGTGACCACTCTTGTAGGATTTGTTTATTTTTTCCTTCCAATCCTTTATCTATTGTGGGTAAACTACTATGTTTGTTTTGAATTGTAGTGTGCAACCAAAATTGCAGCTATAATATTACAAATTTACTTTTATTAGTCTTCACAGTCACATAGCGACTAAATTTGTGATTGCATTGGCCACATTATCTTGTGATTGCTGTAAATGCAACGGAAATTTAAAATCACGGGAACTACTATGTATTTTATATGTACTAGAGGATTTTTTTGAAATATCATTTGTTTTCTGTTTTCTGATATGGAGGTTGAGTAAAGGATTTGGATGTTTTGTGCATGTTTGAAGTCAATTTTGGGTTTAGTTCCGATCTTTGGATTTTGGGCAGCTGCTTATACATCTTCATAAATATAGTTTCCTTTTCCATTGCTGGACATACTTACTCACTTGTTCGATAATTGAGGAATTCTTTCTCTGTTCTACCAGTTTCTGTTTCTTTATATTTTCAGGGGAGACATGGGCAGGATGAGATTTTCCTTTCAGTAATTATATATATATATATATATAATTACTTATTAAAGTTAATATATATACAATGGTTACAACTAATGCTTAAAATTATATATATATATATATATATATATATTATATTATGCATAAAATTGCGCCAACAACCTTCTCAACAATTTCTGATGTCAATTTTGTTTGTAATTTTTCAGACTTTTTCTTTGCATCATGTCAATTTTTCTGAGGCTAAACTGAAGTGTTCTAACTTTTAATGGGGCTCTGGCTTTTTCTTGGTTGTCTTTTTAGTAGTTCCAGATCTTGTATGTTTCCTATGCAAAATATGAATCGCAATGTTCGGCATTTTTGTCTTCACTAACTTGTTGATCTAAACATGTCTTAGATGATCACATTACACTCTTCTTCTGCTTCGTATGATTTAAAAAGGACATCCCGCATGGCAATATATGGATTGCTAATCTTGGGGCCATCACAGCATATGTGGTTTAATTTTCTGTCCAGAATTTTACCAAAGAGAGATGTGTCAACAACCTTGAAAAAGATTTTCATGGGACAGGCTTTATTTGGTCCCATCATCAATACTGTTTTCTTCGCCTATAATGGTGCTGTGCAAGGTGATTTTTTTAACTTATTATGTGTTGACTTTTTCTTAAATGATCAATTCCACAAAATTTGTATGATAGTTCACTGACATGTATTGTTGTCTGATTAAGATAGTTTTTAACTCCAAATATTTTTAGTTAGCTTCGACATAATTTCGTACAAGCTTAGGTTTAGGGAATTTGTGCCATTTAACTGATATATCATGTGCATGATTGTTTCCATGCATTACTTGGCTTCTTAAGCCAGGGTTTTCAAAATCTGCTATATTTATAGATCAATTGTATTGCCTTTTCATCTCACTCTGTGCAAAAGCCCTGAGGTTCTCGATGATTCTTAGTTACTATTTTGTTGCCAATGTCAGGTGAAAGTGGGCCTGAAATTATTGCCAGGTTGAAACGAGATTTACTCCCTACATTATTAGGTGGTGCTGTGTATTGGCCTATATGTGATTTCTTTACCTTCAGATTCATTCCAGTCCATTTACAGGTATGTAAATTTGTGTGAGACGTCTTTTTTAATAACATAATTTTTCTGTTTTATTCGATATTAACGGTAGCTTCAACTCAGCATTTACTTTCCAGGTGTTTAACTAATGTTTGTATTTCTTTCACAATTCTGCAGCCTCTGGTGAATAGTTCCTGCGCATATATATGGACCATTTATTTAACGTATATGGCAAACCGAAAAAATGTGAGTGATGCTGCCTAGGGTTAGTTTGGTAGAGATGTAGTGCTATAAGTTTAGTATTCTCAAGCAGTTTCTAAGCATGTCTGTTAGAAGAGACTAGTGACTCAATATATTAGTTTGGTATTTCCACGCTTCTAAGTTTCATTTTTGGAACTTCTTGCCTTCATCAACTTGTTACTAAATTTATTTTGTATGTAGGATTTATGCTTGCATATCCTTACTTTGCCCTTTAAGTTGAAATGAATATTTTGATATAATGAGTTCTCCTGAGAATTGTTGTCAAAAACTAAATATGTGATAAAATGCATGATATATTTACCCTCTTAAATCATCCAGTTGAGTCACATGGCAGCTATGTCTTCAAATAATTTCCCTATCATTAAGGTCGTCTCATATGTTTGACTAAAACTGAATATAAAAGGCTGTAATCTTCCAGGTTTGTGGAATGTAGTTACATTTAAAATTGAGTTTAGGAATCACTAAATTATAGGTAGTTCAAAAAAAATGGAATACAAACTTTATATATGAGAGATTTTAACATAATAATTAGCTTTTACTTAAACATGATTCTATCTCAACTAACCGTGCTTGATTTTGATGATATATGTCTGGTTCCTCCTTAAGTAAGAGGTCAGGTTCAGTGTTGTTTATGGGGGAAAAACCTTGCTTGGAGAGCTTCTCCCACCACCATCTTGTGTATGTTCTTCATTCTAATAAGATTTGTGAGGATACATATGGTCTATGCAAAAGAATATGTTTCTATCCATACAATTCCATGGTCAAGTAATAAAAAGAAGAGCGAATCCACAACAACTATGTATTGAATACCAATTAAATTATAGATTATATAAACCAAATAATTTATAAGTAAAATAATCTAGACCTAAAAAATTAAATTAAATAAGAGAACTAAGTCAAAAGGGAAATTATTCTCAAGATTAGTTTCACCCAATCATTATTAACAAACCCATAAAGATATCTCTCATTTAGCGCTTGATTAGTTTTGAAGGTGAATTATCCTGAGGTAATCATTGCTTCTTAATTTATTGCATATTTGATATGCATAAATCATACATAATAATTAAGACATATCAAGCCCATTAAAATATATAATATTTAGTAACTCTCAAGGATTTGAACACACTCAAACCTTAAGCTCAATATGATCATGTAGTGCTATAGTGGGTATCAACACAATCACAAGCATTAAAAATAACATAACTGAGTAAAAAACAAACAATCGTTAATAAACGACAAAATCAAAATCTCATTGTTAATTGTATTCAAAGGACTAATCCCAATCCCTATAGGCCTATAATAAGAAAACTACCCAACCATGTCAGAGAAGAAAGTTATATATAACATGACTGAACATGAAGTAATAGCAAGAGAAAAATAAAAATCTATTATGGCTTCTACCTTGCTGCTTCTGTCCACATGTGTGCATTGCTTCTGCTTTTATTTATCTTTCCACTAATTTCTTCTATCAGTTGGGCAACTATACTCAAATCATATCTTCAGTTCTTATGCCTATTTTTTTTAATTTGAAATATTTTCTTTATATGAATTCAAAGTCCCACGTGACTGCCAAATTGAAAATTTAATCTTCAATTATATAAAATTAGAATTCTTTTCACAAATCTATACTTTGAGATGCCACAATGTCAAGCCATGAATATTTAAGAGCACATCTTCTGTCCTAAAATGTATATCATTTTATATACCTCAAGGACTTATAGCCATAGATTCCTAGAACAATGTTTTACTAGCGAAATGGACATAAAATACAAATTCATCTTTTACTCGAGCTCAATGGATGCTTAAATTGTAGAAGTTATTCCTGTCATCACAGTTGAGATATTTTGTACATCAATCATCACCATCCATGAAAGACATAAAAAAAGTGCACAATGTGAGTTTTGTTGCACAGATCCTGCATGCTTCCACAACATTGCAGAAATTAACTGCTCACAAACAAATTGTAACATGTCTTTATTTGTAATGTACTAACAGCAAGAAAGAAAAAACATAAAGTTCTCACTTAAGCAAGGTTCAGATACAACAGCAATACAAACACCTTCACTCCTGAATATGAACAGGCTCAAAACCTCTATCAATTGAAGCCTTCACAGCATCCAATATTGTTTGTGTTTTCCTACTAATTGTTGGCCATTTCTTCTCAGGTTTAGAGTTGTTGAATTTGATTTCTCCCACCAAGCGAGAAAATTCCGTTACCATAAGAGCCTCCTGAGGGAGATCTGTGTTTACTGTATGCTTGCTTGGCTGTGAATCCCACTTAGTCACTAGTTCATCAAACTTCGATTCCGAAGACGTATAAAATGATGCCTCCTTCTCTTGATAAGGGATGATAAAGTCATGAACATGCAGAGTTCCTTTTGTCCCAATAGCAGTTATATCCATTGTCAAGTTGGAAAAGAAAGAGCAATAGAAGGTTGCTACTTTACCATCTTCCCAGTATAGAGAAGCCCCAGCAGCCATTATCACCCCAGCCTCATTAAGCACAGGGTCACGTGAGGCTAATACAGTTTTCGGTAATTTATAGTTGGCAGCCAACAGGATTGCCCTAACACAATACCACCCGGCATCACCAAGAGAGCCGAGAGCATCAAGATCAGGCTTCACGCGAATGTTGTTCTGAAGAAAATCGGCATCAGCACCAAATGTAAAACAGGTGTGAATCTGTGCAACCCAAAAAGAAACATTGTCACGATAGAACATGAACACAATATAAGTATTATCAATCTTTAAACAACCCGCCTCGCCAATATTCTAATATTGACAAGAGCCTAGGCCTATAAGGAATGCCTTCTGAGTTATTTTTATTTCAATGGATACTTTTTAAAGTCCAAACAATATGCATTGCATGTATAAGTAAAGATATGAAGAATTGTACAATGGAGAACTCATATTTACTCAGACGATTGAGATTAAATTAACTATCTCAAACTTTACCAAGAAAATGATGGAAACAAATCTTTCAAGTCTGAGACAAACAACAAAGAATCACAATTACAGAGAACCAGAATCAGGAACTAGGAAGCAGATCAAACTTCGGAAAAACAGTGCAGCCGTAAAGATATCGGACATGCAAATCAAAACAACAATAACCAAGCCTTAATTTCACTAAGTGGGGTCGGCTACACGGATCATACGAGCCATAATGCTCTTTCGAAAACATTTGAAAAATCATTAATAAATGCTAATTAAAATTAAAAAGAAACAGATTTCCATAAAATTAAAATCATTATACTTACTTTACTTTACAGTTGCAAAATAAGACATAATTTGGATTTATGTTGGCTTAGATTTATTACACGAAAGTGTCATACATTCAGACAACAGACATTATTTGTTTGTTCCACAAACATTTTCCCTCACTTGAGCTTGAACCTAATTTTGCAACTTGTACTTGGGGCAAAGAGACCTTATGTCAACTACTGTTTAGACATCTAATGAACAACTCAACAATCAATAAGCAACAGGTAAATCAAAAGAACCCAAAGCTTTAACCATGCTATTTTCACTATAAAATTATGCTACCCCAATCACTCACAACATGTAAAAACAGGAAGGGTCAACATGAAGCAGGTTTCATCAATGAATTCGATTATCATTCTGGGAAAGCTAGAGGAACATGTCCAAACATTATCAGCTTAATGGTTCAAAATTCAAAAACTCAGATGATACAGTACAAAAAATTATAGGCAAGATCTCATGCCAAAAGCTTCAACAAAACACCAATTAACAACTGTACCCAAAATATAGAAAACACATAACAATAGATAAAAGTCACAAGGAAGATTTCAGTTGTTCATGCTTCATATGATGCTCAGGCTCAATTTCAGAATGCTCTTTGGTGACTTTTCTTTCAACATCAACAGAGTCTAATTTGTGCTTGGTAAAGTGCTTTTATGATCACAACCTCTTAGAAAAACATTTAACTTCTCTTGCACTATAAATCTAGACTTTCTTAAACTCAAATGTTGAAAACTTAACAATATATGGTTTAGTAACTTTTGGTGCTTAGAGCAGCCTTACAACAATCTTCGCAACAAATATTTTTAGATAATGGAAAGACAATAGAAGGTTTATCACCTTTTTACCAAACAAATTTTGATGACCTCAATCATCACAATAGCTCTAACAGGTTGCAGCATTCTTGAACTTAATCACAATAATAACAAGAATGTGCATAAAATAGCAATCATTTAAAAATAATAACAAATTTAAAAAAGCAAGAGTGAACAAAAATGCTAAAAATGACCAATTTGATTTTTTTGTGTTTGACCACTTTGGGCTTGTCAATTTTTTAAAACTAAATTGATATACACAAAAATTTTGAAGAACAAAAATAGATATTTACTTTAAGAGTAAAGACTTATTTTAGTCTTGTGTTCCTGGTAAGTTGAAAAACTCAAAATGATTATAAAAAAAATATCAAACATGGTCAAATTAATCATTTTTATGACTTAATAGCGAGACTATATTGATTCAATTTCACAATTTTGTGTAGTGGTTTGAGTTTTTACTTTTTGGGGAATCAAATTGGTAAGAAAATTTGTAAGGACTATAGTGGTTACTTCGAAAATAATTGGATAGAAAATTAAACAGTTTCATTCCATCAAATTGAAATGCCTAATACCGATTTGAGTTCTCCAAAACGGTGCGCATCAGATAAAAAATCCTTAATCACACTCGTTCTAGGATGATGCACCCACATGGTACCATCCATGAACTGCACCCCATTGGATTCGCACGCCTCAATTATCTCATCAAACTCCAAAGCATTAAGAGCCACCGGTTTCTCCAACAGCACGTGCTTCTTCTTCTGTGCTGCCACCACCGCCCACCGCACGTGCAAGCTCGTCGGTAGCGGCACGTACACGGCGTCGATGTCAGGGTCATCCAGTACGGCCTCGTAGGAGCCGTACAATTTGGCATCGTCGGGAAAGCCGTTGGCCTCGGCGAAGAGTTTAGCTTTGTCGAGGGAACGGCTCCCGACGGCGGCGATGACAGCGTTGGGGGCGAGTGAGATGGCGCGTGAGACCTTGCGAGCTATGTCGGCGCAGCCTATGACTCCGAAACGGATAGCGTGGTTTTGTGGCATGATTGGAGGAGTGAGATTCGGAAGGAAAGAAATGAAACGTTTCGGAGATGGGAGTGATTATGGTCAACAGTTAAGTAATGTTGTCTACACAAACTACTGTACACCTCAATTTTGTAAGAAAAAAGAAAGGTATAATTAGACACCCTGAGTTTTAGTGAAATTACATAAATTATCATTTACTTTTCTACATCTACACAAATTTCTTATAGTTTTTATACTTTCATTTTCATTACATGACCATCCCTGCATGAAAAACAAGTGTAATCTTCTAAACAAAAAATGTGATAAATGCAATTAAGTTAAACAAAACATGGTATATTGTGTAGAAAAATTCAAATAATATACAAATTAATATATCTTTATTATTTTTGGTTACAAAATGCATCAACAATTCTAAAATATATTATTTAAACCGCTCTTATACTATATCATAACGAACCAAAAATAATAAAGAGGTATCGACTCATATATTATTTGGATTTGTCTCCAGAATATATCATGTTTTGTTTAACTTAATTGCATTTATCATATTTTTTGTTCACAAAATTACACTTACTTTTCATGTAGGGTGGTCAGTGTAATGAAAGTATAAAAAATGAGAGGGTTTGTGTAAGTGTATAAAAGTGAGAGATGATTTATATAATTTCACTAAAACTCAGGAGGTGTCAGTGTAATTTACTCTACTTATTAATACTAGTTATCAAGATATGGTTGTAGAATCATTATATTAATATTAACACGATGAGTAAGTTTTTTAAACTTATTCATTATCCTAGTCATTAGTGCGTAGATCTAAATTATTAAATGCTCATAAAATCCTTATCTTATCCATTAGTACGTAGGTCTAAATCATTAAATGTCTATAAAATTAATGGTTATGATATAAAGTAAATTTAAAAAACATACTCTTAAAGTAAGTGGATCTTTCCTGTAACATTAATATGCAAAAATAATAAAAAATGTAATAAATGTTTTTATTTATATCATTTGTTAAAATAATGTGTAATTTGTTGATAGATAATATTTTAGAAATATAAGCAAAGATAAATATTGTGCTTTTGATCCTCTATACCAAACTTTTAATAAAAACGGAGTCTCTTTTTAAGAAAAAATTAAATGGATACTGAGCAATATAGCTAAAATTAATTGGTATGATTAGTATACTTAAATGACCAGTATAATTTATGTCTTTTTTATAACAGTAAGAAAAAGTATTCTCACCCAATGCAATAGAGTTAATTTGTTTTAGAAAATATTATTCATCATTTATGCTCCGGGTCAAATGTTTGAATATTGAAATAAAAATATATGCATTAATAGTGTAAAAGTTTTTATAGTGTTATTGTATTATTTATTATTCATTTTTAATTATCATTTATTCAATATAAGTAATACAAGTTAATTGTGAATGATATATGAATTAAATATACTAACAATATATAGATATTACATTTATTTATAAATATATTTTTAATAAGTAATTTATATGTAAACAGAAAATATTAAACTAAGATTATAGAAAATTTATCTTACTATTACTTCATAAATGATAAAGGTACATATTAATTATTTATTTATATATATTGATTTATTATAAAACATATAGTTAAATTTGAAAAACTTCAGCATACTCCTACCCTGTATGAATGTCACAAATATGTTTAACAGTAATATCACATCTCATTGTTTGTAAAAAATTTAAAGCTATTTTTTTGGTTAAAATATTATATTATAATATGAAAATATTTTTTACAATAAGTTAATATAATCGATTTATAAAGGTGTGAAATTCTCAAATGTATAAGATACTATTGTAACTCCCTTTCCCTAATCACCTAAAAGTACAAGCTATCGTTGTTACTTGTATCTTCCTTTTTTCCAATTGAGGGAAAATATAATTATCATCTTCTTCTTTTTTCAATTCTTTCCAGAAAAAAATGTATTCACCAAATGCATCTATCTCCCACTTTCAAACAATTAGCATATCCAAATAACATTGTTTAAGCAATTTAAGGGTGTGTTTAAAACCATAAAAGGAGGATAAAAAATTAAAAACATATTTACATATTTCAAAAATTATAATCTTATTTTTGCAAAATTTGAAAATGAAACAATGTAGAAGTAATGATATTTTTTTAAAACTTTTAACACCTTTTTTGTTATTAAAATTTTAACACTTTTGTTACTAGATTTGTTCAAAGATATTTGTTTTAACTTTTCTATTCTTTTGATAGTTGGGAAGTTCAATATAGGTTTGTTATGTACTTTTCAACTGTATCATTATTCATCTTTTCATCATTTAGTTTTTCAATTCTTTTTCATTCAGTTTACGCCGTGCATTAAATGTGATTATTTTATTTATCAATTTTTTATATAATTTAATAATTTCTTAAGTTATGTGTATAACTTTAAATATCAAAAGATATAAAATGAGAGGAATATATTTTTCAATTATTCTCTCTACTAATCAACAAAAAATCAAAATCAATCAATTAATATCTCTCTCGTTCACAACACCAGACATCTTCATAGTATACTTTGTTTCTTTCTCTTTCAACATGACAATTTTTTTCACCTCTTAATGACATTGCTTTAATACTTCCATGATAAATGTCATAATATATGGCTTTGGCGTGAAAATTACACCCATTGAAATTAATCCAACTTTGAATTAAATAATAATTATTTATTTTAACTTTAATTTTTTTAGAGATCACTTGCAACTGCATGATGCTTGTTATAACCTTCCACACGTCTTTGTGGTAGCTAATAATCAAGTTCAACAATTAAAGTTATTTAATGTATTATTGATATAAAAGTCGCTTGAAAAGAAAAAAAACAAATATCAAATATGCATACATCATATGAAATTATTAGCTTGATTATTTAGTGATTAAAAATTAGAATTGAATTATTTACAAGCTGATAAATGAAGTTTAGAATAAATAATTTTGAAAATGAAAATAACTAATATGTTTTGAGAAATAAAGCCTTCAATTTTCAAGCCAAGCAATTTTGTGTCTTTGTTAGTACTCATAATCCACCTTTTGCCCTTCTGAGAATTATATAACACCGTGAACTGAAATTTGATGAACATGAAGGCAAATTAATCTTAAAATGATCTTGGAGAAATTACTGATGTAAATAGTTTGAATAGTTTGGGTAATGTTTTTTTGTTGTTGAGGGAGTTAGAGAAAGTAAATATCCTACAATTAATACAATTAATTGTAGGGGATCATAACTCTATTGTTATGATATGGTGATCCTTAATCTTAGCATATACCACGCTCTATATATTTACTTTATATTATTATGCAACAATTATTGTAATTATCATTAGCATCATTTTGGAATCACAATTGTAATTATTAGCATGATTATAGAATAATAGTTGCATCATCTCTACATGTATTTAAACATTCCTAATCTATGGAATAACACATAACATTCAATATCATTTTCTTTCTTGGTATCAGAACACTTAAGCTTGAAGACTCTTGATCCAACCAAATCAATCATGTACTCTGTTGCAAACTCAAACCAGAAAAATGACCTTCCTTCAACAGTTTCTGTCAAGCTGGACATAGATAACTTTCCTATATGGAAATTATTGGTCTTACCATTGATTAGAGGCTGCAAATTCAATGGATATATGCTAGGGACAAAAGAATGTCCAAAACAATTCATTACCATAGATGATACAACCAGAAATTTCAATCCTAACTATAAGAATTGGCAAGCACATGATCAAGCCCTTTTAGGATGGTTGATGAATTCTATGTCAATTGATGTTGCAACTCAGTTGCTGCATTGTGAAACCTCCAAGGAACTTTGGGATGAAGCTCAAAGCCTTGCAGGTGCACAATCCATATCAAGGATCATCTACCTAAAATCATAATTTCACGTCTGAAGTAAATGAGAGATAAAGATGGAGCAATATCTTTCTAAGATGAAGAGTTTTACTGACAAGTTAAAGCTGGTAGGACCACTCATCTCCAGCCCTGATCTGATGATTCAAACACTAAACTGGTTGGATTCTGAATACAATCTAGTGTTAGTTAAATTGTCTGGCCAGATCAACATCAGTTGAGTTAATTTGCAATCCTAATTACTAGTCTTTAAAAGTATATTGGAGCAACTCAACAATTTCAGTAGCCTCAACTTGAATGCATCTGCAAATTTTGCTAGAAAAAATGAGTCTAAAGGCAACAAGTTTGGATCACGAGACAATTGGATATGATTTAATTCTCAAGGCATGAGAGGTGGCAGAGGAAGAGGTAGAATGTCAAAACCAACATGTAAGGTATGCAACAGAATTGGTCATACTGCAGTACAATGTTATTATCATTTTGATAAGTCCTATACAGGAAAGAATCAATAGACTGAGGGTGAGAAGCAAAAGACTCATAGTGCGTACAAAGCCTCACCTTATCATGGCCAGGACTATGATTGGTACTTTGATAGTGGAGCTATCAATCACGTGACACACCAAAATGAAAAAATCCAAGACCTTCGTGAAAACAATGGTAAGGATTCCTTGCTGGTTGGTAATGGTGAGAGATTGAAAGTAGGCTTCATGTTCAACCAAATTAAGTAACTTCAACTTGCATGATGTTGTATGTTCTAGAAATCACAAAAAAAGTTATTGAGTATATTAAGCTAACTGTTGACAATAATATACTTGAATTTGATGAAAATTGTTGCCTTGTGAAGGACAAAGTGACATGAAAGGCACTTCTAAAGGGGAAACTTAACATGTAGTTGTTGTGCCTGCTACCCTTGTCTAAAACCATACAATCAAGACAAGCTTCAATTCCATACAATTGGGTGTGTATTCCTAGGTTATAGCAATTCACACAAATGATACAAGTGCAACAACTCCCATTGGAGAATTTTTGTCTCAAGACATGTGATCTTCAATGAGAATCACTTTCCCTCCCATGATGGCTTCATTGACACAATGAATCCATTAATGAGACTGACTGGAAATAAATTTATTGTGCTTCCTACTTGTCCTGCACGTACCACTATAAGCAACACAACTAAACCAAACAACAATGTGGTCAACCATCAAGAAGATAATTCAACTGGAAATTCAGCAAACAATGATATACGTGAAGGTCAACCAACTCTCAGTGAGTCCTTTGCTAATGATGATAACAACATGTCAAGAAAAAATGAAGCAAACAATTTAACCTAACCAGAACTAGTGGATGGCAGTAGTCAAACACATCTGAGAACAATCAACAAAGTCATCAAGACAACACCAACACTCATTGGATGTGAACAAGATGCAAAGTTGGGATCTACAAGCATAAGTAACCATACATAGGATTGACAGAGACACATACAAATGACAAAGAACTAGGGAATGTCAAAGATGCACTAATCAAGCTAAAATGGAAAGAAGCTATGTATGCAGAATATATGGCCCTGATGACTAATCAAACTTGGATATTGGTACCATTTGAAGGTCAAGAAAATATTATAGACTCAAAATGGATCTTGAAGACTAAATACAGTAGATGACTCAATTGAAAGGTAGAAAGCAAACTTGGTTGCAAGGGAGTTTCAACAAATAGTAGGCATAAACTTTCATAAAACATTCAGCCCTATGATCAAATCCAGCTCAATAAGAATCATCTTAGCCATTGTTGTTAGGGATAACATTGAAAACCGAACACGCGGGTTCCCGTCTAATCCCAACCCGAATTTAACAGAGAAAACCCATTGTGATTAGGTTCGGGTAAAACTCGATCCCAATTTTTAGGCTTGGTACAGTTGACACCCTACCCTGAACCCAGTTGACAAAACATTTCCATTATCAACTAGAGCCATCTTTTTCTACTCATCTTCACTTAACTCCAAATCAAACATAAGGTGGAGTTATTGTATATCTAGCATATTCAGCATCTACAAGGTCTAAGTTAATATGTGTTTTTGACTGTTAGTACTAGGATAAAAAGTTGATTTTAGTGGTGAGAAAATTAACAAAGTTCACTTTCTTTTGTCCTTGCTATCCCATTGGCTATAAAACTACATGTTATATCTCTGTTCTAAAGTCTCACATTTGATAGACATCATCTAAAAAAAATCATTCCCAATTTCCTTCCTATTTGAAATCAACTACATGTTGTTGTTATTTCCCAAGAATAAAAGCACTATTCTCAAAAGCGAAAACAAATTTACAGTGCAAAAATCAATAATCAATTTTAAGCACAAGGCACCAATTATACCTATTTTTTGGGTTCCCCGTCGAGTTCAGGTTACACGAAACCCAACGGGTTCAAGGATAATATTGTAATTTTAACCCTATCGAGTTCAGGTTGGGGTTTTGGATTTCGGGTTCGGGGTTGGGTAAGCATAAACCCGACCCCAATCTGTTGTTGCCATTCCTAGTTGATCTACATCTCAATTGGGAAGTCAGGCAACTGGACATAAATAATGCATTCTTAAAAGGAAGTCTCAAGGAAATAATGTTTATGTATCAACTTGAGGGATACATAGACTCCACCAAACCTAATGACATATGTAGATTGTCTAAAGCCATATATGGTATAAGGCAGGCACCAAGAGCTTGGTTTGATACCTAAAGAACACACTACTGAAATGAGGATTTCAAAACACTAAAAGTGGCTCATCCTTTTTTACTCTTATAGGTAGAAATCATGTCACATTTCTACATATTTATGTTGATAACATAATAGTAACACGTAGCAACAACTAGTTCTTAGAGACATTCATCAATCAACTTAATGTTGCTTTTTCACTGAAAGACCTTAGAGATATACACTAATTTCTAGGTATCAAGGATCACAAAAATGACAGTGGAATGTATCTAAAACAAAAAAAGTACATAAGAGATATACTTAGAAAGTTTAACATAGAGAAAGTTTCAGTTTGTCCAAAACCAATGGTATATGGTAGGAAATTCACTACTCAGTGGAACCAATGTCCAATCCTACTTTGTACAGACAAGCCATAAGTGCATTACAATATCTGACTAACACAAGACCTAATATTGCTTTTTCTATCAACAAACTTAGCTAATACATGAGTTCTCCTATCATGTTTCACTGGCAAGGGATAAAAAGAATATTGAGAATATGCATAAGAGATTCAACTCCAGCATGACATCTCTTGCAAATTGGATTAGTTGTCAAATTCCTTTTAAAACAAAGATCATATGAAGGTAAAGCCTCATGAGTACCCAGCCAACACATAAACTTAACTTTCTCTGGGACTTTTAGACACCACACCCACCTCCACACATCTTGCGAAGTATTATTTTCTCCCTTATAATAATTGAGCCACCAAAATCCAGATTTTGTTGTATAAGCGCCTATAGCATGATCATCTATACTAATATTTTGGTAAAAATAAATCATTTTTATTAAAAAATAATTTTAAATAAAACTAGTTGGTATGATGGGTACGGTTCAATTGAAAATCAACTAGTATGACTAGTTTTTATCGATATAATTGCATGACCAATATAAATGTTGTATCGTAGCGGTATTAAGACCGATTCACTAGTTTACCGGTTGAGCCGCCAACACGAATCGATTTTGATACCAGTGATATAAACTACTATCTTTCTAACAAAAGGATTCCTTCAACAATATTATCTTTTTTATCGAAGCATTCTTTCAAAAGTTTCAATAAGGATTGATATAACATTTTTGTGTCATGATTGAGCACAATATAATCACACAATATAGTATATCTGACCTCACTTACATTGTTGTGTTTCAGAGCTTTCACAGGTAAATTTAAATAATTAGATTTTTTAAAAGTGTTTTAAAAAAAACTTTTAAAAAATGTTTTTTAAAATTGATTTTTAAAAATGCCTTATTAAATAGTAATATTTAAAAAAAAAAATTTATTCAAAAAATGTTTTAGTTCAAATTAAAAAAATGTATTGGTTGTCCATCAATCAAATCCACTAAAATGAATATACGGATAAATTAGAATCCACTGAATATGGATGAATTAGATAATTTAGAAATGTGATTTTTATGGATTTATATGGATTTGTGAATGATTTTCTATTCATCCATTATGATCCAAATTAATCCAATTGTCACTATTAATTAGGTAATACAGTGTTTGGGATAGTAATTATGGGACAAAGGACCCTCATCTATAAAATCAACACATCTATGTGTTTTCAATTTCAGGCTCCATGTGCGGTGGTCATCGTGGGTGCATATCTGCTATACAATAATGAGTGTCACGTTATGTGGCATGAGATTATAGTTCGTTGAAAAATGTATAAAAGTTAAAATTTAATTATTAAATATTTTTCTGACCAATCGTAACTTATAGCACATGGAGTGACATAAATTATGGAAAAAAGATGTCCTTTGGACCACCACCTCAAAGTGTTCGTATGCGAGTTTAAATTTGTAAGGAGGAAATAGAAAGTGGTCAAAAGTGCCACCGTTGAAGCGATTGTGTCAATAATTAATTTTGACAACATTTGTGTAAATGTTGTTGCCCCTATTCTTCTAATATATATATATATATATATATATATATTCTATACCATTAATTTATATCTAACACAACAACATCAATAACAATTGGACAAATACATATTAAATAAAATTAAGTTAAATGTTAAACTTAAAGGTATTACAGATGACATTACTTGACTGGTTTGAGATAGAGAAACAAAGTTATTCTGACATAAATGATTTATGTTTGTATTCTTCAGCTCATATAATTGCATTCCACTACATTTACTTGGAAAAGAATCATTTCCAGTAATAATTGAGAGGTAAGTTATTGATTTTGCCTTTATATTTAAAGATAAAAATGTCATTATATCTAAAAGGTAAAATTATCACATTATAGAAACATTTCTCTTTATATTTTGTGTACTTCTCTCCCTAGTAATATAAAAGAATGGACACAAGAAATTACAAATCCGTTGTACCATTGTGCACTCTTTTTCTCATAGACACACATTGGAGAATTACAAAAAAAACATGTTTGCGTTTGAGAGCAGTTTTAAGCATTGGATAAGTTGAATTCTATATTATAGGTATATCGAGTTTCAACTCAAGCATATCGAGTTTCAACTCAACAAAGTTGTTAATAAGACCAGCTGACTGTGCAATACATTTCTTGAAGACAATCATTCTTGTTTTTAAACTTTTCACATATTTAACATTGTCTATGATATTTTGCAAGGCATCTCCAACAACTTTCAAACCATCTCGAACAGTCACATTCAGAATATGTATAGAACAACTATGTGGTTTCGCCCTTGATAGCCCATCCGGTTATTAATTACTCTAATATTAGTATCTCACCACAACTACATAATGTAAGTAAATAAATAAATGTAAGGCAATTGAACATAAGTACACTTAAAAAAATATTATCGATGACCTATCATGTAGTTTCACATTCTTTATTATCTAAAAATATCTTATTTGAACCATCAGATAACTAGGCCGATGATCCGAAACTTTATAGTGATTTGAACTATCAGATGACCTATGCATAGTTGAAAATACTGTAAACTGCGAGATAGGTTGTATTGGGAGCAAGCGAACAATCAAATAGTAAAGAGTACAAAGACAAGAGAATAACACAAGAGATTTGGTCACGATGTTCGGCCAATTGTGCCTACGTCCCTGGGAGCGTTGACCGGCTACCACTATATATTATTAGAGAATAAGGATTAATGTTTAACTATTCTTCTCCTTGTTATATTAGGTTTACATAACATAAATACATATATCCCTCTACCCCAACCCCTTTACATCAGCCCAAACTCAAAACTTGTATTGCTGTTATCTAGAGATATGAGTCATTGCACAATAATCTCCACCTTGGCGAATATCATCAATCTCCATCTTCCGTCATTGGGTTGGGGGTGTTCCATAGTCCAGCATAAGTGAATGTTCATCATGCTCAGGCAATGCCTGAACTTGTCCACGGTAACCAGTTTGGTTAGCATACCAGCTGCATTTTCTGAAGTGTGAACATTCTGCAATGATATCAGACCACAAGCTACCAACTCTCATATGTTTGGTCCTAGCATGATACACCTGGTTCTTTGCCAAGAAGATAGCACTCTAACTATCACAATGTAGCGGAATTCCATTTGCTCAATGCCTAACTCATTTACCAGCCCCATAAGCCACATGGCTTCCTTAGAAGCTTCACCAACTGTCATGTACTCTGCTTCAATTGTGGACATAGCAACAACATACTGAACTAATGATCTCCACATAATTGATCCACCTGCAAGGGTGAAGACAAACCCCGTTGTGGACTTTCTATCATCCAAGTCTCCTGCATAGTCCGAATCAACATAACTAATAACTGAAGGCTTACTCTGTTGGTTGTCAAACATGATACCGAGACCTGTAGTCCCCTTCAAATATCTGAAAATCCATTTGACTGCTTCCCAATGTTGTTTCCATGTTTTCGACGTGTACTTGCATACTTGACTAACTACTTGTGCCAAGTCCGGTCTAGTACAAACCATAGCATACATCAAGCAACCCACTGCACTGGCATATGGAACCTTTGACATGTATTTCTTCTCTTCATCTGTCTTTGGACACTGATCTAGGGAAAACTTGAAGTGATTTGTCAATGGAGTGCTCAGTACTTTGTACAGACAAGTAAGTGCATTACAATATCTGACTAACACAAGACCTAATATTGCTTTAGCTAATACATGAGTTCTCCTACCATGTTTCACTGGCAAGGGATAAAAAGAATATTGATATATCTCCCAGGCACAATAGATCTATGTCTACACATAAAACCGTCGAATAACCTTCACATAATAGGATTTTCTGATAAAGATTGGGCCACTAGTGCCGATGATAGAAAATCCATGACATTACAGTGTGTATTTCTTGGTGAAACATTGGAGAAATTTTTTGGTAGAACTGCTGATATGTGACCCTGATTGAAGAATTTTTTTTGATAGAATAATAACATGAAAGACATCATATTTGACAATTGTGAATTAAATTTGGTTAAATAAAGGTCTTTGTTTCATAACGTTCGTTGGATGTACCGGGAAACTTGGGCCAAACACAATAAGAGTTCTGATTTTAAATTACAATTGCATAAAAACCCTTTCTTTCATTCACGAGTGCATAATTTTCTATGATATAAAATTCTAGAACTTGATTTGTGATCGTTTCAAGATTGAAGTATGTTTGTATGCATTAAAATGATAGAGACAATTAAGACTTTTTCTTTTGACCTTCAACCGCTTGCTATAAACATTGAAAACTCATTAGTTGCCCACTTTTGAGCCTAAACTTTAATGATTTTTTATAGCTACTCAAATGAGGGTTTAGGGTAATTTGTGATGTTTGGTTGAAGCAATGAGAAATGTAAAAATGTCATGTGTAGTGAAGGAAACCATAAAAAGGTGAAAAATAAAAAAAATCATCATTTCTCTTTTTGAAAAATAATAAGAATGAATCAAAAAAATAATACAAAATATACTAAAAGAGAAAGGATTGATAAAGTCTGTAGTAAAGAGAAGTGTTGATCAAAAAATGATTATATGACAAAGTAAGGCCTACTAAAATAATCTTAATGCTTCAATCAGATATCTAAAATGTTTAAGTATTTTGGGAAACAATCCTAAGTCTTTTGAATTATCATTTATTTGTTTATCTCACCTTAAATCATTCACATTGGCCCATTACAACCACTTAAAGACCTCTTTAATTTTTACAAACATTCAAATACAATCAGTGGTGATTTGGTCTATAATCAAGCCTATAATAATATATTTTCATTCCTATTTTCATTCCTCTTGTCAATTGTTCAATTGTTCTAAATTCACTTTTAATTCCTATTTTAGTTAATTAAGAGAATTAACTAAAAAATTTATAATTAAGAGAATTTTCCAGTCCTCGTGGGATCAATATTTCATTATTTGATGACATAATCGTGCATTGCGATTTGCCCTATAAAGTTTTTGGCGCCATTGCCGGGGACTGTGTCAAAATTTCTTTAATTCTCAATTAATTCATTACTTTACTCTAGTGTATTACGCATTTTCCTTTTTCTTGGCACCTCTGCATGTTGTCCATTTGGTTTATATAAAGTTAAAATCACTACGTAGAGTCAGAAAGGACTTTCCGTATAAGAAGAAGGCAACAAAGAGAAAGAGAAAGACATGCATGTGTACAAAAATGGCTGAACGAGATGAAAACCCACTTCTCGAAAACACAACCCCTAATGCTTGTAGTTCACGTCCTGGAATAATCCTCCCATCTATTGAGGTAAAGAACTTTTCTTTGACATATGCTCTAATCCAAATGGCGGTGAAAATCAATTTGGAGGAGGAGCTCATGAAGATCTGAATGCCTATTTTGAACAGTTCTTGGAATTCTGTGAGACTGTAAGGATCCATGGGGCTTCTGAAGATACCATTCGTCTCCGCATGTTTCCATATTCTCTTAGAGCCTGAGCCAAGACGTGGCTAAGAAATCAAAATGCTGAAATTCAAGCAACATGGCGAACATTGGAGGAGACTTTTCATAACAAATACTTTCCTCCTTCCAAAACTGTGCACTATATGCACCTCGTCCAAAACTTCAGTCAAAATGATGGGGAATCAATTGCTGAAGCTTGGGAAAGATTATATGAGTTGATTGAAGTTTGCCCTCGTCATGGCATTCCACCATGGATGTTAGTTTAGAACTTCTACAATGAGCTAGACTTTCCATCACAACAACTGTTGGACTCTTCAGCAAGTGGTGCCTTTATGTGCAAATGAATTGATATTGCTTCAAAGATCATAGAGAATGTGATTTCTAATCATCACCAATGGGTGAATGAGAGGCGACATCATCCAATGAGAGACTTTGGTGCACAATATTCAGGAAATCAAATGGAAAAAGTAGTTTCCACGCTGGAGAACCTTTCTCAAAGGTTTGGAAAGCTTGAAAAATATCATGCTAATGTTATTGGATCTATAACTACAACATGTGAGGGATACGAAGCAAAAAGGTATGAGTGGTCTGAATATAAACAATTCACTGAACCTGTACATGGAGTTTGGGCCAATGAACAACCTGAATCATGCAATTACTAAGATTACAAGGGGAAGAGTGAATAACAATTCAACCCACCATACAGGCACAACAATCTCAACCTTTCCTGGAGGAGCAACAACATTCTAAATCATCAACACCAGGATGAGCAAGGTAATAGGAAACTACAACACAATTTCCATAGGTACAATCTTCTCCTATTGATCTCACTATTATAACAATAATGAAAGGTTGGGAAAAATTATATGGTAGCCTTAATAAATTTAAAGAGGATCAAATCACAATTAATAAAAATGTTTCAAATATGTTAAATGGTTTAAATTCTAAGATAGAAAACCTGACCATCCATGGAAAAATGTTAGAAACATAAATTGCCCAACAAGCTAGCAACTTTAATAGGCAGACAAAGATGTTTCCAGGAAAACTAGAGAAAAATCCAAATAATGAACATTGTAAGGCTATCCGATTAAGGAGTGGGAAGGAACTCAAGGATTTTTCATGAACTGAGAATGATATAAAAGTGGAAGAGAAATATACCGAGACACAACTCCCTGAAGAGGAACAAAATTCTGAAAATGTGTCTAAGTATGTAGTTCCACTACTATATGTACCACCAATTCATTTTCCCCAAAGATTTGCGAAGAAAAAATTAGAAAATAAATATGGGAAATTCTTAGATACCTTAAGAAATTATATAACAATATGCCCTTCACTGAGGTACTATAGGAGATGCCTGCATACATGAAATTTCTTAAGGATATTATATCTAAAAAAAGAATACTAGAGGATTATGTAACAATTGCTCTAACTGATGAGTGCAACGCTTTAATTCAAAATAAATTGCCTCCAAAATTAAAATATCCTAGTAGTTTCTCTATCCCTTGTTTAATTCGTCAATACTAATTTTTACCGTGCTTTATGTGACTTAGGGGCAAGTGTGAGTCTCATGCCCTTATCTGTATGTAAAAAATTGGATGTGAGTGAACTAAAAATCACTACTATATCACTTTAATTAGAAGATAGGTCAATCAAATTCCCTATAGGCATCTTGGAAGATCTTCCTATCGAAGTTGGGAAAATTTTCATTCCAACAGATTTTGTAATACTAGAGATGGAAGAAGATGCACAAATTCCAATCATACTAGGTAGACCATTTTCGGCTATCTCCGGTGCTATAATTGATGTTAAAAATGGAAAACTTTCCCTAAGCATATGGAATGAAAAGGTTGAATTTGATATTACTAAATCTATTAAACAAGCTTCTCTTGAGGAGTCATGTTGCATGATTGATATGCTGAACCAAGTAGTGAAAGAGGAAGTGCCTAAAGTGAAATATGAGAATCTCTTGGAGAGTAGCATGTTGAAAGGTGACACTTCAAATTTTGATGAGGAAGTGGTTGAGGATAGTGATTCTATAAATGCAAGCTTAACACTCCCCTGCAACCCACATGAGGAGAGCTTGAGGATCACACATAAATATGATAATTGGGAGAAAGGGAAATCGCCTAAAACAAAAGTAAAAATACTCCCTCCACCATTGAGTATGAGTTCATGGAATCTTGCGTGATGCGCATGGATCAACCGTCAAGATAATAACATTAAACGAGCGCTTTGTGAAGGCAACCCACGTTGGAGGTACATTTTTTTAATTAATTAATTTTAGTATTTTAGTGACTGCATTAGTGCCTTCCTGAGTTTGGAGCTTTTGTAGGGGGTGTATATAGTGTTGGCCACACAAAAAATCATAAAATCTAAAAAAATAAAACAAAAAAGACTACATGGAAAAATGTTAACACGACAATGTCTATTAGTTGTCTCATTCATATAGGATATTTGCACCTAGTCCATCTAGGACATATAAGTCATTTGAGACATTTTTCTCTTCTTTTGTAGGTACTTCCACGACACCCAATAAGACCGACCACCTATAATTGGCACATGATTTACCCGTGAGTTTTCTTTTTCTTTCTCTTATTGTTTAGATTTTTACATTGGAGATAATGTAAGTTTCTAAGCTTGAGGGAGATTTGCATTTAGATAGTTCATTCATGCCATGTATACCATATATATTTTAATTTTTTTAGGTTAAATATTCATATTATCATGTATTATCATATGTTTCATATTTCATCTATCCCCTTCTTTGGTCCATGTGTTGTCTATTTGTTTTAAATAAAAAAGTATGCATGAATGATAACTGTTGATATGTGACCCTGATTGAAGAAATTTTTTTGATAGAATAATAACATGAAAGACATCAGATTTGACAATTGTGAATTAAATTTGGTTAAATAAATGTTTTTGTTTCATATCGTTCGTTGGATGTACCGGGAAACTTGGGCCAAACACAATAAGGGTTCTGATTTTAAATGACAATTGCATAAAAACCCTTTCTTTCATTCATGAGTGCATAATTTTCTATGATTGTAAATTCTAGAACTTGATTTGTGATCGTTTCAAGATTGAAGTATGTTTGTATGCATTGAAACGATAGAGACAATTAGGACTTTTTCTTTTGACCTTCAACCGATTGCTATAAACATTGAAAACTCATTAGTTGCCCACTTTTGAGCCTAAAATTTAATGATTTTTTATAGCTACTCAAATGAGGGTTTAGGGTAATTTGTGATGTTTGGTTGAAGCAATGAGAAATGTAAAAATGTCATGTGTAGTGAAGGAAACCATAAAAAGGTGAAAAATAAAAAATAATCATCATTTCTCTTTTTGAAAAATAATAAGAATGAATCAAAAAAATAATACAAAATATACTAAAAGAGAAAGGATTGATAAAGTCTGTAGTAAAGAGAAGTGTTGATCAAAAAATGATTATATGACAAAGTAAGGCCTACTAAAATAATCTCAATGCTTCAATCAGATATCTAAAATGTTTAAGTATTTTGGGAAACAATCCTAAGTCTTTTGAATTATCATTTATTTGTTTATCTCACCTTAAATCATTCACATTGGTCCATTACAACCACTTAAAGACCTCTTTAATTTTTACAAACATTCAAATACAATCAATGGCGATTTGGTCTATAATCAAGCCTATAATAATATATTTTCATGAAAATTTGAGCGAAACACAATGACCTTTAAACACATGAGAGTGAAGGGAGAAGATTGACCTCCTGATTCATGTAGCTGTTATGACTCAAAGACTTAGCTTGAATTAAAATTGTTTATGATTGTCTTTTCTTAATGTCTGAATTGTTTCAAAATTATCATGAAATTGTTGGTTATTTTAGGTCATGGTTTCTATATTGTCATTCATATATGATTATAAAAGTTAGACATAATACTTGCTTGAGGACAAGTAAAAGATAAGCTTGAGCAGATTTGATGAGTGTGAAATTATGCTACATTTGCATTGCATTTTAGGACATAATTAAGTCTTTAGGTTTATTTTTAGCTTTTATTTCTCTTTGTCCGGGTTGAGCGGGTGTTTTTTTACTATGTTGTGCAGTTTGAATGGAATGAAGCCAAAAATAGTAGAGTTTTGGGTGCAAGAAGATGAAATTCGATGTTGAGGCTATGCGAATACCTATTAAATGGCCAAAAGAAGTCGTGAATGTTATATTATATTCCTATTTTTAGATTTGGTTTTTTGGGCTTAGCCCAATATTTTGTAATTAAGATAAATGAGGGTTCTCTCTCAAGGATGAAACACTTTACATTTTGTATTACAACTCTCTAATTTAGAATTTGAGATTCTCTTCTCCATTATAAGTGAGTAATTCTCTTCGTTTCTAGGATTGAGGCTGTGTCATTTTAAATTCAATAAACATTTGTTCTTACTTCTATTTCATTGAATGTTGTGATTTGAATCATTAAACTAAGTTTTATTCGTGTGAGTTGTCTGACCAACAAATTACACATCTTAGATACATTGGAGAAAGACCGAGAGGTGAACCCAATTATCTGACCATTAAGTTATTCAAACTAGAGTCCTAATTCACGAGAGTAGTATTAGGATTCTTAGGAGTTTTTGGAATTCACATTGGGTTGCTATGAAGCGATTAGATAGATAGATCCAAGTAAAAGATTTGATTGATAACCGTACCACGAGAGTAGATGTGAATTCAATTGAGTACACGTGTCGTGGCTCGAGAGATGATGACACATATCAAAGAATAATTCACCCTCACAACTTAAAGTTCATAAAAATGAGCAAAACAAGGATTTGCGAGTGTAAATGCGGTAACCCTTATCTTGAGAATTCTTCCTAAATTAGATTTCAACCCATTTTGACTATTTTGATAATTATTTTTGTCAATAATTCAATTGTTCTAAATTCACTTTTAATTCATATTTGAGTTAACGATAAATTAATTGTTATAATTAAAGAAATATTTACTTTCTATTATGATGTAACAATTATTATAATTACATTAACATCATTTAAAATCACAATTATAACTATTAGCATGATTCTATGATCATAGTTATATCATCTTTATATATATTTAAACATTCTGAATATATGGAATAGCACACAACATTCAATATTATTTTCAGCTTTCTGATGGGATTTAAGTAGATGCCCAATTCATAATTTTTAAGCTTATAAATTTTAAATGATGCCATTTTGTACATCACCGGGCTTGGAAGTATCTATTGGGCAGTTAGAGAGGGTAGGTAAAGTGTAACTATCACTTTGTTTTATCAACTCCTTTATTTATACACCAAATTATTTGGCATCAATTATGATATACTATGTATTTCTTGTTAAAGACAATAGTTTATTACAGTATAAGCTTTTTTATATTATAAATACTAGTGCGTCGACTGGCACTCTGTACCGGTCACCCGCATTCTTATTTTTTTATATAGAATGTATCATCTTCATATTATATTATTTAAGAAAACTATCATGCGAATATATATTGGAAGTTAAAAATGAAAGTAAACTGTTATGACTAAGTAATTTATCCACATTTCAAATTTAATGTCATAATCAATATAATTCACTTATACATTGAAAATGCCACATCCATTTGGAAATGTGAGGTTTAAAAATTGATGTGGTAGTTAAAAAGGAAGCATTAATTTACATTAAGAGATATAATATTTAGCAATATGAAATTAGAATTACTCCATGAAAGTTATTTTATATTTTCCTTTTATCTATTAGTATAGATAAACATGAAATTAGGAATTATAAAATATAAAGTAGGGAAACATAAAATATTTCAAGGATAATTATTTTATGTTTTTCTAATTTCTATTAGTTTTAGTGTTTATTAATATTAGTATAGAAGATAAAATATGGAAACATCAAATATTCCAATTATAGTTATTTTATGTTTGTCTAATTTCTATTAGTATTAGTATAGAAATTTATATAAAATACTTCATGGTAGTTATTTAATGTTTATTAATATTAGTATATATAAAGATGAAAGTAGAAGTTATAAAATATGAAATTGGGAAACATAAACTACTTCATAGAAGTTATTTGGGTTTTGCCTTTATGAATAGCATAGAAGTATAGATATAGATATTTATAGGTTAATAACTTTATTAGTATATAAATATTAAACTATTATTTTTATCACCAAATTTCACATTATGTACATTTTTCATTATTATACATGCATGGAAAAATATTGAAGATCAAATAATATCATACATGAAAATAACATTTACCACCATATTTATATCAACATTTTGGCATACATAATTTATTTTTATGGTTAGAATGAAAGGTTTAAGAAATAGAATGAAAGAGGTTATGAATAGTGGTGTAAGATCCCATTGAATTCTGAAGGTCAAGAGTTTAATTCATGTGAGCGACACTTATTGGGAAGGATAATCGCAAACTTCGAAAAAGATTAGTTTTTTACTTAAAAATGTACTAAAAAATCATATTCCACACTAATAATAGTGAAACAAAATTAAAAATAAAAATAGTAAAAAATATTTAATTTGTTTAATTAACTTATAGAAGACTTAAGATATTAAATCTAATCGAAATAGATGATATTGTCTTGCGTTTTTTGTGATGTACTCACTATTCCGTGAGTCGGTTACATTATACAAGTAGTTTCTAGCTAGTTATCACCCTATCCCAAATGCACCAAAACTCTAGCACGTGGCGCACCAATTCGATCTTACGTGCCCATCACAAAAACCATGACACTTGCATGGAGATACAAACCAAGAGATTATTTAAATGCTGTTCCCTCAGTGATTGATTCACATCTTAATACTTCCTTAATTTGTTTGGTACAACACTAAAAGTGGATCATGGATTGGGCAGGACACTATCGTGGAGGGCAGAGAGACCCTTTGTCATCACCATCGACTGTTTTATGGGACCCTTATGGTGACAACAATTGGGACAATGGTCTTAATAGATGTAGTGGTGGTGATGAAACCTCTGCTCTTGTTCATGCTAACGTTGATTGGCAAGAGACTGATACAGCCCATGTCTTCCGTGCTGATCTTCCTGGTTGTTAACCCCTTCACACATATAGTTTATAAAGTTTTTTTGGGTCACATGATTTAAAATATTAAATCATGAATTGACATGCATTTATAATTAGAGTATAATATCTATGCATTATAATTAGAGTATAATATCTATGCATTATAATTAGAGTATAATATCTATGCATTATAATTAGAGTATAATATCTATGCATTATAATTAGAGTATAATATCTATGCATTATAATTAGAGTATAATATCTATGTATTATACATATTCATTACTGATTTGCCATTCATTTTTATAAATTTTAATAATGAATTAAATATAAATAGTGTATATTCTAGTAACAATGTATAAAACTCTATATTATGAATATATACATTTTTTATCTTATAATTATTTTATCTTTTGAAAGATTTTAATGTCATTTGATTCTTTTACCCTATAATATTTCTTTGTATTCCCTATTAAGTAAAAAATATTACTCACTCCTTGTTTTTATAGAGATTTAGCATGGTTTTGTATTTTTAGACTAACATTTTGTTTTTGGGTTTCCCCCTCCAATATGTTCCTCTATAAATAAGATTTAGAGGTCACATGATATTTGATATATTTAGCCAAAGAAGAGAGACTTTCAGAATCAGGATTCCAAAAAAAAATTGCACACGAATTTTTGGTAGATATAACATTATAGTTTTGTAACCTACATACCCATGTTTTTTCTCTCCTCTTGTCACCTATTATATATATATATATATATATATATAATATTAACGATTAAAATTGGGAGCATGCTATCCCAAATTGGTGAGTGGTGATCTAATAGGTTGTGTGAGATAGGAGTGTTCGCTTTTTTTGGTTTATATATCTGGCGAATGAAAATGAGCTCAATCTAAACGTGTTTTGGTAAAGTGATAATAACAGGTGTGAACAAAGAGGATCTGAAGGTGCAAGTAGAAGAAGGTAACATACTACAGATAAGCGGGGAGAAGGTGAAGGAGCAGGAGCAGGAGGACCAGAACCGAAAGTGGCACCGTGTGGAGAGGCGGCGTGGCTGCTTCAAGAGGCGGTTTCGGCTACCGGAGAATGTCAACATGGATGAGATAGGGTGCACATTGAAGGATGGAGTGCTGACCGTGAGTGTGCCTAAGCTGGAGACTAAGCCAGAGAACAAGAATGTGAGGCAGATCGATGTGGCTTGATGAGGAGTGAGAAGTGTAATATGCATGTGTGATGAGTTTCATGTGTGTGTTGTTACTGTGTTTGTATGTGCAACATATAGATGTAAGTGTGCAACTAGTAATCCTCTCCTTATATATGGTGCAAAAGTGATTACTTTAGATGACATTTTTACCCCAATTGGTATAATGTTTTATGCTGCTATTCAAATTAGCATTCTCTTTTTAGGATGTTTTTTCTTCTTTTCTTTTTTATACTATTAAGAGTATTCTTATCTTTTTAAAATAAAGAATTAATTCTTTTTCAACGTATGACTTCCCATTTCAACAAATATTATTTTTAAGAATCGTATTATTAACCTTATTGGTATGTTTTCCTCTTTAAATCGGTAAATTAATTTTTTTTTAGGGAATGTGATTATTCATGTCTACCAATGGTATGTCATGAGCGTTCCAACAAAACTTTATATTATTTAAGGTTCTTTTAATAGTCAGAATATTTTTTGGTTGTGTTTTACTCCAAATAAAACATAACCAAAAATTAAAAAACTAATTAAACTATCATTTAGGATAGAGATCGCTTGTCTTCATTCTGTGATTTTGATCCAAAAGAAAAGTGTCATGTAATTAAAAAAGAAAAAATCTAAAAATATAAAATAACATTTTATATTACTCAAGAAAACTAACAGGGACAAAATAATTTTAGAACATATGATCCTTGTTATCCTTTTAACATAAAATTAGAATGGAGATCTCATACTCTCTATCTCATTCATGTCTCATTCAATCAGTTATTACCAAGTTAGATAATTATGGCAACTCATTAATTTAACTATTTTAATCCATCCTTAAAGTTTCACCAACATCAACCCACTTCATTACTCAAATACATTTTATCTTCTCCCTAATAATGTGTTTCTTATTTTTCTACCTTATCCAAATAACTATATGTTACTGGTAAACTCAGCTTCATACTTTTTCATCTTCCCCATTTTATTTGAAAAGTAGCAACAAGTAAAATCAAATTCATTATCAAAATTGAAATTATCAATCACCCCATCAAATAGTTTTCACTATTAGCATAAAACAATATTAATTTGAAACCAAAATCAAGACTTTACTAAAAAAATATTAATAACTAAAGACCAAACATAAATTATAGAGAATAAATATTTTCAAAAGTGTTTCTAACTTTCATCTAATCCCGAAAAGTAATTCAAAGATGGGATTTGGATCGAAAAATGTTGGATCTTGAAGAGGAAATGGGGGTTTGCTGAGTTGTTGATGGTTCCAACAACAATGATACAGACAATTGTTTGAGTGAGGTATGAGAACAAGAAGATGAAAAGATGAAATTGGGCAAAAAAATAAGTTGACACATTAAAATGAGTTGTTAAAACTTGATTGAGCATGAAAGTGATAAAATTATCCACAATCCAACTAAATTCATCTAAATTAAATCCATCTAAATTCATTCGTTATCCTCAGAGTTAATGGATTTAAATGGATATAATCCAATGGATAGTGTTGGTAATGGATGAATTCAAATCCACGTATCCAATGGATATCCATGAGTATATCCATTTGGATGAATACCCAATCTTTCCAAAAAAATTAAAACAAAAATATTTTTTCTCATAAAGTAACATGTTGACCCAACTTTGCTATACAAACTAACGTGTAAAATATAAACCAATGTAATTAATGTCATATCAGTCATCAAACTAGACAAAGTACTGGTATAATGGTATGGTGGTTCAACCATTAGTTAACTAACTAAACCGCATACTAGTGAAGTTAGATATACATATATTTTATACTAATGTTAATGTTGAAAAATCAATAAAGAATACAATTACTACTTTTATTTATACCACTTTTTATACCACTTGTTAAAAATATATTGTAGACTAAGTTATAGATGTATAAAAAATGTCGTAGTTGTGCGATTTTTTATATTGGAAAGAGAAAAACAAGCAAACTAAAACAAAGGAATGAGATCTAAGTCAAGATAGACTTGACACTCTCGAGTTGGTGAGTTCCAAACATAAAAGTATGAGCCAATTTTAGACAGAGCATCTGCCACTTTATTGACCTCCTGAGGCACATATTTAATTTCAAGAAATATCAACTCCTTCTGGAATAATCTACACAGTTTCCGGACAATCACAATCAATAATGACATTCCTGAAGCCTTGATACCACACCAACTTTAACCCATGATCCATAGCCAAGAGTTCTACTAACACTGCTGGAGCCTACTCCGAAATTAGCAGAAAATCCAGACAACCAATGACCATTGTAATCACAAATTACCTCGCCTCCTCCCATAATATGTATGTCTCTTATACAACTACCATCCACATTTAGTTTGATTTGTCCAGAAACTGGGTAGGACCACTGAATCCAAGATAAATCATCGATAATAACTCCACATTTTCCCATAGTACGCCAATCATAGAAGGCCTGATAGGTGTTCTCAGTAATAAAATTGACATCCCAATTATTATTACTCATAGCCACATCATTCCTCCACCTCCAAAGGTACCAAGCACCAACCATGAAAAAGAAGCCCATTATGCTTATTGTAGTTCTCCCACAATCAACCTTTAAAATTCAGACTCAACCAAAAAGCTAATGTGGAAAATCCCAATCTCTTTCAAAACAAGGAAGACTTGTTGCAGTCTCTAAAAATATGCATAAGAGATTCAACTCCAGCATGACATCTCTTGCAAATTGGATTAGTTGTCAAATTCCTTTTAAAACGGAGATCATCAGAAGGTAAAGCCTCATGAATACTTAACCAACACATAAACTTAACTTTCTCTGGGACTTTTAGACACCACACCCACCTCCACACATCTTGCGAAGTATTATTTTCTCTCTTATAATAATTGAGCCACCAAAATCCAGATTTTGCTGTATAAGTGCCTCCAGCATGATCATCTATACTAAAATTTTGGTAAAAATAAATCATTTTTATTAAAAAAAATAGTTTTAAATAAAACTAGCAGGTATGATGGGTACGGTTCAATTGAAAATCAACTAGTATGACTAGTTTTTATCGGTTTAATTGCATGACTAATATAAATGTTGTATTATAGCGGTATTAAGACTGATTCACTAGTTTACCTGGTTGAACCGCCAACACGATTCGATTTTGATACCAGTGATATAAACTAGTGTCTTTCTAACAAAAGGATTTCTTTAACAATATTATCTTTTTTATCGAAACATTCTTTCAAATTCAAAAGTTTCAATAAGTATTGGTATAACATTTTTGTGTCATGATTGAGCACAACATAATAGTACAATATTGTATCTCTGACCTCACCTACACTGTTGCCTTTTAGAGCTTTCACAGGTAAATTTAAATAATTAGATTTTTTTAAAAGTGCTTTAAAAAAAACTTTTTTAAAATGTTTTATTAAATAATAATTTTTAAAAAGTTTTTTTTTCATTCAATCTTTTTTTTAAATGAATATATGAATGAATTAGATAGTTCAGAAATGTGATTTTTATGGATTTGCGAATGACTTTCCACCCATCCATTATGATCCAAATCCATCCAATTGTCACCCTTAATTAGGTGATACAATGTTTAGGATAGAAATTATGGGACAAATGATCCTCATCTATAAAATCAACACATTCATGTGTTTTCAATTTCAGGCTCCATGTGCGGTGGTCATCGTGGGTGCACATCTACTGTACAATAATGAATGTCACTCTACGTGGCTTGAGATTATGATTCGTTGAAAAATGTATACAAGTTAAAATTTAATTATTAAATGTTTTTATGACCAATCATAATTTATAACACATGAAGTGACATAAATTATAGGACAAAAGATATCGACCACCACCTCAAAGTGTTCTTATGCGAGTTTAAATTTGTAAGGAGGAAATAGAAAATGGTCAAAAGTGAAAGCCATTGTGTCAATAATTAATTTTAACAACATTTGTGTAAATGTTGTTGCCCCTATTCTTCTAATATATATATATTCTATAGCATTAATTTATGTATAGAACAACTGTGGTTTCGCCCTTGATAGCCCATGAGGTTATTAATTACTCTAACATTTGTATCTCACCACAACATAAAGTAAGTAAATAAATAAATGTAAGGCAATTGAACATAAGTACACTTAAAAAAATATTATCGATGACCTATCATATAGTTTCACATTCTTTATTATCTAAAAATATCTTATTTGAACCATCGGCTAACTAGGCTGATTATCTGAAACTTTATAGTAATTTGAACTATCAGATGACCTATTCATAGTTGAAAATACTTTAAAATGTAAGATAGGTTGTCCACATCTAAATTAAACACACACAAGAGAATTAACAAACATGAATAGACAAGGAAACAACAATTGGGAAAACAAAAAACACAAACACAATAAAATAATATAGAAGGATGACACATATGATCAAATTAATGATTTGGAAGAGGAGAGGGTTTAGCTAGAACGTTTTGAATTAGAAGAAGGGTAAAAAGTGAACTTGAAATGAGGATTGATATTCTGGAAAGTTACTTTTGGAATTTCATGGGAATCTAAAAAATAAGTGTTAAACTTAAATGTGTGGATGCAAATAGATGTCATATTGGAAATGAACCTTAATTTTTTTACTCTTCAAGAGCGTCTCCATTGCTCTTTCATCCCATGGAGAATCCCTGAACGCCCATGAATTGGCTCAAGGCGAGAGAAAGATTGCGTTTGTTTAGCAAAACAATATATTTGTACCAAACCATCCATAATAGATGCGAATAATCATCCTCTCCATTAATAACAAATACTTGATTTTACATATGTTTTTAATTATAAAAATATTATTTTATTGCATATAAAAAGATAAAAATGTCTTACATATTTCCTTTGTTTTTCTTGTAGTATTTGCTTTTCATAAGGATTCGTTTACACCTAAGTTAAATTACACTAATTATATCAATCTTAGTCATTCATTTTCTTAAATCTAACGAATCAAATGAGTGAAGGAAATAAAAGATGAGAGAAAAAGAGAAATCTTAAATAACTTCTAAGCTTCACCCATTTGTCCTGTTAGATTTAAGAAAATGAATAAATATGGATAAATATAATTTTGTAAAGAGGTAATAATATATGCATTATCCATTTTTTAAAGTGTGTGTTTTTAAGTGATGAGAATATGATGATTGATACCTGATATAGTGACAATATATTAAATTCATACAGTCTGAGTGCATCTATTCGTTGTCAGTATAAAATTTATACGCATTATCTATCATTTATTTATTTTTGAAGAATCGATTATGATTAAATATAAATCATAGATAATGTGCTGACAATATATAAAATATTGTAATATCTGAAATATCAGTATAAAGATTTATTCATTGTGAGTACATCATCTACTATCCATTTTTTAAGAGTTAATAATAATTAAGCATGAATGATGAATGATATAGTGATATACGTTGCATACAATTATTTTCTTATGAGTAATTACACTGACACCCTTTAGTTTTAGTGAAATTACACAAACCACCTATCCATTTTTTACACCTATAAAACCTCTAGTTTTTTATATGGGAATAATGTTTCTCCTGGTTTGAGGAGACAACTTTCCCTCCTTAAACCAATTAGATAATGACACATATCTCCTCACTTTAATTTTTTTTTCTTTCTTATTTTTTATATTTTATTTTCATAAACAATCATCTTCTTCTCTTCTCCCACCAAAGACCAGTATTTCTCATATTCTCTCCTTCATTTTCAATATCACAAACAGTATTTCCTCAAAAAAAAAATTGTGGTTATCTTTCTCTTTGTCATCACTTCTTCTCAAGTTGTGATGAATGAATTGAATATTATAAGTAATGAATGAAGAAAAAACATCAATTAAATATGAATGAATATTGAGTTCCATTGATTAACTGTGATTAAGAGTTTTGTTTTTTGTGTCCGCCTAATGATCTCAGCAAAAGACTTAGGTCATTACATTTCAACAACCCCTTACCCACATTTCTTTGATGGCTATGATTCTTGAATGGGTTTTTCTTTAAAGGGATTAGATTGTTTAGGAGGAGAACGTGAGAATGGGTTTTTGAGAGAATAGATAGGGGGATATTGAAAATGAGGGAAAGGGTATGGGAAACGTTTGAGAAGAAGATCACTGTTCATGAAAATGAGGGAAAAAAATTAAAGTGAGGAGAGACGTGTAATTATCTAATTGGTTTAAGGAGGGAAAGTTGTCTCCTCAAACCAGGAGAAACATTATTCCCTTTTTATATATACATTATAGTGATTACCCATGCATGAGAAATAAATATGATCCTTTAAACAAAAAACGATGATAAATGTAATTAAGTTAAACAAAATATGTTATATTTTGGAGAGAAGTCCAAATAGTATATGAGTTAATACATTTTCACTATTTTTGTTCATTACAAAATGCATCAAAAATTCTAATAAGATATAGTTTAAATCACTCTTTATAATATATTGTAATGAACAAAAATAATGAAAATATATTGACTCTTATACTATTTGTATTTGTTTTCACAATATAGAATTTTTGTTTAACTTAAATAAATTTATCACATTTTTTAAAACCACACTTATTTCTCATACAAGAGTAATCAATGTAACGCGTGTATAAAAGTTAGGCGTTTTGTGCAGCTATAAGAAATATACGAGTGATTTATATAATTTCACTAAAACTTAGGGGTGTGAGTGTAATTTAATTTTTTCTTACATTTTTTCAATGTTGTGAATCCTGAGCCGGATGTCAAACCAAAATAAGTCTCGTATTAGATTTAACCGGTTTAAACAGTTAAATCATCCAGTCTGGACATATGATTTTATACATAATTAATAATTGTTATTTATAAATATATAATCATATCTAAATGTGAAGTTTATATAATTAATAATTATATATAATTAACATATATCTTTGTACCAAAATAAAATATTTGAATGATGTTCCATTTTTTTTAATTGAAATGTTTAATTTACTTTCCAGACTAATGCACTTGAACTAGGTTTAATATAATTAGACCAAAATTTTCCTAGTTCAAAACAATTCAATCTTCATTCGATTAAAACTATAAATTAAAGTCATTTTTAAATTCGATTAACGATCAGATCAGTCAAACCGTACTGTCATCCTAACTGCTTTTTTTACTGTCAGTTCATTTATGACAAAGAATGAGTTCACTATGATATCTCTAATTTCAATCCCATTTTAACATATTCCATAAAAATATCTACGCATGGATAAACTAAGATAATAGATACCATAAACACAAACACAAGGACCACAACCAGAGACGTTAACCACCACCCCTTCTTTCATTCCATTTCCCCGCTCATGAAACTGCACCAACAAAACGGTTACAACATAACACTACTACAAAACCTTCACTCTACCTTCTTCATAATACAACACTCAAAACTGAAGAAACAAAACTCAATTTCTCAATTCTCATAATCACTCTAAACATCAAAATGCAACTTCTTCATACTCCTTCTTCGTTCTCCACTTTTCCTTCTCCATTCCCAAATCAACGTACTGCTTCCGTAACTCTTCATTTTCGATTTCAACCTCGCTACCGTTCTTTTTCTCGCCGCGAAATCAGGTGCGCTGTCGCTGACGGCGGCGGCGACGGCGATTCGTTCACGGCTAAGTCTGGATACCTGTTTGAGCTTAGCGCTACGGAGGCGGACTCTCTGGCGGAGTATAGTGTGTCGAACATTGCGGCGGTTTATTACCGGAAACCATTGGTGGTGGCTCGCCGTTTGTTTCAGACGGGAATCGCTTTCGGAAAGTGGTTTGGTCTTCGATATGTTGATTCTCTCTTGGAACGCTCCAATGATATGTTTGAGGTTTTGGATTTTTCTGTTGAGAATAATAAGTTATCACCTCTAGCAAAAACAAATCACTAAGTCATGATTAATCATTTTCTACAAAAAAATATTTCTAAAATCAAACAATATAATAGTACATATGTTATCTCTTTGTAAGAGGAAATAAGTTATGAAATAAATTATCTAATGATATAAGTGGATACTTTATTCATTTTTTTGGTAATTTTTTATATATACTTATTAGAATAGATATTATCATCATCTCACAGCATTACCATTGATGTATAAGTTCATTTATGGTTAATTACATGTGTTGGAGAGTTAATTGCTTGTTTATTGAGGCCATTCATGATTGATATTAAGTTATTAACTACGAATTTATACAAGCCGGATTAAAAAAATAGTCTGAGAAAATAGGGGTTGGTTTGAAAACTTTTCAAGGATATGATTTCTTCTATTAGAGCAATTTTTACATATATTGTTATTAGAGTAGAGAAATTGAGAGTCTTGAAGTAAATTGTTTCTTTTTATTAGAATGGAGAAATTTTGAAACTTTTGAGGTGATTTATCCTATTGGAGTAAATGACTTTTTCTTACTATTAAATAATTTTGAATATTTTGGAAAAGGGAACTTTTAAACTTATAGCAGTAGTGATTTCTGCATAGAGGGATTTTGAAATTTTTGAAGGAAGTTATCTCTCTTTATTAGATTAGAGAAACTTGACACTTTTAAAGCAAGTAGTTTCCTCTGTTGGAGGAAATTGTGGAAGCATCTTGTAATTGTTGAAGGAAATTGTTTCTCATTGTTAGTTTGAGGAGTTTTTGAAATTTATGAAGGACGGGAGAGGAGAATTTAAAGACTTTTTTAGTGGTTTGCAATGATAAGAACCTAATGGTTACTTTTTATTTTTTTATTTTTCAGACCAGAGCAGCAGAGCTAAGGAAGATACTGGTGGAACTTGGGCCAGTATGTCGTGTTGGTTTATTCTATAAGATTCCTGAATTTTTTTACTTTGTCATAGAACATGATGTTCTTGTATCTCTGGGTATAGTAATGATAAAGAGTAGTTGGTGTTATTCTCAGACGTGTTATACTATAGTTTGATTGTTGTAGGTTTGTGGTGATGAATTTTGCAACCACTGTTTTGAATTCCTTGCCAGTTCATTTCAGTTCCTTTTCTCATGTTAGGAGTCCTTATCAGTATCACTGAGGACATTATAGACACTGGATAGCATGTATAACAATTGAATTTAGTAGTGGTTTGTGGTGGATCATTGTGGCAAGACACAAAATTATCTTATTTGATTTATTTTTATTATCTAAAATTGTTTCATTTTCTGTTTTATACTACTTTGTTGCAGGCCTATATCAAAATTGCCCAGGCCATATCATCTCGTGCTGTAAGTTGTAGATTTTCTGTCATAATGTTAAATTTGACTTTCATGCTTCTTTTGTTTATTTCCGGTCTTTTGTGATCCTTATTCTATGGCCTTCCGTTTATCATATACCTTTTGCCACCTAGAAGAAGAGTGTAGGTGAAGGTGTTCACGGAGAAACTATGATCTACTTGGTGACAAAGTTTGTTCATTTCCATCATCATTTGTCTGTTTAAAAGTGCATACAACATAAGCACCACTCAAGTACATATACCATAAGCACCATTCAAGCATCCTTTTCAAAAAATTTTGAAGAGAATTTTTATTCCAGTTAAAAGTACGTAAAACATAAACATATCTTATATTTCAATCAAGTGTTCCATTCTGTCAGTCATTTCAGTTCTCGTTTCCCTATTATGTTATAGACTTCATGTGTAGTTTCTGGCCCTTACATCATGTGGAATGCCTGACCGTGTTAGGTTGAAATGCATCTTTATGCTAACTTTCCATTAAGATTTTTCCCTTTTAATGCACAATAAATTCAATGAATTTTTCCTTTTAGGATTTGATACCACCATCATATTTGGATGAACTCTCACTGCTGCAAGATCGAATAAGTCCATTTTCCACTGAAGTTGCTTTCAATATGATAGAACAAGAACTTGGTTTATCTTTGGGTGAAGTTTTCTCAGAGATTTCACCTGAGCCTGTAGCTGCTGCATCACTTGGACAGGTTTATATGTTTGGTCACTGTGGTGTATTTCACTAGCTGATCATTTCTGAGTTGTTAAGAGGACCTGTAGTTGTATTTTTTCATTTTTTATTTTACTGCCTGAAAGTTGGAACTTTTGTCTGTATAGGTTTATCAAGCTAGGCTCCGCAAAACTGGACAGGTTGTTGCTGTTAAAGTACAAAGACCAGGGGTTCAAGCAGCAATATCCCTTGACATATTAATCTTGCGTTTTCTGGCAGGACTGGCTAGGAGAGCTGGCAAACTCAATACCGATCTGCAGGTGACTGCGTGACTAAGATTAAGTTGCTTGTAGCTTAAGAATTTAGATTATATCAACACTAAAATGGTTATCATTGCCACCAATGCCTCTTAACTTCAAAACTGGTTGACATGAAATTATTTACTGCTCTATGAACTCATAGTAGTCCCTCTCCATTTCCTAAGGAAATGGACACGATCTCAACCCTTCAATAATTTACTTATATGTTAAAATGTTGAACAAATTTTATTTAAAAAATTGTGAATGATCAGATAAGGGAAATTGGCAGGAAATAGAGAGGATCTCCCTACACATAGTTAGGGGCATAACAAATATTGTTGGTATCAGCAACTCTCAATATCTTATCTATTAATCTATTTATGTATCTGCATGTGTGCCACATATTATATTCTGCAGTTATATATGCATCAGTTTGTTGAGCATGTCCTTGTATATATGCAGGGAGTTGTTGATGAGTGGGCATCAAGTCTTTTCCGGGTATGCATTAAGTTTGTTGTATTTTTCACCTAAACTGTGTCTAGACTCTCGAGTATGTATGATTGCATGTTGGATTATGTGGAAACTAGAGTGGTGCCCCCCCAAGCTTTATATTTACAACCTATGTGGGGCTTCTTTATTTTCCAACACTCCTTCTCAAGTTCAACTGGTTTGATCCAATTGCGACTTGTACCTTTAATCTCCAGTCTGGGAATGTACTTCAAGTTTGAGCCTTTGTGGCCACATGTCTGCCTTCACTTTATCTCATGGGCTTATGCTCCTTTTCTGGACTTGAGTTTGAGAGGCCACCGGTCTTTTTTTCTTGGACAAAGCTTTGGTGAGTTCTTTAGGTGCTTGTGGTGCTGTTCTCCAACTAGAGTAAGACATGTATCGTAGATGTTACACATGCTATATTTTTATTAGTTAGCTGCAAGTACTTGGGTCACCAATCTGCGAGTAGGACAAATGAGACCATGTTGAAATTTAGAATGGGTCTGTCCAAGTCTTTCAATGTGGGAGAGCGAGTTGATCTTCTTCATGTGGGATTATGCCTAAGCCTTGTTACTTTGTCCAAAATGCCTAAGGCAATTTGGACGTGGGCGCTCAAGCTTTATATTTACTTTACTCTTCTCGTTTTCAACTGATGTGAGACTTCTTTATTTTCCTACATATCACTGTCTCAATTTTATGGTAAACCACTTATCCTCTGCTTTTGGATTTTCACTTTCCTCTTCGCATGAAAATTTAATTCTTTAATAATATAAACAAAACTCTATTTTAACCACCTGAGCTCATTAGCCTGTTTCGGGTGGAAGTCCTTTGTTTCATTCTACATGTACTGACAGGAAAAGGAAAAGTGCTATTTTGATACTCAAGTCATCCTATTTTGTGCAGGAAATCCAAATCTATCTGAATATCTAACCATGAACCCCTATTTTATACAATTGAGATTAAAAATCAAGCCTACATAATTTGAAACTCAAATGATTTTACATCATTCTTTATTCCCAACGTTTGAATACAGCCCTCTAAAGTTTCATCAAGACCTAGATCTTCAACATGTTAATTTCATATATAATCTCTTGAAAGTTAAAATTCTTAGAAATTCAAATTGAATACAGGTAAATCACCTTGAATGCAGGAGATGGACTACAATAATGAGGCAAGCAATGGTATCAAGTTCAGGTAAGTGCATGTTATCAAGGATTTTAGAATGTGACTCACCCTGATTCCAAGTTCTAAGTAGTACAGGCTGATAGCATATGAATGTGGTCTGATTCGGTCATAGTTTGAAGTTAGGTCATTTTTAATTCAAGTTTCAGTACTCTGAGACTGGAAAGTAAATTTTTATTTTAATTTTCATTGAGGCCTTAGGAGAAGAAATGAACAAAAGTAATGTTGAAATATGCCTTATTTGCTGGAGCTCTTTCCTAAGATATGGCTTAACATCAGCCCTACAGCAGTTAACATAAGAACCCTTTCATAGGGATACAAATTTCATGCATCTCTTAATGTTTTCATTTAACAGTAACTAATGCATTATAAATACTTCGTCATTTGTTATTATGGGCAGGGAGTTATATGGTTCTATACCAGATGTGGTGGTTCCTTTAATGTATAAGGAGTATACAACTCGTAAGGTCCTTGTTATGGAGTGGATTGAGGTATTTTACCATTTGTTGTTTGCTGAACATATTTTAATTTTAGTAAGAAAATTGTCCAGTGCCTGCAATTCCGTAGATAAATTTATTACATATCCCAGTGCGATGAAAAGGATGACTCTGGAATTATGTAGAGAATATTGAGAGTATGCCCTCTTGTTAGGTTTGAATTAGAATACTTGACGTTTCCCTTGAGAAATGATTATCTTCAATATCGTCAGGAAATAGTCTTCCTAAATGATTTGGCGTCTTTAAGATCTATTTCCTTGGATACTGATATTTCGTTGAGTGCTGGAAAAATAGAGACTTTTACTGATATTTTTTCTTTCTATGGCTACTGTAGGGGAAAAAGTTGTCAGAAGTGAAGGATCTCTATCTGATTGAGGTCATTTATGAAACTAGTTGCAATTCTAAACTTTGATGTGTATATCTTTTTGTTTTTGCTTGATGTTTCTAAGCATATTCTTTGTATTTCCTGATGCTGATTAGGTAGGGGTTTACTGCTCGTTCAATCAACTTCTTGAGTGTGGGTTCTATCATGCAGATCCACACCCTGGAAATCTTTTTCGGACATATGATGGCAAATTAGCTTATTTAGGTACTTGAAGATAAAAAAAATGATATGTCAAATCCTATGTGTTTCTGGATGCATATTATATCTTACTCTTTGGCATATGTTCTTTTGGCTTTTTGGTTGATGTTTACACATTTTTGTCTTCTTTTGAGGATTTAATGGTTGAGATACTTTAAACTCTTGGAGTAGCTTGATCATTTTATTTCTGGCATATATCCTATGTGTCCGCTTGATCATTTCTTGATATACTTAATAGCATTATTAATACAGATGTACTTCTGCATGTTTGTAGGCTTCACATATTGCTCTTTCTCCTGTTTTGGGTACTATGTGTTGCTCTACTTTTCGAACAAATTTTTATGGAGAAACTGTTTTGGGATCCTTGCATTTTGAACAGTTTCTGTTGGTTAGGCATAATAGCAATGTGGCAAAAATTGTGTCAGCTTGCACAGTTTATGCAGTACTTTGGTGCACATATCGATGGAGCAGTTTGCTCACATTTTTAAGAATGTCTCTCACCCCCTCAAAGTTTATGGAATAGGATTCTGTTTATTCTCTTCGGTGTTCTACTAAAGGTTGTTTGAACTGTCATTTTAGACAAGTATACAGTTTGCTGCATATTTTGTTTTTTCTTATTCTCTGTTGTTTTTTGTTTTTTGTTTTTTCTTGTTCTCTGTTGTTTTTTGTTTTCTCTTTCCGAGGATTTCTTATACTCTTTTCTTACTATATAAGAAGAGAGATGAGAGAAGAGAAATATGCATTTAATTTACAGGTTATGATTGGAGAGTAATGCCATATTTTCAAGGATAAATGTCGTTGCTTCTTCTAAGGGATAAATCAGTTTTCTTATCTTCCCTAGGGCCACAATGAGCCAAGCTTTCTTGCGAGCTACTCGAGGCTTGGTTTACTAATAGTTTGATTAGATAAGATCATGAGTTGAGCTTAATCTTTAAAATTTGGTTTGTAAAATAAACGACCCACCAATCCACCACCGTAGGCACCCTTCCCCCCATATTTGGTGGTTGTCTTCATGTTTTAGCTCATAGAGTGCTGAGCACGAGCCACCAAAATGAGCTCGTTTCCTTATGGAGATGTGCCTGAGCCAACCAACTTTTCATTGAGCCAAGATTGAGCTTAGCCTAGCTCAGCCCCCTCAACAGATTGCCACCTTATGGTTCTCAGCTAATACGTATAGACAGATTTTTGTCTCATATTTTGATTACATTACAGTTGCTAATTCTTTTGTATAATTTTCTTTTTCATATTTCCCTTCTGTTCTTGGATATTTCATTCTTATCTCCAACATTTTTCTTAATGAACCCCTAAATTTGTTACAGGCTGTAAAGGGACCGGAAAGATGAGCTTAAAAAAAGAATTATGTGTGTCTAATTTTTGAATTAGTCTTATTTGTGATACTTATTATGTCTAATTAGGTTAAGACTATGTGGTTTAAGGCTTAGTGTATGATTGGTTTATTATATTTCATTATCTGCAGTATTTGGTTTTGTATCATGTGTATGCCTAGATATATCTGAGCATTGACATAAATTAGATTTCCTTTTATTTTATTTTTCATTTTAACCTTCTTTTGCACCAGATTTTGGCATGACAGGTGAATTCAAACAAGAATTGCGTGAGGGATTCATTGAAGCTTGTCTCCATCTTGTCAATCGCGATTTTGATGCATTGGCCAAGGATTTTGTGACTCTTGGGTATTTATGTTTATATAGGTTACCGAAGTGACTGTTCTCATTGGTATAAAGATTGATATAATTTTTATTTTTATCAGGCTTCTTCCGGCAACGGCAGACAAAGAAGCTGTTACAAAGGCTCTGACAGGTTATTACTTTTTTGTGCTTAGGTGAATTTTAAAAGTTTGTGAGTGTATTATGCAGGTAACATTCCTCCTTTCTTGACGTTATGTTTGTTTATTCTGTAACCCACATTGTTTTTATGAAGGTGTCTTCCAAAATGCTGTTTCCAAAGGAATTCGCAATATCAGCTTTGGAGACCTTTTGGGAAATTTAGGAACCACCATGTAAGCTTTTCACTGATGAGTTAAATATATAATTGTAGAACCTACGATACTTCTGAAGTATTTTTTCCTCTGGTAAAATAAAAAGCTTGTGGAATAAAATAAGATTTATGTTATATCCTACAAAGCTGTCCAACCCCTTTGCTTATCAGATTAGGAAACTGTTGATGAAAAGACCATGTGCAGAATACCAAAGTCATATTACCAATCTGCTATTATTTATATGTATATATTGACACAGGGTCATTTGCATTCTGCCTCTATAATTGCATTCTCTATGGACGGGAAATATTGAACCATGAACCATAGTGATGGGAATTTTTTTGCAGTATCTCATTTACTTGTATCCATATTCGCTAAGTGGAAAAGGAAGTTTCTTAAGAGATAAAGATTGTTAGGTTAAGTTACTCTTTTGATCTTTAGTTTCATTGAATTTTTAAATAGGTCTCTATAGTTTAAAAGCTCTGGGTAGAATCCCTACACTTCTAAAACAATTTAAATAGGTCTCAACAGACTGACAGAGCTGCTAGACTCTAGTAATGGATGTTTATAGTCATTTACAAGCCATTATGTGGTCTTACTATTATGGTTTCAGCCTTTCAGGAATTTAATTACAAAATTTTATAGTGAGTGCAGGCATAATTAAAAGAGTGAATTCAGTGAATTTAACTTTTGGGACCTATTTGAAAATTCAGTGAAATTGTAGGGATCAAAAGAGTGAGTTTACCTAAAAGTTATTTGGTGTTTCAGAAGTAATCCTCAAAATCAATTGGAGTAAATTAAACAAAAAACTACTTTGCTATTTGCAAGAGGGGCAAAAAAATACACATGAGCAAAGAAATGAGATGCCAGTACTGTCCTATGGTAAATGGAGATATACAACTCTTACAGTAAAAGGAATACAATGGTTAGGATTTAGGAACAACTTTATTTAAATATATCGTTAACATTGGCATAATGGTTTGGACTTATCATGAAGGATTCAAGAATAGTTTCTATATTTCCAAATCCAACTTAATATTTACTGGTCCCGAAATTCATACTGGCCTAAAATAGCCTGTTATTTGAAAATTTTAATCATAATCAAATTATGTATACTTTACTCCTTGAAAAGGAGCCTTGACACAATGGTTGGAGTTGTAATGAGACTCAGTGGTCATAGTTCCAAGTTGTGGAATTAGCTTCTTGCTAAAGCAAAGGCTGCCTACTATAGAGCTATCTAGTGGGTATGGTGGCCCATCCTTTGACCTTGCACAATGTATGAGCTTAACAGCACTATGCTGTCGGCTATCCTTTGTAACTCTACTCATTGCTTGTGCTCTGCATTGAAATTAAATCATTACAATCAGAGCTTGACTTATATTAGTTTCAGGCATCTCTTGTGTATCCCAGTTTTTAAGTGTGAAATTATCATCTGGATTCTAAAGTTGACCTCGAAACTGACACTTGTGCCCGATACTTCATTCCAAAATTTCAAATTGCTACCTATAGCTTCAGCACTTCTTTAAACTCAACCCCAACTTAGGACGTGGATAATGTACTAAATTCTAATTGAGGTTTCTGAATTCATAAAGTTAAAAGGCTTTATCATAAGATATTCTTCATTGTTGGTTCTTTTTGTGTCCCCGATATTACTTGGGCTTGATGTGTATGTTCACTTGATTTATGATAAAACATTATGGTTTTGTTCAATTCAAGTAGCCGACCCCACCTAGTGGGATAAAGGCGTGGTTGTTGTTGTTGTTATGTTCACTTTCACATTCTATGTATCTTATTTTTCTTGTTCTCTTACTTTTTCAGGTATAAATTCAAATTTAGGATACCTTCATACTTCTCGCTCGTTGTTCGAAGGTATTGCTTTTCATCGAAGCTTTAACCAATGTCTTTTTGTAAAATACTGAATAATGTCTTGTCTTTAATTTAAGCCTTGCTGTACTGGAAGGAATTGCAATCAGCTTTAACCCCGAGTACAAGGTTTTAGGTAGTACTTACCCTTGGATTGCTCGAAAAGTACTCACTGACCGCTCTCCTCAGCTTAAGTCTTCTTTGGAAACTCTTCTCTATAAGGTAAAGATAGAAGACCCCACTGTCTGCATCATACCTGATGTCTTGATCAATATGTAAAATTTTGATTCTATTTCTTTTTCTATTGTGCCTCATTGACATGCGTAATTATGTTGGAGTATTTTTCAAATCTTTTCACTTAGTCCTATCTTCTTTTGTCAGGATGGTGTTTTTAGAATAGACCGTCTAGAGTCCTTGCTGACTGAGGTATTTTCTTTTCAATTTAATAAGTTGTTCCTCTTTCCTGTACTAAGTTGAAATATTATAATTAGTTCTTTCTGGTAGTCACATGCACAACCGTGCCCTCGATCCCCATTTCCAATTTGAGGAACAAGTCAAAGCCCTGTTTCATGGGTTTCTTTGTTTTTCACAAAATAAGACGGTCACTCCTTAATTGTTTCGACTATTGACTAATTGAATTGGAATTAGTTGAGGAGATTTAAATTAGGAATGTATCCGTGTTAGATGAGTTCTCATCCTCAGGGTGGATTTTCATCCTTTAGCTGGTCTCTCTGGTGAAAATACTTGATTGATATCATTAGGATTTTCAAGAAATTTGCTAGGGTACACCGGTTGTTGCTAATGTTTACAATGCGAAGTTTGGAATTTGAATACATAGATATGGAAACTTTCCCATATTCACATTGTCTTTCTTTCAAATTGAGCAAGTAATTTGATGGTTGTTTCTGGCTTCTGGCATTTAAGCCATTACATATGGCCATTTTGATTCAAATTTAGAATCATCCTTCTGATTTAAGCATAAGGAATTCCTGGGAGATGTTAAACCCAGAGTTGAATCGCTTTAAGCTAACTTATATAATGATTCCAAATTTTTTCTTAGGAAATCCTGTTAATTTCTGAATATGTTTAAAATCTTATCCTAATATGGGCTTCATGACAGAGTCTTCGTGCTAAAACCAAGAAGACAATAGTAAAACAACAAACTGAAGACGCTAATTCCAGAATGGTTGTGAAGGAAATCCTTTCTTTTACGCTGACCGAGAAGGTACATATTGTTTGTCATTACCATTTAATGTTCTATTTTTTGACTACCCACCTTTACCTTTCTAATGTGGTTTTCATGATAACCTTTGCAGGGCGAATTTGTGAGGGAAATAATTGTTCAAGAATTTGCTAAGGTATGTTTATTCTTAGTTGTTTATTTATATTGCAATACTAGTGTCCCCAAGAGGTAGCTCTGTTGGTGGAGCTGTGGGACATACAATGTTCACACTGAGTTCAAACCCGGCAGCTGTACAATTCCCCCATCCTCCCTCCCCATCAAAAAACTTTGCCTATAAAAAATTACAATCCCAGTGAGGAATATGAATCATTGTCTAGATTCTAGAAAGAAACAATAATAATGACTTAATGCCATGACATCTAATATCTTGGCTTTCAGTATGCCGTGTCGTCTTATTGACCTTAGATTTGTGGCTGTTTGTGTATTGTACGTAGAAGAGTAGATGTAGATAATATAGTTTAGTCTTTTATAAATTTGTTAGAGCCTTCTTTCTGCTTTTCATTTCCCCCCTTCCTCCAAGTGTTCTAAATTGTTTTTGAAACCAAATGTAGGGTTTAGATGCTCTAGGGCTAGCAACCTTGGAAACAGCTGCTGCAAGAGTCCCTTTCAACGGTTTCTTTTTTCCCTCTTTGATGACTGAAGAAGATATGACCAACCTGAGAAACTTCCAACGCCTTCTCCTGTTGCTGTTAGGAACCAGAAGAGAAGAAAATTCAAACGCAGTAAGATTTGTTGTTTACTTACAACTACATCTATGCATTGTTAGATGACTGATAATGAAGTGTATAACTTTGTACTACACCTAGATCTTTTGTTGACTTTTTGGTTTTCTCTATTGCAGTAATGTTATATGCACAACACAATTCGTCCACTTTCTCTTACATCAACTGACGTTATCTCTATCTCTCACTTTTCTCTAAACAAAATCCCAAAATAAAAAGGGACATCTTTTTGTTGTACATCAAAGTTGTACATAAAGCAAAATTCATTGCAGCATGAGGAGGAAAGTTTACTTTATACACTGACCATACAAGTCAATCTTTTGACATTAAATAAATGAAACTTGAAATATAATGAAGAGGATAGTCATTTTAATGAGTGCTGTGTATGCCAGAGTAGCATTAATATTTTGTGACTGTGTCATGTAGCAAAGTGGACCCGTCAGTGATGACCAGAATCAAATACCGGACATGGAGGAGCTGTCGTTAGTTTTAAATCAACCCAGATCTATTCAAGAGATTCTTCCTGTTCTTTCTGTCATTCCAGAGGTAAATATAAGCATTTGCATTTCATCATATATATTATCAATTACGAGTTCTTCCATTAACAGGCACAACTAGTAATTCGTAATGAAATTGGTGTCTCAACTTTTGTTAATCTTTGTCACTGCTGAAGCATGATTGTGTATGCAAATGTTGACAGCTCTCTCCAGAATCACAGCAGCAGTTACTTCAATTGCCATCTGATCTGGTTAGACAGTTAATATCCCGTGCTGCTGCAAGAACAATAAGGAGGGTGTTTCTATGATGCGGTCCACAAGGATTGTATCATTTGTGCCTTACAAAGGACTTATGACAAGGCCTTGAGTCTATATGACGTACATTGTTTCAGCAACAGATTTTGTGCTCCCAATTTCAGTTTTTCTTAATTCTGTTCTTGTGGAACTATCTAAACCTTTGCTTTTTTCAGCTGGTTGTATTAAGTAAATGGGATTCTAGGAAGGACCAAGGGGATGTATGGTTTTGCATATTTTCCCTTTTCGATGTTTTTACTAATATTTACAAAAAATGATGTTTTTTTTTTGTTCCTTGTTTTTAAGAATTTGTAAAAATAATAATGAGTTGAAACATAATGGAAATAGAAAATAACATTAAATCAGTGACATTTATGAAATTATGAGCGAAAATATGTTAATTAATGAAAAACATTAAACACATCAAACACTAAAGGGTTTGTTTGGTTTGGTTTCATTTTCAATGATCCACCATTTTACAATTCAGAACTTAGGAGCTTCATTTCCGGGAAATTTGGAAAATGATAAAATGCCATTTTCAGCATTCTTTAGGATTGAATGGTGGCAATTTTGAAAAAACACATTCTCTCCACCTATTAGCAAAACCCCCAATTTCGATCGTCTTCCGAGTTCAACCCAACACACAACACCCCTCTTCTTGTCAACACACTCTTCTTTTATAACATACTAGCAGGTTACCTAAACATTAACATAAATAAATAAGAAAGCAAAATAACATTAATTTATTATTTATTGATCATTTACAACTTGTTTTTCAGAATACATATTTGTGATTAGGTAGGAAAATACATAGATAGGAGAAGAGAAAAACATATAAAAATAGAATGCTAGTATTTATATTTAAAAACAAATTGCTTATTAGAACAATTATATGATTCAAGTATCTCAATTGACTTATACAAAAAAGCCTTATGCTAGGCTAAGTTTTTCATTTGAAAAGTTGTTTGTCCTTAATGAACAATTTTAATTTCAAATTATTATTTTCTCAATCATCACATAAAGGACATGGAAAGCTAATCAGCAAGGATTGTTAAAAAAATCAATTGCCACTAAAAAAAATTATTTAACAAAATACATTTATTTAGCTAAAATATAAGTAAATGTAATTAAAGTGGTTAAAGTAGTTGGGGAAAACATTCTGGAATCCATTATGTTTATTTTCCCAATACTATGAAGAATGGTGATTGTTAATCTACAACTAATATAAAATAAATTAATGAATAATGTAGACACATAAGGTTGAGTATGAAAGGAGAGAAACAATTTATACCATTTAGACAATTCAAAAGAAATAATCATCTCTTTCTAGATTGATGTCTATTGTGTATAAATATTTGAATGTATTTTTAACTTTTACATAAAATGTAAGTAAATGTTATTTTATTTGATTATGTCTTACCTAATAATCATTGTTTGAAAAATTACTCATAAATTGAAGTTCCTTTTCTATTATTTGGAAGATACATTTTTTGTATACTATTTAGAGATGTGATATTTCTATTATTTTTGTAACGACATATACCAATGACAATTTACTATATATCTTATAAAAAATAGTTGTACATATTTTCTTATAAGATAGAGATAGAAAAAGACATTGTTATATTTGTATTGCTCTAATTGAAGATGATGAAGAGTATCAAACTTTATAAAATAATGAGAAAAACATCATTATCCTAATAATTAAAAAATCTTCAATAAATTTAAAACACATTATTATATGATTCTAAAATAAGATTATTTTTAAAATACATATTATTATTTGACTTTCAAATAACTACAAACAAATAAAATTCTAAATTCATGAATAAATTATTAATATTATTTTTATGATATGTTTCATGTTGTTAGTATTCTAATACTGTAATAATAACATTATAATATCAGAATCAAATCTAAACTAAAAAAAATAATATTCACGACGAACATTGCTTAAATTATCATAAATAAAAACAAAATATAAATCAAATATATGTTATAATACATACAACTTTGTATATCTTATGATTACTTTTAATATAATTAATATAGAAGAATCAATTTCATTATCACAATTAAATCAAATAAAAAATATGACATTTTTAAGCCAAAAATATTGTTTTTTCTTTATAAGGGTCAATTATACATTGTGATCTTTTTAGAGGCTTTATTACACGAAAAATGACGTTAAAAAATTGAAGTTTTATTTCTATCAATTAGAAGAATATTATCCTCAATGGATACAATATTATTATATTTATTACAATTTCATTATTCATTAACTTCAATAAAAATAATAATGTTACTATTTTTATTTTAGATTGAGGCTCGTTATGTTTTATACTAGGGATTTGATATTTTTAATATTATGAATGCATACAATCATAAATATGAATATTTAAAATTAATTTTAATATTAATATTAATACCATTAATAAATCAATATTTACATGGAAGTTATTTTTGTTGATTACATTATTTTTTCTTTTTTTCTAATATAAACTGTAACTTTTATAATAAAAATATTTGACTTAATATTTTCATTGTTTGAATTTAGTTTATTCACCTATGTTATTGAAGTTCTATTTCTATTATTTAAAATACATATTTGTTATGAGTTATACATATATTTTATTAGTTATTTTAGAATTGAACAACAAAAAAGTTATAAATTTATATTTATAATAAGTATTGCCTAAAATTAAAGAATAAAAAATAATCTTAATTGAAATTAAATTTTGAATCAGCCATTTTCCTAAGGATAGTGTAATTCATGTTGTTTTAGAAATATAGTTAATTTTAGTTTTGTCCTTCTTATTTATATTATGTATCTTAGTGTGATATAATAATTAGTTGTATCTTTGATTAGTACACATTCACCATGTTAGTCTGATATCATAATTAGTGGGATATCATTGCTATAATTAAGGAATCAGAAATAATCTCGATTGAATTTGTTTTAATATTTGAATTAACAATTTTCCTAAAATTACTATTCTATTTTTAGGTGTAAAATATCAAATCATTTCTTAGCTAAAAATATAGATGGTCACTTTCAGAACTAATAGAGGAGAATTTAAAATTACACACGTATATATTAAAATTTATAAATTGTATTGGTTACAATTCTAAGGTTATAGTTCTGTTTTTGTAATTCTAATGTTATGAAATTATATTATTAAATGATTACAATTCTAATGTTATAATGACCACACTTTAATGTTATAATACAATGCGTTAACCATGAGTTAACTCAATGTACCATAAGGTTAACCAACAAAGTCCAATAGTTAAAAAAAACTGAATCTATGAGAAATAAAGCAAAAAAAATCTAGCTAGGAGAGCCCTATGGTTAAAGGGTCATAATAAGCTTTTCCACTCACTGCATGTGAGAATCACGAACAAATACACTTGAGGTCTGCAATGAATTTTTCAGTCAAAGTTGAAAGTCTTAAATCAATATACAAATCTATACACATCACAAAATGACATTAAACGCAATAAAAATGACATTATCACATAATATATACTTTAAAGTTATGAGTTGATTTTGTAAGATATAAATTATTTTCTAAAATGATATGATAATTATATCAAAATTATTACTAACCTCGATGGTGTGATGGGGTAGCTAAAGTATGTGACAGTAGAAATGTTATCTTGAACTCCTACAAAGAATATTATCTTGAACTCCTACAAAAATTTCTATCTTGAACTAAAAAAATAATAAAAGAGCGTCATTCAATAGAGTGCATGATAATGCATTTTTCTTCCTCTCACTTCTTTCATTTATTACCTATTACCTACTTGTATTGTTATCAAAAGAATCAATATCTCAAACCATTACAAAAAAGTAAATATAATGTCATAAACACAATAGCAAAATGATCAAATTATGAATAGCATATAACTTACTCCATGAAACTATGACTCTTAAAAACTTTCTTATAGATGTATTTACTTTTGTGCTTCATTTTCATATCTTATTATAACTGAAAAATAGAGATCAACAATTAAATACATAAAATTTATATTCGACAATGTTTTCTTTTACTCTTGATATGCTATACTTCTTATAGATTATGTGTAAATTATTGGCTAACCATATCAAAGCCTATTACTGATGTGTTGGGAGCATATTACTATTTCAATTTTAATTTGTTAATCTATAATTTAAACATCATTAACTTAGGTAGATAGGTGTATGAGTGTTTAAATATCAAAGGTTACTTTGTCAGTTGTTGCTTAATCAGTTCAATGTTCCAGGAAAAGCCATCATTCAAAACAAAAACAAAAAACAAAGTTGCAAGTTTTATGTTTTCTTTTATGGATCAAGAGAGATAAGAGATCCATTCACATAAATTTTGCAAATGCAACTGTAAATGGTATAAATGTCGAAAAGTGGTTTGCTTCTTGTGGGAGATTATTATGTTCAACTAAAAATTTAAAAGCTAGTTCAAAAAGTTAGGAGGTGGAAATTACAGGAAATATACTGATTATCATAAGAAAGATTTGATACTGAAAATCCATCAAATGTGAATGGAAAATGAAATGAAAAATTGGGTGTGAGGCTTGAGAAATTGGGTGTAACTCTTGCAGCTCCGGATCACTTGAAATGCTTAAGGCTTCAGAATAACATTTTTAGGAAAGAAAAGCTAAAACCTAAAATGCAAATTTTCATCTTCTCACAACGTTTCTTCCAAAAACATTAATTTAAAAAAATTCTTAAACAAACATGTAACACAAAATGAACATGCAGACTCATATGTTACAAAAGTGGAGAGAAATGAGTAATATTTGTTACCTTATTGATACCTCTTACCTTGCTATAAGATCTCATGATAAAGGAGATTGAGTGAGTGAGATAATGTAGATATAGGAAGTTGTAAGAAGAAATCATACCTGTAAATGATGAACCCACATATTTGTTGAGGAAAAAAATCATATTAAGAACAAAAAATGCAGAAGAAGGTTTTGGCGAGTATGAATCAATGAAGAAAGCGTGAGGGAGATAGATTTCAAAATTGGAGAAAGGGAAAAATCATACTTTGTGAAAAAATGAGGGCTTTGGTGAATTTGAATCGATGGAGAAAATGAGAGAGAGATTAAAAAAGGAGAGATAGAGAAAGATGGAAATGGAGAAAGAGAAAAAGAAAGTTTGAGGGCTTTTGAAATGGAGAGATAAATGATTGTCCACTATTCTATTGCTGTAATATTACGTTTTTTTTTCTTTTTCTAAAAGCACAACAAACATATTTTGAGATTACAAATTTACCCATAAAAATGCTAAAGTGTTAAGTAAAGGTGAAATATGTTATTTTAGGCATTACACCAACCCCTTCGATTAATATATAGACATAGATTTATGTCAATGGTAATGTTAGAGGTGTTCATTTGTGGTGAAGCTCAGGTAGCCATACCTGGACTTGTTGATTTATGAGTGGTTTTCTATTCCTTGTGTATGCTCCAAATGGAGCTCAACCAGCTGCATTTTGGGTTCATGTTCGTGTGTTAGGTACATTCAACATCATTGTCTCTATCACAAGAATCCATTTATTAACCCTAAATCTTTCATGTTAAATATGTAACAAATATATAATTCACATAAAGCAGCATAAAGATAAAAGGGTCATCACCAAAACTTTTCACATAAACACAATAGTGTGAAATCACTTGTTTACTGCCTCAAACCATTCTAGTTATGTCGTGTGAAGTTTCTTCTTTAATTCATCATGAAGAAAAACAGTCTTCATATTCATCTATTTTAAGTGTATATCTCGACTATACTAATGCAAGTACTGCCTAATAGAAGTGTATCTAATCACTGAATAAAAAAGCTCATTATGGTCGACCCCCTTATGCTATGAATATCCTTTCACTACAAGACAATCTTTGAACTTTTCTTTTCTTTTTTAAAGAAAAATAATTTAATATAAGAAACGTTACATAGAGAAACTCAACACAGAACAAAGATATAAAAATATTAACCAAATATAGAATTGAAGAAGAAAAAAAATGTATGGAAGAATAATATAATGTATTATGAAAAATAATAAAAGTAATATTTGGAAGTTTACAATCATTAAGGTGAGAGATGTGGATAATTAATATGAGAGATGTGTGTTTATAATAACGTATAGTTTAAGGTGAGAGATGTGGATAATTAATATGTTAGTGATGATTAATTAGGATTATATGAGTTTTTTGTAAAAATTAAATAATGTGAAGGGCAAAATAGGAAGTAAAAATTACACCATGGTGGAAGTTACAACATGTTTTGCCTTTATATGTAGTATAGAAGTATAGACTAGTGTATCAATTGACACTTCGTATATATCGATATGCATTTTTATTTTTCCTGATATGTATTGTTTTTATGTTACATTCTTTAAATAAATATAATTTAATATAAGAAATGTTATATAGAAACTCTAGAGACCAAAGATATAAGAAAATTAATCAAATATAGAATTGAAGAAGATAAGATAAATATAAGAAAATGTGTGGAAGAATAAAAATGTATTGTGAAAATGAATAAAAGTAATATTTGAACGTTTATGATATTTATTAATGGGGAGGTTACAAAATGTAACTTTGGAGTGTAAAAAATTATGTCATGATAATTATTTGTAGTTTTGACTTTATATAGTACTAGTGGTGATAGGCACTTCGTGTCTGCTAGCCCATATTCATATTTTTACAATGTTAATTCAAAATTTATATATTTTATTTTGGAGAATTAGAATTTTTTTTTTGTATTGAGTATACTTTATATTGTATTTTTTATTGGAGATATTTTATATTATAATATTTTGTTTTATTATAATGCTAGAGAGGTGGTTAATAGGTTTGTGGTGATTACATACTTATATATAATTATATGGTTTTTTTTGTAGAAATTAAAAAGTTTAAGGGTAAAATAGGAAAATGAAATTACATCATGGTAGTTTTTTCATGTTTTCCCTTTATATATAGTATAGATATATAGTGTGTCGACCCACATTTTTATTTTATGATATTAGATATTAAATTTGTATTTTTTATTTTAGAAAATTAGAATGTTTTTTATTGGATGTACTTCATGTTATAATTTTTTTATTTATTATAATATTCAACTTAAAGTGAGATGTATTAATTATAGTTATCTAGGATAATATGATTTTATATATTATTTCACGTTTTGCTTTATTATATATATAGTATAGATAAATTTTATATAGGAAAGGTTTCTTAAGTTATGAAATTTGTTAAAAAATTAATACGAAAATCCTTATCCATCATAATCATCGGAGATCCTTGATATTTTTGTTTGTTTTAATTCAAAATTTTAGGAATATATAAACATAATATAAATAAATAACTAAAAAGAATAAATAAATAGATGAAAAATTGTTTGAAACTCAGATTTATAATAAGTTGGGTGTGACATGTGAGATGAATTGATGTTGAATCTCTTGTTTTATACATATTAGACGTAATACAATAAATAATAACTATAAGAACTTTTAAATAAAAAAATTATCTGAAAAATTCAACAACGAAAAAGGTGAAAATAATTTTTTGAAATAATAATACTATTAATAATAATGTACCCATGATTGGTTAGACTTAATACATATTTATCTAAACAGAAATTTAAAACTTGACTAATTGTTTTTTTAGCTCAGTTTTAAAAATAAGAAGCTGATAACAATGTTATTAATATTGTACCAGTCATCAAACAGATTAGGGTACTTGATATAGTGGTATAGTGGTCATGGTCACTAATTAAACCGTATACCGGCGAAATTAAATATACATATATAATATATTAATGTTAATGTTGAAAAATAAATAAAAAACCAATAATTTTTTTATTTTCATTAAACAACTAATTTTAAATAAGAACCGGTTGGTATGATCGGTATAGTTCAATTGAAAATTGGCCGTAAGATTGGTTTTGGCCGATTTTGATCTATATGATTGCATGACTGGTATAATTATTGTACCGTATTGATAGAGGAACCGATTCACCAGTTTATCAATTGAACTGATCGGTCCGAATCAGTTTTTAAAACACTATATATATATGTGTGTGTGTGTGTGTGTGTGTGTGTGTGTGTGTGTGTGTGTGTGTGTGTGTGTGTGTGTGTGTGTGTGTGTGTGTGTGTGTGTGTGTGTGTGTGTGTGTGTGTGTGTGTGTGTGTGTGTGTGTGTGTGTGTGTGTGTGTGTGTGTGTGTGTGTGTGTGTGTGTGTGTGTGTGTGTGTGTGTGTGTGTGTGTGTGTGTGTGTGTGTGTGTGTGTGTGTGTGTGTGTGTGTGTGTGTGTGTGTGTGTGTGTGTGTGTGTGTGTGTGTGTGTGTGTGTGTGTGTGTGTGTGTGTGTGTGTGTGTGTGTGTGTGTGTGTGTGTGTGTGTGTGTGTGTGTGTGTGTGTGTGTGTGTGTGTGTGTGTGTGTGTGTGTGTGTGTGTGTGTGTGTGTGTGTGTGTGTGTGTGTGTGTGTGTGTGTGTGTGTGTGTGTGTGTGTGTGTGTGTGTGTGTGTGTGTGGGTTATATTTTAAAACAAAACTTGAATTTGGGATGAGCATGCTCTTATGGACTATTTTGACGTTTAGTAGTTAGGTATAGTTAATAGCAAGTGGATTTTGAAAGTGTATTTGAATGACTACTTAAAAATTGGAATCAAAACTATTGACTATGTTTAAGGTTTATATATTATAAAATATTTTATTTTGAAGAATTAGAATAGAATTTTTTGTCCCCGCTTTTCTATTGTTTGGAATGTAATTGTTTATTTAAATAATTGAATCACTTATAGTTAGTTTTGTAGATAAAGTATATAATTTGGGAGAAATTATTCAAATAAACTTATGATGATTGTAGAAAGTAATAAATATTATAATCCAATTAATGATTTTTCTTTAATATGATAAAATTGAGAAAAAAAATCATATTTATAAAGCATTGTTATTGAATATTGAAATTGTGGGATAAATATCATTACAAGACATTTTTGTTTCGTAAGTAAAGAAAAAATACTGTGATTACAAAATTAAGAAGAAGACACAATTAAGAAAATAATATGGGACATATAATGGAGATATTGATATTAGATTATATGGTCTTTTTGTAGAAAATAGAAAATATGTGAGAGAAAAATAAGGAATTATAAATTACACTATGGTGGATGGTTACACAATATTTTTGCTTTATAATGAGTATAAATATTTAATTTAAAGTAAGAGGGATGGTTAAAGTGTTGTTGGTAGTTAATGAATACCTATGATTATGATTACTTCGTAGAAATTAAATAATTTAAGGGCGAAACAAGAAATTAGAAATTATATGGATAATTAAATAATTTTTTCTTTAGACTCAAATTATTTGGATAACTAAATGTATTTTGATAAAAAATATCACTTATTATATATATAACTTTTAAAATGGTTATATAAAAATAACTAGAACAAAAAGATCAACATCCTCTTATAAAAAGGATATGGATAGTACTCCATTCAACAAATTTGAATTCATATGAGGTGATCTAAAATATAAGCAAAATTTAACTAATTTCACCATTAAATAATGTCATCACTAAAATACACTTCCCTTACTTCAAATTGTATTTCCAATATATTTTAAAGTATTTACTCTCTTGAAATTAGATTATATAGTTTTCCAAAGGATAGAGATTGTTGACAAAGTATCTCATATAATGTCATGGAGGTGAATTTAGATAAGACGCGATTAAGAAAATTAAATGTAGTTAAACAAGTTAGTTATTTGTCCTTATAATGTATTTTTTTTTGGTAATTATATTGAGAAATAATAAATTAGATTTTGAATGTTTTATTTCCTTGTTGGGCAGCATATCTTCGGACATTAGGGCTGACTTAAAGAAAGCCTCAAATTTACCTTTATTTGTTATTAAATCTTACTATTTGATTGCTTATAAAAGTAACAAGGAAGGATGTAGTGATTTCAAGAATAGATAAATTCCCAAGTTAAATTAATTATTGATAAAAAAATGTATGTATCTTACATGTCACTATATTATATTATTATTGGTTACTCAAAAATTAATATAAATGAATCATAAATAATGAACAAACTATATATAAATCTTTATATTAAATATTTCTTATTATCAAAATTCATGGTAGATACTTGACTTTCAAATCCAACTTGTTATTAACAATTGACTAAGCCATAAGTCAAACTAAAAATCGAAACCAGTCAATAACTTATAAAACCGAGTAAGCATTACATATTTTAGTAAGACGTCAAGTACATTCTAAACAAAATAATATATAAAATTATAAATCTCATCTATTCAAAGAGGTTGACATTTTTTTCTAATTATATTTGATTTAATGTTGGACAAATGAATGAGAAATGGAAAAAACACTATATCTTATATTGGATGGTAGACACACTTTAAAAATGTATAAGTAGTTTTTACAATCTTCGCATGTGTCATCTAGGGTACAAGAGTTTTATGATGAGAGAGAACATAACAACCAAAATTCCTTCATACACACACCACATCCTCCTCTACCGTTCGGCCGGGTCGAGTTTGGGATTTAATTTCTATGCAACAAAAAAATTCTTCTTCAAACCACACGCTTGCCAAACTTGTTGACAACACTTACTATCAGCATCAAAGTGATAAGGATAGAACACCTGGTCAAAGTGATCAAATCTCTATTTGAGTCTTCGAATCAAATTGATTGTTTAGTTCTCTACCTATAAATGGATGAGTTCTCCATTCAGAAAAGACACACTATTTGAGATGCATTTCCTAAAATTTTATTTTCTCCCTCTTTAGTGAAGCATTTTCAGTTATCTTCTCTTTATTTCCATTCATTCTTCTCTTGATACGATATGAAGTGATTTTTAAACCATATTCGAAAATTATCACCGTTAGTCATATTGTGGTATAATTCAAGACATATTCTCATACTACAATAATATTAAGGAACAAAAAGCTAAACTATTTTATTTTGTGGATGGTGTGAATGATAATCTTCTTGCACATTTTTTAGCAATTTTATGAAACGTCTTAAAAGAGAGTAAAATAATCATAACTCAATCAATAATTATTATTTTTTTCCTAAGCAAAGAGAAGAATATATTACAAAAGCTCAAGGGTGCTAACCCAATACAAAAGAAGAAAACATAACTACAAAGAAGAGAGAATACAAGACCAAGGGTCCACACTAGTTTGCAAAAACCATAATATTCGGTCTGATTGCGACAGAGAACCACCCCAAGATCTAATATGTATTAAATCCATACTCTGAATATAACCAAACTCCATCCTCCCAAAAATACAATCATTTCTCATCAGCCAAATAGACCACAAGCAGGAAAACCAAAGCATTAACCAAAAGTAGCTACTTTTGGAATTTCTACACGAACTCAAATGAAGCTTAAAACATGAATACAATTATCAGGCATAACAATATAGCAACCTAACCAATCATAAAAGCCTTTCCAAACTTCGCATCAAACACACAAGATATCAACAGATGATTGATAGTCTCTAAATCCTATTTACTGAAAACACATAACAGATCTGTTTCAAGTTGTATAATTTGTCGCTTAAAAAGTTCCACTTTTGTTGCAATTTTCCCCCTGAGCACTTTCCAGACAAAGCAACAAATCTTAGAAGGCACACACTTCAACTACACCTTCCTAAGCAATAGAACCAACTCAAACTGAGAAGCATTCAGCTGGACCAAGTAGACGGACTTCACCTCATACACCCCTGATGAAGATAAGCTCCACTTCCTAGTATCCTCTGAACCCAAAACACACTGAAAAGGATTAACCAGATCCAGCAAATTCTTTTCTAAGCTAACCTCCCACACAAACAATCTTCTCCTCCACCGACTTTCCTAACCTAAGAACCGCTAAACCACTCCCCGACTCCGACACGAGAACTGTTTTATCATCTGCCACCGAGAAAAGTCTCCGAAAGGAATCCTTCGGGGAGCTCTGACCAATCCAACATCAGTCCAGAACCTAGTAAAACGACCATCCTCTATAACCCTCCACACATTGAAGAAAGCCAACTAGAGCCCCCAAGATAGTCACAACCCACCTTAGAAATATCTTTCCACCATAGAGAAGCAACAATTGAAACAGAGGTGGGAGAAATAAATTCATACTTCGACTTAATGACCCTAGCCCATAAGGCATCTAGTTCAACGAGGAATCTCCACTTCCATTTCCCAAGTAAGGAATCATTTAAAAGAGAAAGCTTTTTAACACCAAGACCACTCACCTCTTTTGGTTTAAAAATCTCCTCCCAAGACACCCAAGCACATACTTCGACTTAATAACCCTAGCCCATAAGGCATCTAGTTCAATGAGGAATCTCCACTTCCACTTCCCAAGTAAAAGTAATGAATCATTTAAAAGAGAAAGTTTTTTAACCCCAAGACCACTCACCTCTTTTGGTTTACAAATCTCCTCCCAAGACACCCAAGAAAATCCTTAAATCCTGGCAAGACCACTCACCTCTTTTGGTTTACAAATCACCTCTAAAATCCTTAAATCCTGGCAAGGGCTTCTCCTTTCTACCACCAGTTGAAACGGGGAGCCGCTTCTCCGACTTCTTCATCTGGTAAGACTCTTTGTTCGGTCTTTGGAATCTTGGTTTGTTCACAATATCCGATCCACACATTATCTAAGTTTTTCTCCAGTAATATAACATCTTCCACTTTTAAATCTCACAAAACCAAAACACCTCCCACTTCTATCCCTTTTTTGTGGGATAAAAACATTGTCCATTTTAGCATATTTAGAAAAAACTTTCCGCAAGTCTAGAGTCCAAATGGAGTCCTGAAAATTTATGAAGAAAAACGAGATTGAACAGGCCTCCAAAGTCTTCCCATAACCTCTTGGTTGATAGCCTCTACTCCTTCCTTTCAAAAACCCCTGTATCTCTTACTTTCTCTCTCCATATTAGCGTGTCCTAAATGTTTTTTTATAACTCAATCAATAATTAATCTTCTTTGGTGCCATAATTAATTGTTGGAAGTCGTTTTGGTCATTTAATCATATAAATAAATTATTTAAGCATTGAGATCATATTGGACTATTATAAAATGAAAAATATCTAAATCATTTCATTATATGACCAAATAAGGTGTTTTATAGTAATTTTATCTTTATTTGTCTAGTAAATTGTGATTTTTCTTAATTCCTTTAAAGCTAATTTCTCTGTAAAATTGTAAGTCGGGATATGTATTCGTCGTTGCACTTAGAGATTTATACATTAAATCATTCAAAAAAAATTTACATTCATATTCATTATCATTGATGTATTTTTAAAGTGGACAATATTATATTCAAATTATTGAAAATGTAATTATTTTCCTTTTATCTACACTAGCGTGTTGACAGTCATTGTCATGTGAACTCACTTTCCTATCATTTGTAACGTATAATTTATACATTATAAATGACAAATATAACATTGTGTTACATATTTGTAATTTGTAGTTGAATTTATTCGATTGATGTAATGTTCAACTTTTTTAAATACACTTTCATAATAAGAAGATAATGAGGGTAAAATAAGAATATAATGTTATATGTTTTTTTGTGTGTAGAAACAAGAATATAATGATAGCAAAATAAGGAATCGCAGAGTACACACCATAGTAGGATGGTTATTTTGTGTTTTCGCTTTATTAAGTAATATAGATAGATATTATTAATGTATTTTTTATAGTACTAATTATATTTCATCACCATATGAGTTAACTAAACTTTTTTGGAGTGTCTAGTTGTCTCTCCCAACAAATGTTACTTATAAGAATTGTATCATTGACTTTTTGGTCTTTCTTGAGATCTAACTAATAAGGTCTTATATCATTAGACCAATAGTTAGTATTATTATAATTATTTTATAATGATTAATGTTTTCATAATTATTCTCATTTCAGTAAAGTCGCAATTACTTTAACTGTTAAAATAAATTAATATTTACATAAATAAAAGTTACAGAGAATAAAATTTTAAATATACAAAATGTTATTAAAAAAGAACTACTTTGTACATTGAGAAATGATAGGTTTACGTTAAAAACCTATTTAGGACTGATGTTAAGAATACTGATAGATAAATTATTTATATATATACACAGCTTTATCTTAGTAATCGGATAGAATCCTAAGCCTTAAATAATATATATAATTTGTGAAAATTTTAGATATATATATACATATAATCGGCTAAAATATTTAATATATATAATTTATTAAAAATTTAAGTATTTAGTACATTGAGAAATAATACATTTATATTTAGACTTTCCATTAAGGCTAATATTAAGAATATTGATAACTAAATTATTTTAGATACTACCTTAAATAATATATTATATGATAAAATATTAAATCCAAATTTATTTATAAGTTATTAATGTTTACATGAGGTTAAATGAATAGGATTAAGCTCCAAGAAATATTATTAATTAAGCTCATAAGAAGGCCAATGTGATGATTTTTAAATTTCTAAAAAAGATATGATTGTACTTTTCTTTGGAATTAAAATTAATGAGATTTATATTTTTCATAAGCAATATGTTCGTATTTATTACCAGGAAAATTTGAATGTTCAATTTCTCTACTTCATTTCTTAAGTCTCTATCCTAACCATCATATCACATTAACACTCTCTACAGAAATGTATATAATAGTGGTTGTTCTGTCTTCTTATCAAAATAGATTTTTTCCTATCTCTTTTACTTTTTAGAAACATCAAATCAACATAATCACACCGCCTAATTAATAAGTGAGAAAAAAATTAGAAAGTAATAACTATGATTATTATAAAGACATAAAAAGCGTAGTAATAAAATATTGAGTAAACTTAATATAAATAAATATATTAATTGCATGTACTAAGTTGTACGCCGTGAACTTAAAAAACATAAATAATTACAAATGTAATGTTGTTTTAGAATGAACTTAAAGAGAATAATGTATCTCCTCTATTCAGTAAAAATGTGACATGTGTGCTATTTTATGTATTTTTATAGAATATGATGAAATATAACACATATCATGATTTCACTAACAGGAGAAGATAACTTATCTACTTATACCAGGAGATACTTCATTCTCATCAACTTAATGTTTTACAAGTTATTGACTGGACTCAATTTTTAGTTTTGTTTGCGGTATTGAGTTGTTCAATTGTTAATAGCAAGGTGGAATTTCAAAGTCAACAACTTGCCACCACTCAACCTTCCTTCTCACTACTAAAAATATTTCTTCACCCTTTTTGATAAGAAACTAATTATTTATAGGATGTATAGTCAAATGTTGTTATCAGGAATTAAACTCTTAACTTTTTAGTTAACCTAAAGATCTAATGAGATCTTACATCATTAGATTAATACATTGTTGATGATGAAGTTGAATTTAAAATAACAAATTGTTTTTATAACCAAAGTTTTGAATACGAACAGATCAAAACTGGTGACAACAGGCGGTAATCAAACTAATTAGCAGTGTTGTTAAAACTATACCGGTTATTAAACTGGTCAGTGTACTGATATAGTGGTTCAACCAGTGGTTCAGTAATTAAACCGCATGCCGGTTAAACCGGACATACTACTTATATTTTTATATATATAAACCTATAACAAAAAAATTCTAAATAGGTAGATACTCAAATTTATAATCCATATTTATAATCTATTCAAAATTCACATAAATAAACAACTTTAAGTCTTTAACAAATTCAAAGTCTAAATTAAAAAACATATATCAATCTAAAAGTATCACTTAACAACCGCAAAATATAAATAAATGACATAAGTTCACAACTCACTCTACAAAACAAATAAATTTGGAGTTTTAACATTTAACACCAATGAGTCAAAGTTGTCTCATATGAATATTATATTTTTATACCAAATCCTATCTTCAGACAGTACTCCAAGATTATACAAATGTATGTTAGGAACCAAAATGTGTAATCTAAGTATGTTTTGGAAGTATGTGCCTTGAAGGGTTGAAAGAATGGTTGGAAATGTGGGTCACCTTGTAAGGGATTTTTAAGTTTTTAAGTTTTTTTTTCCGGTTTTTGACCAGTTTTGACCGGTTTGATACTTGGCCGGTTCAACACCTATACCATACCAGTTAGGGGTCCGATTTTCCAGTTAAACCGGCCGGTACGAAACGGTTTTTATAACTATGCTAATTAGACTATGAATAAAATAAAATAAAAATTTATATATAGACGATATATACATTTTATTTATTATTATTATATCATCTGTCATTCTATTTTATAATTATTAACTGTAAAATAATAAATGAATATTGAATATTATAGTAACTATATATAAATATTTACGTTAACATTGTACAGATATTATACTCTAAAATAAATTCATCATGAATTAATAATAAATTCATCATGAATTAATTTATCTCTTATGACTTGGCCGTTTATGCGTGTATGACTTCTACATTATATATAATATGAAAGGTGGATCTAGTATTGGATTCAATTCACATAAGTTCATAAAATCGAAGAACTAACAAAGTTAAGTTAATCACTATGAGTTTTGTGCTTGCACCTGCTTCTTTTCCCAAAGCTCCTTCCCTTACATCTGGTATTGGTATGTATGTCTGCTTTTACATCATTGAATTCCAAATTTCTTTCTGCTTCTTGAATTAGTTAATAACAAAAGGGTTTCACTTCATAATGCAACTAAATTTTTGCACCCATGCTGTGTTTACTATGGTATTATATAAATGAAGTGTATTAAAATATTCTTTTTTGGTATTAATAAAGGTCCTTGTAATATATTATAGGCATATCTGTTTAGGGTTGATGACTATCCCTCTCCATATCTATTTGTCTAAGGATTTGAATCCGTAAATTTTCAAAATAGATAGTAACATTAATTAGATAAATTAAAAGTTTACAAGAGTGGTTATTTAAAGGTTTTTATTAAACAAAGGCGAGATTCATACCTTTTAAAGTATAGTATACTTAACATTTTAGTGACATGTAAGTATTATAAAATAATGTAATCTCTAAATAAATTGAGAGGATGATTTTTAATGTTAATTTAGTATTTTGACATGTACTGTTGTTTTTGGCAATATGCAAAAAATAATAATTTAAAGAATTCAATATTATAGATCAATACTCTAATAAATTTATAAAAAAAACATAAACCTCAACAATACTCTTATAAATTTTCATAAATTCAATGCTTTAAATAATTTTTAATAGTAAAAAGTCAATTATTTTAAATTCATGTTATGTGTAATACAAATTGGCACACTATAATGTTGGATAACCCACGTTGTTTATTTCAATAAAATTATAATTATATATTAGTATTCTTATAAATAAAAGTTATATAAACTAAAAGTAAAAAAAAAATGTATTAAGAGTAACCCACATTTTTTTAGTTCAATAATATTAAAGACTAATATTTTCATAAATGAATGTTCTATAAACTAAAATTATAAAAAATATTACGAGTGGTAATGCTAGATTTAATTTTAGAATGTAATTTGAATATATAAATTCTTAGTAATAATGAAATAGGACAAATTAATTTACATGCTCCAGGTGTCAATTATATTTATTATTGCAATTCTCTTTATTAACTACTAGTGGGTTGACAGGTACTATCGTGCCTGCCAACCCGTTTTCGTATTATTTATAATGTGTAGTTTGTATGTCATAAATGACAATATAATATTTTGTGTTAGATATTTGTCATCTATAGTTGAATTTATTCCAGGTGTAATGTTCAATTTTATAACATTCATATTCTACATTAAAAAACTGATAGTTATAATGTAAGAAATAGTTAATCAATTAATATAAAACATTCATGGGGTGGAGATGAACATTAGGTTATATATAGTTTTTTATAAAAATTAGAAAATAGTGAGGGCAAAATAGGAAAAACCACAAATTACATTATGATGGGTGGTTATTTTGAGTTTTTTCTAGTATAGATAATAACTATCACTTTGATAGATATGACAGTGTTTATATGTCTTTCAATATTTTGTAACCCGCATTTTTTTAATTGAATAAATTTATATTTTAGACTAACGAATTCGAAAATAAAAGATAATAGACTAATTGTTTTTAAAAAACATAATGATTCGTTTTTTAGAGATGATAGGGTGAGTTGTTAATATAAACTATAATAAATGTAAAATAGGAGAAAACTAACTAATATTTTCTAACAAGCAAGCCGATTTATTAATTCTATTATAGGCAACCTACAATTTTTTCTTATTATCATCACAAAAATAGACTTTTGATATTAAATAATTGAATTTATTATAATATTCTATCACAGTATGAGTATTAAAATATTCTATCAGAATTATAGAATGATTGGAGGTTACCACTTCAATTAATATTTGAGGAATGGACAGTATTAATTAATTAATAAAAAAATTGGGATTTGCATGCTCTCATGGGATTAATTTGACGTTTAGCAGTTAGGTATTTTTAGTAATAGCTAGTGGAATATGATAGTCAATGGTGTATTTGAATAATAAATTAAAAATCGGATTCAAAACTTGCGGCTAAAAGTCAGAGTTTTAGCCTTATAATCCTCACTAAGTGTAACGTATACTGCTCCTATATATTATTTATCATTATAGTATACATAGAATATTGAAAATGGTCATAGAAATATAACTAAAATAAAAATCTTAAAATGGTCCTGTAAAAAGAGTGAGAATAATACTCCATCCCAAATCAAATATAAATAAATCTGAACTCATGTGTGGTGATGTAAAATGTAAACAAGTTTTAACGAATTTCACTCTATTAAATATTATCATCCCGAAAATACTCTTCACTTAATGCAAATTGTATTCTCAATATATTTTTAAGTATTTACTTTTGAAACAACTTCATGTGACTTTTAAATGAAAAAAGATGTTGACAGATTTTCTCATAATATATAATGAAGTGCAATTTAAACAATAAAAATTTATTTGTTAGATGAGATTATGAAAATTAAAGGAGTTTAGCTAATATTCTTAATATGTAAGTGTGTGTTGGTTATTTTAACTGACTTTAGATGAAGTATAATTTTATTAGAAGTTATGTATTTAATGTATTCAGAAATAATGGATTTACATTTTCAATGTTTTATTTCCATTTTTCATTCCATTACTCTCAGCTATTAGGTTTGATGTTTAGAAAACTCTTTATTGTAGTATTATTATCATTTATATTACAAGTACTTTAGTGTAGTTTTATCATTTAAGTTTGCCCTTAGTACATCATATTTTTCTCTTTTTCACAATTATCCTAAGATTTGATTCCTTGAAAGAACATTTTTATAAGTAAGGATATACTCTATTCATCTTTATAGTTAGAGTTAGAGAGATGCACACGCATTGATTTCATGCATAAATAAATCCCCCCTGGAGTTAAATTCATTATTTTATTATTAAAATTCATTTTTGGTACTAGTAGAATAAATTGCTACACCTGACTTTCAAACCCCACCTTGTTATTAACAATTGACTAACCATTCATCAAACTAAAAAGTCGAATCCAATCAATAACTTATAAAACAGAGCAAGACTTACATATTTCTAGAAGTCAAGTTCATTCTAAAAAAATGTAAATGATATCCATATTATCTGCAAATAATTTTTTTAAATTTTAGGATCTTGATTAGACTTATTACCGTCTAACAATTTTGTAATTAAAATTTGATTTAAATATTTATTCATATAATTTATTTAAGAAAATGTAAAATGTCTAAATCATTTCATTAATCATTATACGACAAAATAAGGTGTTTAAAGTAAATTTACCATTTAAGTTTACCTTTATATAATAAAACATTAAATCAAAATTTAATTAAAAATGTATTAATTGTCTGATCAGGTAAAAAAAATTAAAATTTGTTCTTGCTTTGTCACTGTTAATGGTGACCATGGAAGTCAGAAGTTTAATATAAATAGATATATTTAATAAATTTTGCCTTACAACCTTGAAAAATATATGAAATTGTAAGAAATTAATATTCTATACCTAAAAAGTAAAAATATTAATTGAAAAAGGAAAATATTTACTTAGAAATTGATATAATCAATGAAGTAAGAGAAATTTATTTTTTCTTTTTAAATATATTTTTTCCTTTTACAATTTCTTATCTAAGGGCAATGATTTGCATAATGGTTCCAAAATAAGTCGTAATACTTGCTGAATAACACAAGAGTCGTTTGCAGGCAGAAGTTCCATGAATAGCAAACAGTACGCCAAGAACTATTATGCAAGTATGTCAAATATATTTCTCTTCCCTTCTCCTCTTTTTATCATAGTAATTGCATGAGCATCTCAATATTGAATATGTTTTTTATATGCACGCCCATGGAGCAAATTACCTCACATCTATATCAATAACATAATTTGATTCTTTCTACCCATCAAATCCATAAGTGAAATATTAAATTAATTATTCCCAACAAGTTATCTTATCTCCATGGACTTAAAGATATTAGGTCATTCACCAATAATTGTGGTCTTAAGGTAAAAGATTTTTCATAAGTGTTTTGATTTTGGAATTAAACAACTGCAAATTAAAATAAAAAACAAATGCAATAAAAAATGTTGGGATTAGTTTTAGTTACTTTTAGTATTAGAATGACTTAACTCACATAAACTGTCATTATATACTTTGATTTTGTAACATGAACTATATCTAACATCATTTATGTATTAATGAAAAGATCAACAACTCATTTCCCTCATAACCAACCCTTTGGATAATTAACAAAGTGAGTTGTAATAAGCATAAATGTTATATTGACCAATCAATATCATTCTATTCCTAGATATTAAACTCATTAGATGATGTATTATAATTGAGACTGAAACATATGATTTTCAGCAACATATTCAACATCTAAAATCATGTTTTATGTGATCAAACTAAAATAAACATTAAGAACACGAATAAATCATAAAATTATTGCATCAACATTAATATATCAAAATGGATCAAAATAGATACGTTAAAGTGAATAGTTACATCTAATTCCAATAAAAAATTAGTTAATTACTCGTTTTATGGTAGTCAACAAAGTGGAGAAGAGAATATGAAGACCCTCCATGGAAGAGCACCAAGATGAGCTTCACAAGATTGTAATGCCTTCAATCTTCAAGTCTCTCCCTTCAATTGATAACAAAAGCCCTTAAACCACAAACCTAAACCTAAGAAAAAGAAAATTGAAAAAAAGGAATTTAGAGTTCCAAACTAATGTGTTTTGTCCTTTTAAAGCAATAGAAAATTGCTCATTGTTGCTCAATGGTAAAATTATCGCTTAGTGAAAATAGTCACCCAAAACTCCCAACATTTTGTTTCATTCTCGCTCAGTAGGTTCGTCTTGCTCAGCGAGAGAAATTTTGCTCATTTCATCGACCCGATCGTTCATACTGAACTTTCATATGTTAGGAACGTCATATTAAAAAATCTTTTTGATCTAACGATGGATGATTGCAATGCCAGAATTTTACTCAGATAACTCTAGTTTGAATCTCGCGCTTAATTTTCCTTCCAAATATATCATCACGTAAAATATTAACTATGAGACATTGATAATAGGATAAATACATAAATTATACTTAGATTTATTCAATAAGTACAATATATTTAGTTGAGGATGCAAAGTGCTATCAAATAATATCAAAAAATGTATAAATTTTATATTTATGAGTTTCTCTTTGGCTATGCTTTGGATTGATATTTTGATCTGAAATTTGAATTGTATTAAGAATCATATAAATCTAGAACTTATGTCTACAAAGGGCTTCAGATCAAAATTTTGATGCCTTCTATGTTCTAGATAATTTGTAGTGTAAGGTTTATCTAAGAAGGTCCAAATAACACTTATTTATAAAGACATTAATATAAGATAGTATATCTTGTTATATTGTAGATGAATAAATAGGATTACCCTAGATAAACCATGACTAACATATTTATATCTTCTAAGATATAATCCAAATATAAAATATGAAGCTTGCTCAATCTATCTAAATCTTGCGTAGGTAAAAGAGATATATATCATCAGCAAAGCATAGACTTAAAGGAAAGAGAAATACTATTATTTGTACCGTCTATTAAGGAATATAAATAAGAGGTGCCCTAAGCTCACTTAACACACAATGATCATAAAATCAACTCATGATCAAAGCACAAGGTCAAAGCATTATTCCTACAAATTTAATGCCTTCTAGGAGGCTTAAAAATAGAATTAAGTAGTTTTGATTTTCCTTTATTCACTTGAGGATATATAGGACAAAGGTTTAACATTATCAAACTAAAGAAACATTTTTTGCATATCCTATTTTGAGCATACCAAAACAGGTTATAAAATCAGAAACAAAATAACTTGTTTCACTTCTACTCCTCCCTTTTGTGCTCTTCTCACTAATACTTATCATCCATGTTATAGAATTAAAGATGTGATAGGATTTTATTATTAGTTTGTAATATTTAGTTTAGCTTAATTTAGGGTATCTAATTAAGACAAGAAAGAGTATTGCCTAGTTTGTTGGGATTTAGCTTAATATTTCCTTCCACGCATGATGTAATTAGCACACACCACTTGTATATATTACAATCACAATGAATGAAAAGAAGCAATAAAATCTGATATTTCCTCACAACCCAAATTCTAAATGTCTGGAAACTTATCCTTGTTGTCAATCCAAAATCCTCAGAAAACATTAGCTCTGAATTGTAATATTTTTCAACCACACACACACATATATAATTCTAAATAAAGAAATATTGTAGTTTTTTTTAGTTCCTAAGGTTTATGCTAAAAAAACTTTTTTGTGTTATAGGTTCTCATGTAACAACTTTATGGCACAAAACTGGGATAATCCAAAAAGAACCTTGTTTTAGAAAAGCTTGGCCACAAAACTTGAAGCTTCATTGCAAAGTCAAAGATGGAGGATCTAGATGTGAAGAACGTAAGAGAAATTATGTTATGAATGCAACCTCTGAAAAATCAAATGAATATGAAATCCAAGATCAAAAAAATAGTTGGGGCTCTTTCATAAATGCTTTGCATGTTTTCTTCAAGTTTATCAGACCAACGGCAACATTTTCTTTAGTAAGTTAAAGTTTTTAAGAGTTAATTCTATAATCAAGATAATTAATTTAGTTTATCTGCATGAATCTTAGAAAAATAATTTAATGGTTTTGGTTGTTTGTGTAGTTATTGGGAGCAACTCTTAATACTCTTATTGCCGTGGAGAAATTGTCAGATTTATCTCCAGCATATTTTATTGGTTTGTTGCAGGTGATATTTTCAATATCTATTTAAACCTTAGACTGTTTCAAACGTTGATCTTCTATATTAATAATGCTAAATCCTTTGAACTTTTTCCCTAAAATTTCTCATAATATTAAGTAAATGAGATATTAAATGGAAAAGTAAATACGTTTGAGAATATAAAAACATGGGAATGGTGTATCTCCTAAGGAAGATAAATTATCTCCTTCTGCCTGTGAAATCATGACATGTGTCATATTTCATCATTTTCTGTAAAAATATTTTTAAAAGTAAACAAAATAGCACACATGTCACATTTTTATTGACTAGAGGAGATAAATTATCTCCTAATATAAGGAGATACATTATTCTCTAAAAACATTCATTTTTTTATTTGCGTAATAAAGGAATGCTAGGGCTAAAATTGTAATATGATTTAGAATTATTCATTTGAAAAAACATTTTGACACCTTGTTCATGATCATCAGTATTATGTCCTGTCACTTTATAATAGATTGTAATGTTTCATCATTGTTAGTTAATTTTTTCCACTATTAATTTAAATTAATTATAAGTTCTCCTCTCATCCTCCTACAAAATACATCATTTGATATTGCATGGACAACTATTTATTTATCAACATCAGTAATATATATACAAGATACCAAATTCATTAAATAATAAGAAATGTATCATTGAAACAATAGTTTTATATTAATAAAGTGTTAGGACTTCAATACAAAGCCAACCCAAAATACCATTTCATTATATAAGAGAGTCTAAAGACTTGGTATATTATTGAGTTTGTTATGTTATTCAATGTTTGATTCTTAAAATTTATACCTTTTTAAGAGTGATTTAGGTTCCTCTCCATGTGTTTCAAAAAGTAAAAAAGAGAAATGCAACTTTCAATTACACATATATCCTTTCGATTACAATGAAATCACACTTTTGCCATTAAAAACAACTGAAAAATATGCATTTGCCTCTCAATTTAATGGAGAGGATCCTGACTCCTTATTGACTCACGATGACAATTTTCACTCTGTTGACATGATCTTCGCGATAGTCATTTATCTTTTAATTACTTTCATTCTCTCAGGATTTAGTAATATATCCTAATTCAGGAATGTTGATTATCTGTCCCAATTTTTATGTCTCATTATATCATAATCTAATGAGAAATTGCTATCTATTTAAAAAATCATAAAATTATAAAGTAACTTTTTTATGTTATTTGGTGGTGTTTGATTGGTTTGGTACATGTGAACGTAATATTTTAGGGACAGAGAACCCTCTTTCCTAATTCATTATATAAATAGCTCTTTTGTAACACAACTTTCAACAAAAAAAACACTATTTATTAGGATTTAAATATACGAGAAGAAATTAATAAAAAAAACTTAAGCATACTTTTTTCCTTAAAATACCTTATTGCTATTTTATAATGTATTTTCCTCTTTAAATTGTTAGGTTCTACTTTCACTAACTTCATTAATACTTTTGCGATCTCTACTTTAGGTTCTGGTGGTTTCCACCTGTATGCAAATTTTTATGGCTGGCTTGAATCAATTATATGACGTTGAAATAGACAAGGTACGAATTTTTGTTTATAGTCTATTCTGTACTTTGAAATATTCTTATCATAGAAAGATGATGATGGTAGAATTAATAGCTTGTCAATGAAGTAAATAAAGAGGATATTTCAGTAACATACCTATATGAATACAAGCATATATGTACTCAAACATGTAAATCTCTTAGAGCAGTTTATTTGATTTGCCCTTCTCTCAATAAGTATTTTTCTAGAAATCAAACATTGATATTATTTAATGTAGCCTTATATTACTAAAACATCAAATTTAAGTTTACTAACACATAATTCGATTTTTTAACCTATGCATCCCATAAAACTTAATTAATTTTTTTATTTCCTATAATAACTAGTTAATCATCAGCAACATTAGTTAGAAACAATAGCCTTGGACCCATGACACTTTGTATTTTATAAACCTAAAATGAGAGGGCCAGAACTTATATTCCTAATATCTAATAATATATTCATAGTTGTTTAATATTTTTAGTGTCATAAGTGTAATTAATTGAATCTCATTATTAAATTATTTTTTATATTTATTCTTTGCACTTCATTTAATTGTTTATGTTTATAGTTAATATGCAATAATTGCTTCTACTATGCCAACCATGATCTACATATTTTCATGATGGTTTGGCAAAGGAAAAAGAAAACACTTAACGTGAGAGTTGAGAAGTTGATATAGGGGAAGAAAAAATGAAATGAGGGTAAATTAGTAATTTAGCGAGAGGAAATTTACGTTAAAAAACCACAAATGAAATGATTTTATCAAGAATCCTCATTAATTATTGTGCCATGCAATAATGCCGCAAAGACATGAAACCTTTAACCTTCTACAGCTTATGCACTTTACTCGAAGGATTGTCTTATTATTGATATATGCTAAATGTTTTATTGCAGATAAATAAGCCATATCTTCCATTGGTATCTGGAGAATTATCCTTCAATAATGGTGTCATTATTGTTGCTTCATCTTTTATTCTGGTACCATAAATAGAAGTATCATTTTGGCAATTTTGATACGCATAATGTTTCCTGTTTAATTTTCCAATGGTAATTTATATAATTTTAGCTTCTATTAGTTTTATGGAACCAAATATCTTCGTTGTTGGTCAATTATTTAGTATAAATTTGGACATATGAATAGTTAATTACATGTTGTTTGTTTAATTTTCTTAATACATGTAGTTTAAAATCTAAATCTTTATGATAAAGCTTTGACTACATATAGTTAATTACATGTTGTTTGCTTAATTTTCCAATTAAAATATAATCTTAGGACAAAATGTTTATGTTTAAGATGATAGTCAAGTTTGTAGTGTCCTTTTTCCAATGATATATTGTTCAAGATAATGTGATATTATTTAATTTTTAATGAAACAAATAACTTCAATTAGAAAGAAGAATGAAGCTTATTATTTTGTTCTCTATTACAGGGTCATTTGTTTCCTTGGATTATCGGTTCTTGGCCATTATTTTGGAGCTTTGTCTTCAGCTCTTCGCTTGCAATCGCTTATTGTGCAGACGTGAGTTAATTAAAATTGCATTTGAACTTTTTTATTTTGCTTAACAAAGGTTAGTATAGTTTGAATAAATTTAATTAAGCTCATCATGAACCATCACCAAGTCTTAGATAATGATAAGAGTCACATTAATATAGAGTTTGTTTAAAATTCACGAGATATTCGAGTTACAGATAAAATAATAAAAGATAAAAGGTGTTGTTAATTAGCGTCTTACAGAAATTTGCTAGGAATTGATGAATAAAAACTTCACTTTAAACTCATACCCTTAAGATTTTCAATATTTCAAAATCTTACACTTTCCATTGACAACTTTCTATCTTTTGAAACTTTAATCTACGCCCTTTCCTCTCTCTATATTATTTGTCCTATGTTATAAACTTTAATTTTTAGGTACAATTTATGTATAACATATTGTAATCTATAGCAAGTGGATTAGGGGGTCTGTGACATCGAATGTGTATAATATTAAAAAATATTTATTTAAATTTATTTAATATATATATATATATATATATATATATATTAGCAATTAATTTTTTAAGATAATTGTTATATTCAATTCAACCAAACTCAAAGATCTAATATTTTATGTTTGAGTTAAGACATAATATCAAGTCTAATCATATGACTTTTAATTTAACATATTTATTAAATCTTTCATTTATATTTAACTTTTACTTCATAATACAATTTAATTTATGATTTCACTTTAATACATAAACCTTTGGATACTATGAAAAATAATAGTATCATGTCAATTTATAGTAATACTAGTAAAGATTCAGGTTGAGTAGAAACTCTATATGTCAAAAGTATAACCATCATTATAATATATGATAATCATTCTTTACTTTTTATGCACAAATACTTTGCATGCTCATTATCAATATTTTCATTGTGAATTAGTACCAGTTTAATTTAGTTGTGTGGAGATATTTATGGTAAACAATTATGTTATTTTTTAGTTTTGTTGTAAAAATTATTGTTCTCTATTAAGTTTTTATTGTAAAAGTTAAATCTAATTAAATACACAATTAAGAAAGGAAAAATGCAATAATGATATGGTTTAATGTTTCATTTGATTTAAAACACTATTTTATTCCCGTGCTTAAAAATACATTCTACAAAATAGGACGAATAATATAATGCTTCACTTTATAACATTATTGTAATTTATAAATATTTATATTATAAACATTACTCTATTTTTTATTCAAAGTTCATAACACTAATATTTATTATCTACTTTTATTATAAATTCATAGTATCCTTATGTTATAAAAAATCTTCACCCAAGGCTTATTACCAAGTTAAAGTTCCCAAAAGAAATAAAAAAAAATGAGTAGCCATAATCTACTTGGATAAGCTAGCTCAAATCCAATTTTAATATTGTCCCACTAGTCCAGACTAATAAGCCCCAACATTCTCACACGTAAAGATGAAGCCTTTCTATTACTACGAGTCAATCCAAACCAATAGAATCTAGTACAATTCAATTTCATTCCATTTTGCTCCATATTCCATCCATTTCTGTCAATTCAAGAATACCCCTAGGTGGAAACTATGTCCGATGGAGTGGGATTAAGAAGTTTGAATTATGTGGCACAATAATCAAGCTTTCTCTAACGTATGATTGTGTGTAAAGTGAGAAAGTAATTATTTCACTACCTTCAATCGTTTACCCTTCCTTTCCTTTGATAGACGAAGATAGGAGAAAAGATAACAACTTGCTCTCATTTAATGTAGGAGAGAGAATGAATATAGAATGATACTCATAAAATTTATTTCTCCTCCCATGTGAGGAGAATATGAGAGGGAAAGAGGGACCATGTTCCAGATCAATAATATTGAAGCAAAAACATAAAAAAATAATGAATATTTATTTTTTTAATTAATATGAGACATGATTTTAAACACAATTTAGGATAACATATCCTTGTTTGGGAAGAGTAGGAGAGAAAAATAATTTCTTTATCTTCTTTTTCTTTCCAACAAAACAACACTTAAATCTACTATAGTTCTAATTTCTTTCTATCTTTTCACTCTCTAGTATATTTCTCTCTTCTTATTTTCTTCTCTTCAACCAAAGTAAGCATTAGTGTGTAAAGGTCATTGTATTAGATTAAACAGATTTATCTTTACCTTCTCACTTTTTACAAAGCTAGGCCTACTTGAAAGAGATTTCTTTAACACTAACAATTAATGTTATCATAATGTGAAATTCTGACTTTAGAAATATAAATTAATTCAACAAGTCATTAGTAAAGCAATAGATGTAATATCTTGTAGGCTTTACTCAACTTTGTATAAGCCTGTCTAGCCAAACAAACATATTTTATTTTCGGGAATTCAAAGACTCTCACTCAAACTTTGATATTCTAGTAATTTGTAAAATTAATTTGATTTTGGCTACCAATGTTACTGCTATTGCGGAAAATTGTGACAAAATATGTTGGATACAACCACAAATAAAGTCGCGTTGCTATTACTCTCTAACTGCAAATAGAGTTCAATTTAAAACATTGTTGGCGACATTGTCCATTGTTGTTATAACTTTGTTGTCTCTGAAAATTTTCAGTTGCCATTGTTGAGATGGAAGAGATACTCAGCGCTTACAGCGCTGAACTATATTATTGATCTGGCAGGAGTAAAGCCACTTGGATATGTTCTTCACATGCAGGTTTCATTTATCCTATTGAATACGTGCTCTTTATATAATTGAATTGCATCAATATCTTTTTATAGACAAATGCTGCAGTACTTTTTTATAGGCATGTTTTAATTTAGAAAAATGTTAGTATTTTTATAGGAATATTAGAATGATGAGGTTTGAGAACGTGAAATATATTTGTGAGAATGTTCTCAAATTTTTCATTCTTTTTTATTCCCTAAAAACTAACTCTTAAATAGCCATAAAGTTTCGAATGGAGATCTTTATCCTATTTGTATTTTTATTGGTGTCTTGAACCAATTAAAATGTGTTATTTAATTAAATAGAGAAGTTATAAAAATATAATTATATTACTTGATGTAATTTGATTTGATAGAGACTGAGAGAGACTGAGTTTGTAGGACAAGTAATTTCTGCTGAAAACTTCCATATGTAATAAATCTACTTTGAGAGGAAGCCTAATATTTTTGAGTTGCTAATGTATGTCAAAATCTCCAGACATATGTGTTCAAGAGGCCAGTTACCTTTTCAAGACCATTGATCTTTTGTATGGCAATGTCAAGTGTATTTGCTATAATTATAGCAATATTCAAGGTAAAAAAACTTCAAAATTCTTAAAATAAGCATTTGTTCTTTGAAGACAAACTTGTTGTTGGATAAGTGTAAAAATACTTGGCGGGATTTTATATAGGATATACCTGATATGGAAGGAGATGAAAAATTTGGAATCAAATCTTTGTCATTACATTTGGGTCAAAAACGGGTATGTTCCTCTCATTCAAAGGCATAGTAGTTATACAATCATGCATGTAACTCATTGTTGAACCTAATTAATCTTTTACAGGTATTTTGGATTTGTGTTTCACTTCTTCAAATGGCTTATGGAGTAGCCATTATGATGGGAGCATTATCTCCTTTCCTGTCGGTCAAAATTGTCATGGTAAAGCTCCTTTTACTTGTGTCGGTTACTACTATGTGTTGCATTACACCTCATCTTCTTAGGTAGCTATAGTTTTTGGTATCAGGTGATAGAAGTTTGATTTTCACTAACATATTATGGAATAGTGAGTTTCCAATAAAAGTTTATCTATCATATATCAGTCTTCCTATAAAACATGGACATAAGTGTGTGGACATTGTGAGTATAAATTCCTTAAGAATTTAATATGTACATGTTGATTTTATATTGTAACCAAACCATCCATCATTTATATGTTGACAAGTATTAACTCTAAAAAAATAATAATACAAATCAACGAAATATGATGTACTAATAGTGTAAAAAACTTTATACTATCGATGCATAGATTTTAAACTTATTACCTAATAAGATAAGAATTGAGATCTTCTATCTCATTTTCCTATGCCTAATCTATTACCACGAATGACATTTTTTTGACAAGTATGAATCAAATGAATATTAAATTAAAAATTTCAAGATTAGACACCAATATGAAAGCAATATCTCTGATACAATATCCTTACTGTATATATACACACATACTGTTATTAATATCAAAGATAAATAAATAAAAAGCTCTTTCAATGATGCATTATTTCAAAAGCAAGCTCACTCAAATCCATAAATGTAAAATTACCTTATGCATGCACAAAGGTATAATAAATATTATTATATCACATTAGTCATCATATTGATCGGAATACTAGTATGTGATACAATAATTTAACCATATGTTCATTAATTTAATTGCATATCGACTAACTTATACATATAGTAATAATAATAATAATAAATTTATAAATACAAATATAATTATTTATAACATATAAATTAACTATTTTAATTATATAATATCACGTACAATATCTTTATGATTTGAATTCTTGGCATGTTGACTAGTATGATAAGGTACAAAATAACCACTTTTCAACTGTATTTTCCAATTCTATCTAGTTTAACTACATATATGATATAATTGATATTTCGTACCAGTATGAGTTTGAGTCACTAGTTTTCAGGTTTAACTGATAAGTAATGTGATCTATTGATAATTATAATGGGCTCTAATTACAGAATATCAGTTGTACTTTTATCATTATATAGATAAATTTAAATTAATAAGTGAATCTGAACTGTCTTATAATTCTTACAAAAGATCATAAACAAATTTTACATTCAATGTTATTATTAGGGTTTGGGACATAGCATTCTTGCTTCACTCGTCTGGTATCATGCCAAATCTGTAGATCTGAAGAGCAATCCTGCAATACAATCCTTCTACACTTTTATCTGGAAGGTACTACCAACATTGTTAACTATTTATCAATTGATAATTTCATTATCTAGGCTAATATACATTTTGTTTGATAATAAATGTTATATAATAAAATAATTATTTAATACAATGTTTTAAATTGTACTCCGCGATCGAAATTGCAGCCCTGAATATTGTGATTTTGGAGTTTCCACAATAACATTGTGATTGCAATTGTAGTAGCATTTTTGTTGTTGCAATTTTCCACAATTATGATATACGCAATTTAAAACATTTTAAATAATTCCCTTTGTGTGAAGAAATAATATGTTTATTTCTAATGCTTTTAAATTGAAAAATGTAGAAATTAGTTAGGTGCGATAAAAGAAACGTGTCATTCTTCTCATAAGTGTGTTTATACTTTATGGCTTTCATTAGTTGGCAATGCAAATTATTTTATGGCTCAATTCACCTAGCTTTTAGTAGTTGAAGTGTAGGATCTTGGTGTTTAAATGGGCAAAGAAAAAAGTGTGAGGTGCTCCTAGTATTTGATCAATAAAAGTGAAATAAAACCTGGTGTAGTTAAATAATTATTGATCTAATTTTATCTCACAAATTTTTAACACTAAGCATACATAGACATAAATGATTAGAAGTTTTTCGTTTTTGCCACTGACATTTTTGTTGTTACTGATAACATTTTCTTGTTGCAGCTATTAACTGTAGAGTACTTCCTCATACCTTTCTTTAGATGAGGGATCTGACATAAGAAAGTGGTGCTTCCTTTCTCACAAGCTTTATATATGTACTTCTTGATTAAATCCAAAGAATGTTATGAAAATATGGTCCTTGAAGAAGATGATGATGAAGAAGAAGATGAATGCCAAAAATATCAATGAATAGCAAACTTGTATTGATGATTTAGAATTGAATGAATACACTTTACTTTATAGATTGATGAAGTGTATATAATCTGATTGTTTTCTTATAAACTACCTTATACCCTATTTATAGAAAGTTTGACTAACAAACTTAACTACCTAACAAATCTAACTAATCAATCTTGCCAACAATTAACACGTGCAGAGACGATCTTGATCTGGTGCAGGGGAGAAAGAAATAGGAAACTTGGACTGAGTTGGTCCATGAGAGTTAACTTATATGTATGTTGATTCTGCTCCAATTGTTGCAGCATCTTTGTTATTGTTATCCATCTCTGCATCATCTTTATTAGTTGAAGTATTAGGATTACTTGCTAATACCCCCCCACAAGCAGGGGCGCATATGTTAAGTAGCCCAAGCTTGCCTTGAATTTCAGCATAGACCTTAGGTCCAAGGGCCTTCGTAAGAGCATCTGCTAATTGCAAGTGACTAGGAACACGCATAATCTTGATCTATCCTAGTGGCATACAACATAAGGAAACATTTGTACTTAATCCAGACACAAAATCATTTGCTTAAGTATGAGTTTCTAACAAAAACAGAAATAACTCCCAACTTTGGAGGTAGTTGGGAGATCTGGTGTCATATTCGGACAGCACTATGTCACGATGTATTCTCTCACCTTGGATTGTAGCACGGTTGATTTCCTTTCCGTGAATGGATCGGTTGTCCGACTTCGAACGCCTTGAAACTAAAACAAAACACAAATCATTGATTCGCGAGTTAAATCGCTTTCCTACTAACTCTAAGCTAAAGACGTCATTTTAATCCATTCTAAGAACAAATGAGACTTTCATCCATCTGGTCTAAGATTCATATTCTTGAACCATCATTTATCCTCGAAAGTCTCGTTCATGATTCCTATCGTGTTCATGATTATTTCAATACCTTTTTACAAGGATTGATCTCATTATCAAAATGTCATTTCGATTCGAAATATTCTTTGATTTCAAAATCATCATCAACATAAATAACATGCATATTTTAAAACACTCAAACAACCCCATGAACAACAAGATTTCATAGTTTCAAAACAACAATTTCTAGATTCACGAAAACTCATTTTTTGCATTCTTGCGTATAACAAGAGATAAGAACGTTTTCTAGAAAATGTTGACGGTTGAAAACATTCATAACATGCGAATAAACGTCATACTCAAATATTGAAAACAATGAACGGCTAGATTTTCTAAAAGATGAAGAACAAGTATAAGAGTTTGCATTTGTGTTCTTGAGAAAATTCAAATGCAGAAGAAGAGGAAGTGGTGTCAGGGTTTTCTCTAACTTGAATGGCTCTTTATGTAACACCGCGAATTTTATGATTTTAAATTATAAGATTTTATTAATATTTTTATTAATTATATTATCGAAAATGAATTTATGGGAATTTTCTGTAAAGAATTAGACGGAACTCTAGTTGAGTTTTAGTCTTGAAATTCTATTTCCAATTTGGTGGTAAATGTTCATAATTTTCGGATACAGTCGGTTTCGGACCGCTGTCGGGGCCGAATCTCACCCGATATGGCTCAAAAAGTGGTTTTTGAGTTCCGTAACTCGGATTGAATTTCGATTGTGCCGTTGGCTTCGTATCACATTTCGAGCCAAGATAGACTCTGAGTTGGTCCATAACTATTTTCGAAAATATTTTCACTCGGAATGCCGAAATTCGAAGTTCCAACCGTAAAGTAAAATCGGGCGATCATTTTTGGCTACTCAAATATTGGCCGACAATACTCGAGCATGGTTTTAATCGCACGCGTTTGCCGAAGTCGTCACGTCGCATGAGTCACTTCACAACATCTACCTACTAAATCTCACAGATCTCACTCATTAATGCCTTGATTTACCACCAAATCCCCTAAATCACTCACTTAACCCATGATTCACTCACCTTCTTGGATTTGCTAGATTGCCTTAGGAAATGGGTTTAGAAATTAGATTTCTCCCACCCCACAACCCTATAAATACCCATGTATCCTCATGCATTAACACTTTGCAAAAGCTTGGCAATTCGAAGATTTGAGAGTAAGTTACTCTCATCATCTTTTCTTCTTCATTTTCTTCTTCTTTCAATCTTCAATCCCTTCACATTCAACCAATAGATGTTGATGACATTGAAGTATGTTGTTCATGAGTATGTCAAGAACATATTCAACCATTGAAATTTTCTAAAACACTTTCTAACTCATTTGGGAAGCAAAACCGAAAATGAGTGTTCTTGAACTCATGAAAAAT
>NC_032019.1:31004394-31004986 GCF_001865875.1 Lupinus angustifolius | reverse complement strand
TGATTTATGATGAAATGTGTTGAATATGGTATATGAATGTTGTTGGGAACTTTTCTGTGTGCAGGTGTTTGCAAAACTATGTTTAAATGTGTTTCGGTTGTCGAAAAGGGAAAAATTGGTATTCTGTCCACGTCCCTGTCGCTTGGGCGAGAAACTCTCGCCTGGGTGAGCACAGTCTCGCTTGGGCGAGGGACTGGACTAAGCAAGCCTCGCCTGGGCGAGTAAGGGCCTCGCTTGGGCGAGAAACTCTCGCCTGGGTGAGCACAGTCTCGCTTGGGCGAGGGACTGGACTAAGCAAGCCTCGCCTGGGCGAGTAAGGGCCTCGCTTGGGCGATAGTACCTTCGCCTGGGCAAGGAAGGCTTAAGTTTATTTAAGATTTAAAGATGAATTATCGCTTGGGCGGGAAACAATTATCGTTTGAGCGAGAGATGCCCAGTTTTTAAACGGTATTGTTGATTGAATTTTGGCTTGAGCGAAAGGTCCTCGCTTAGGCGAGAGACAGTAATTGTGTTTGACTATTTGGACTGATTGGTTGAGTATGTAATAACTCTAGTATGGGTATGTGATATAAACTACTTTAGTATAACGCCA
>NC_032019.1:31003597-31004294 GCF_001865875.1 Lupinus angustifolius | reverse complement strand
CTCGGTAATTAATTTTAAAGAAAGTATTCTGAGAAGGATGTATGACTTAGGGCGTTGCCCAGAAAAGGATACATGATACAACAGAGCGAGATCGTCTGACCGTAAGGGGCTTGGTCTGAGACCGTCCAGGGTGATTCAGCAATAGTTAGAGTGGTAGGGACGTTACCCTTTGAGTTATGATGTGAATTAGGGCACTTCCTAGAAAGGAACCCGGGATACCACGTAGCGAGATCGACTGACCATAAGAGGCTTGGTCTGGGACCGTCCAGGGTATTCAGCGATGGTCGTAGTGGTGGGATGTATTTCCTTTATATTACGTGTTAACGTAAGATCGGGACCCACAAGAAGCATTCCTGAGGGAGATGACTTAAGGTGGGCCGAACATGGTTAATAGTGATTAAAAGATTTAATCATCTAACTGCGGTTAGTGTTCATATGCATATGGTTAATAATGGAGTAGTGGAGAGGAAATTGACGGGATGACTTAGAGCACCGTGATGTTGAGAGGGACGGCGTTGATGGAGGTGATTCATCAACAATGTCTTGAGGGAGAGTCTAGGGGAGGTGAGTCCCTTGTATTCCTGGGAGAGGACATCATGTTGGATCAGACAGTTCTCACAGGCCAAACTAGACGATATCTGACAATCCCTCTTTGCAATCTGGATCAATGAGAGGGATGCCCAAAAAGTGTTTGTTA
>NC_032019.1:30964361-31003497 GCF_001865875.1 Lupinus angustifolius | reverse complement strand
TACCTTACATAGGTTGATTAGATAATTGTTTATGAGAACAATGGATGAGTTTGGTTATATTATTCATGTGCATTGGATAATTGTTTACAAGAACCACTAAGGAGTTATAATGTGGTATGTTATATATATATGAACTGCTTTTCATATCCGAGTGTGATATTCTGAGTAAGTCCACGCCGTCAATGAATTTATGTTCATTAGATGTCTTACTCTCTCTATTGTATTATTCTTGTTCTGTATATATTTGCTATGCATATGGCCAACAACAACACTCACATTCGAGATTATCACTTCACGATATCCCCGATGGGACAATGGGCTAGTGACGGGCACATATATACATACACAGGCCCCTGCGGTTTGTCGTTGCACATTGTGTGCAACGGGTCATCAATGATGATCCTTCACCCCGAAACCTATATTGACGCTTCCTTCACCTTGCTGCCAAAGAGACCGACGTCTTCAGAGGTTGGACTTCGATACCCGCCAGTCAGGAGTGATGGCGCTGTTCCCTCCCACGGTTATAGGACGTGGCCAGATTATTTGGATGCTCCGTCATCCAGTAGAGCCAAGAGGAGCAGTGGTCTTGGAGGAGGTCCCTGCATGAAGGCTCCACTTTTTAGAATGTCATCCCCTCCGAATTATGCCGCTGAGTTGTGGCATAATGAAGTGGAGGAAGAGGAGGAGGTGGACGAGGTCGTTGAGCTCGTCAATGTAGAGAGCTCGGTGGAGGTGATCGACCTCGTGTCTGACTCGGAAGAGGAGGAGGACCCGAGTGAGGGGTCCAACATTCCTGGAATCTTTTGAGTCAGCTTGTGGGCCAGTTGACGTCCCCTTTTTGTTTTTGGTAGGGGGCTGCGTTTCTTTGGATTTTGTATATGTTAGTGGCGATGTAGTTTCCGCCTTTACTAACCTAGTTCGTATGAACTGACTATGACTTAACCCATTATATATATCTATGATGATGTATATTCAGGAAATGTTGTATCATTTCAGTTACCGTTAGGTAACCGGTTTTTATTTTCGCGATATATGTTACTTAAAGTGATGTCCCGGAAAAGAAAGGTTTTTAAAAGGAAACAATTTTATGTCACCAATTAAAAAGAAAAAAAATTTACTCAGTTTTTCGCGTAATAAATAAAGAGTATTTTTCGGGGCGTTACAACATGGCATCAGAGTGGCTCTTTCCTAATCGGCCTTGGACATGACCTTACATGCTTTCTTGTGTGACTTTGTTTGTTAGTTGCTTGTCTGATTGATTTATTGTGTGATTGTTTGATCGGAGTATGACCATGGGATAAGTTTGGTGAGGAAGAGTATCTCACCCAGTCTAATGGTCACAGATTCAGATGGCTGGAAGAGGAACCGCTAACCTAGATTTCATGGCGGTGATGACCGCAGCTAATAGAGGCAGGCTCTATGAAGAGAACGTCGAGGTGAGGAATGTGACACTGGAGAGTGTCGTACAACCTGCAAGTTCCTACGGTCCTCAGAGGAACTCTGGACAAGGGTTTGGAAGGGGAAGATCCTTTAACTGCAACCAGAAACCTTATGCTTCATCCTCTGGGAGTAAACCGAGTAATATCAAGCCTTACAACAATAGGGACTTCCAACAAGGGAACAACAATAATAACCCCACACACCCCTCGTGTTCAAAGTGCAACAAAAGGCACTATGGTTTCAAGTGCTCAATGTGCTTTCACTGTAACCAACCGGGTCATATGAGGTTGATGTGCCCACATCGGATAAAGGAAGAAGTGAACGGTACAAGCGGCAAGACCAAAGGCCAATGACAAGGTATTCACCATGAGCGGCGCTGAGATTGAGGCGAGTGAGGACCTAATATAAGGGACAGGGCGTACGAATGAGATTTCTTTATCTGTGCTGTTCGATTTGGGTGGGACCCATTCATTCTTATCCGTGGATGTTGTCAACCGTTTAGTTTTGTCTGTAGGAACGGACTGTTTATCTAGGAACCATATGATATTGAGCTGCTTTAATAAGACAGTAGTGTTTGGTGACCCTAAAGAATCCCTTGAAACCGATTAGATCTAGTAAAGAATAAGCTAAATTTTGAGACTATGCCGGAGATAATTGGTGTTCGAAATGCGAAAACCCTTCAAGGAAAGGAGATTACCTTGGTTAAGGTTATTTGGAGTCAAGTAAATGGAGAAGATGCGACTTGGAAGGTCGGGGATGCGATGAGTGCCTATCCCCATCTGTTTGAGTTAGAAGTATGCTCTATTTTCGAGGACGAAAATCTTTTCAGGGGGGAGGATTGTAACACCGCGAATTTTATGATTTTGAATTATAAGATTTTATTAATTATATTTTCGAAAATGAATTTCTGGGAATTTTCGGTAAAGAATTAGACGAAACTCTAGTTGAGTTTTAGTCTTGAAATTCTATTTCCAATTTGGTGGTAAATTTTCTTGATTTTCGGAGACAGTCGGTTTTGGACTGCTGTTAGGGCCGAATCTCACCCGATACGGTTCAAAAAGTGGTTTTTGAGTTCCATAACTCAGAATCGAATTCCGATCGCGTCATTGGCTTCGTAATCACATTTCGAATCAAGATAGACCCTGAGTTGGTCCATAACTATTTTCTAAACAAGATAAAATTAGACTAAGTTGTTAGGAGTTGTACACAATCTGTATCCTTACTACACACTAAGTACCCCAAATTCATATACATTTCACTCACAATTTGGCACTTAACAAGCTCTTGTGGTAAGACGGGTATGGGTTTCATTTCGCATTACTATTATTTTTATTGATTAATGGAGGCAGTTTACTTACTTTAAGAATAAGTTAAAATAATATACTCTACATTTTAACCATTCATTATATGAAAATCCAATGATTGGAATTAGTGAGTAGTTTTGAATCATTAAACTTTCATAGAATGTGTGACTAAGATGTAAAGTATATTTTTTAATTTACTCCTAAAGTAACGTCTCGCTTGATTAATTGGAAGAGTTTAAAATCTACGCACTGTCATTGTAAATTTTTTACACTGTCAGCACATCATTTACCATTGATTTGTCTTGCTTTTATTCAAGAGTCAATGATAGATAACATATGATTTTCTTATAGTATATGAAACACTTACACTGTTAGTATATATATATATATATATATTAAATCTAATTAAAAAGGGTTCTAACCTTTAATTAATTGACAATTATTTTTCTTTAACCATAACCACCACATAGATTGGGTGATAATACTAACATGGAAATACATCAAAAGCAAATAAAAAAAATGAGATTAACATTTTTACCCTTAGATAATAATATAACATTTTTAAAAGTAAGAAAAACAATAACTAATTATCTCTCTAGTATTAGATAGAATTTCAATTCCGCAACTACATGACTATTTTATAACTTAAGGGTTCTTATGATATGTAATATTAGGCTTGAAAGTATAACCTAATTGTGGTTTTTTATATTCTTCAATATAAAATGAGAAAAAAATGTATATATTCATAGTGTAATAGATTTTTATATTGTTACTATATTATTCATTATTCATTTTTAATCCTTATTGATTTTTAAATAAAAGTAATACAAATGAATAGTGAATAATACATTGACTGTATATAAATCTTTACACTTTCAGTACATAGATATTACATTCTATCAATATTGGTATAAGTTTATATATCAAGCTAATCGTACCCTTTAAAATAAGGAATAACTTACCATAGGCATAGAGGTGAGATTAGGTTTAATAGGAGTTATATATATATATATAGTTTTTGTTGAGGTGTTTCCATTATAATACTTAGAGATGACAAAACATACAACATTGTTTAGATATGACAAAATTGTTTTGTTCTGCAAAATTTAAGTAAACGTGAGTATGTCTATTTTCTCATAATGGACAAATTTGTATGCCCAACCCGATTTCAAATTGGCCAACGTCTATATGTGCACCCCGCATGCCAAAAACAAAAAATAATTAAAATAAAAAATAGTTATCCATCAATGATTCATAATAAGGTTTTCTTTACCACATGAACAATTAAAATTATTTGTTCATCTTACTTTTGGGGTTTTCTTTACCTCTTCATAATATTAGTAAGTAGCCTTATTATCTTATTCTACCAATAATTCAGTATAGCAAATGAGAGGCATCTCCCTTCCAAATTACAAGTATCTACGCATATGCATATGACATGAAACCAAGCACGAAGGATCTCCCTTCCAAATTACAATGTACCAAAACAAAAATCTTATATATCTAAGTTAACCAAGCAAGAAATGTCTCCCTTATGAACTTTTGATGATCTGAAGTCTGAACATTCCGATTAAGGTTCAAATATTTGAAAAGCAAACAATCACATTTCTTTTCAAAAATTGATTTTGGGGAAATTAAACTTGAATCTATTCTTGGTGGTTGTGGTCATTGTATTCATTGGGTGAGGAGATCACTGTATCCATTGTAAAACCATAGCCTTAGACAAGTTTAGAATAGTTTATTTTTCGGTTTAATGCTAGAAAATTTAATGTTGGTGTTTGAATGTGTTTAAAGGTTACGATTTGTACATCAAATGAACTTTTAATGTGTTTAATGATAAGTTGAAAAACCTAAACTTTTCCTTGCCATTTGGTCTAAAAATCGTGGCCTATATGTGTCTAGGAAAAGTTTATTTTCTATTTTTGAAATAAAAAATATTTATGAGTTTAAACGTATTTGAAAGTGTTAAAGTAGTGTTGTTAGTCTGCTTAATAGATGTGTTATCAACACTAAAAAACCATGTGATTACCTAGAATGAAATGTTGTTGGATGATACCCTTTCGACACATTAGTGAATTTATGGACCATATTAAGAGAAAGGATGAGTTTTTGTGAAAAAATGTTGTTTTAAAGTATTACGTGTTAAGGGTTTAATTAGTAAATGTTATCCTTTGATTTCCATGTTCAAGTAATGACTTGGGATAAAAAATGACTTAGCAAAGTCTTGACTTTATAAACTTGAAGTGTTATAAAGTCTTGGATGGTAAACTAGTTAAAGTGGGGATATTGTTAAGATAAGCTTACTTTAAAGTGATAACTTTAACTTAAGATATCTTGATTTCAAGTGTTGATTTTGGTTTAGAAACTTACCTTAAAGTGGGGAATATGCCTTAAACAGTCTTCATGAAAGTATTAATTTGGGTTAAAGTTAAAAATACAAACTTTGTTAAAGTCTTAAGTTTAAAAAAGGATTGTTTTCTTAAACAAGACTTTCAATGATAAGGGATGCTTCAAGAATATATAATCTTGAATCAGATGGATGAAAGTGATTGAGTCCGTGATAGGTTAAAAGATGCATTTTCCTTAGTGTTGTCATGCAAAAAAAAAAATTAACTCACAAACCCATTATTTTGTTTTTGTGTTTACTTCCGAAGCTTCCGAATTCGGACAACCTACTCATTCACACTTAAAGGAAATCATTCAATCGACAACCTAAGGTGAGGGAGAATACATCGTGACATAATGATGTCAAAATATGACATTTGGACCTCCTAAACTACCTCAAAAGTTTGGAGTTGTTTTGGGTATTAAGAAAATAATGTACTTAATCTATTGTCTGTTTGTTTGGATTAAGTACGTGTGGTTTCTTAAGCCATATCGTTTAAGTTATGTCTATGTGTGGATTAATGTTGTGGTTATCCATGGATGAACATTACTCAAATAACTATAACTGTGATAATCGATTAACATTTAGGTAAAATCGATTATCAGAGCCCTCGCTTGAGTGTCATCTCTCGCTTGGGTGAGAAGTCTCTAGAAAGTTGGGCGTGCTTTTGTCGCTTGAGCGGCAACTCTCGCTTGGGTGAAGAGGTCCCAGTAATTTTGACTTGTTTTCGTCGCTTGAGCGTCATGCTCTTGCTTGGGTGAGAGGTCCCAATAATTTATCTTGTAATTGTGCTTAATCGATTATTAGAATCCTCGCTTGAGCGCCAACTCTCGCTTGGGTGAGAAGCTTCTAGTAAATTTTGCTTGCTTATGTCGCTTGAGCGACAGCTCTCGCCTGGGCGAAAGGTCTCCAGGAAGATTGGCTAAATTTTTTATTGTTTGATCGTCAGCTCTCACTTGGGAGAGAGTCCAATGTTAACCTTTTTACCAAGGTTTCATCTTTCTTCAATTTCTAGTTTCTCAAACCCATTCTTCTTCAATAAAACCTATAAAACTCCTTCATTGGGGATACTTTACCTCAAGGATGTAAACTTCGTAAAAAAAAACAATTATATTAGATTCTTGAGAGTTTGTACAAGAAATTCATTATAACCAAAGTAAGTGCTAACAATTACATTGTTAAGGGCAAGGCCCGAAAGGTTATATATTTCCCACGCAGCGAGATCGTCTGACCGTAAGAGGCTTGACCATTGTGCCGTCCAAGGTGATTCAACGATGGTTCATAGTGGAGATGAGGTTTTCCGTTATTGATGTTAGGATCGGGTCCCACTAGAAGCATTCCCGATGGGAGATGTCTTAGGATGGGCTGATCGTAATAAAAGAATTATATAAAGATTTAATCTACTAACCTCGGTTAGTGTGCATAATCCTAGTGAATAATGAAGTAGTAGAGAGGAAAATTACGGGAGACGAACGAGCCCCAAGATGTTGAGAGGGTCGGTGATGGTGGTGATACGCCAGCAAAGCCTTGAGGAAGAGTCTAGGTGAGACGAGTCCTCGATATTCCTGGATGAGGTATTCTGTTGGATCGAATAGTTCTCATAGTGCAAATTAGACGATCTCTCATAACCCATTTTTGCAATCAGGATCGATTAGAGAGATGCCCAAAAAGTGTTTGATACGACACCGTCATGAAATGGACAATTCCACTGGAAGAAATCGATCATATATCCTTGCGAGAAGTAAGTTGGTGCGTTCAAATCGGCTTGTTATGGGACCTCTACTCTCGGTTATTTCCAAATAGTTTATTAGGAGGATATTGGTGTAAGGATGAATGAACTAAACATAGCATTCACATATAGAACTCGTGGATATTGATCCTCATAATCTGAGTTAAAACATTATTTATCATTTGCATTTAGGTATGTGATAACATAGTATGTATATTATGTGTGTTATATCTGAATGTGATATTATGTATAATCCCACACCGTCGATGAAAAATATTCATTAAATATCTTACTCTCTTTCTTTCTGCTTGTTTTCGGTACACGTTCTCGTCCAGATGGACCAATCAGCAAGGAGTTGGAGCTACCGATTCTCGATGTCCCGGGAGGGGGCATGGAAGATTGACGGGGATCACTACACTTACACATGCCCTTGTTCCTTGGAGTTGGAGATGGTGTGTGACGGCACCACGATGCGCTTTCCATCTCATCATGCAGACATAGAGACTTCTTTCACTCTGCCAAACCTGAGGCCGATACCTACCGTATCATCACCTAGTCTGCAACTCCTTGTGGCCCAACTGCTGCAGGGTCGTCAATGAGGCAAAGGAGTTGGAACGATGTGATATGTTCCCCACTATCAAGGAGAGCCGCTCGGTGAACCATGCCAGAACCGCAAGCGGATGCTAGAACAAATATTAGGTCGTGGGGTTCAGCCTGACACCATGGAGGAGATGGAAGCTGAGGAGGAGGATTGTGTGGAGTTGGTATGCATAGAAGACTCTATCGAAGTGGTAGATCTCTCTCCGGACTCCGAGATGGAGAAGGATCCGAGTGAGGTTTAGTTAATAGCAAGTGGAATTTGAAAGTCAATAGTGTATTTAAATAAATACTTAAAAATTGGAGTCAAAACTGTTGCCTAAAAATCAGAGTTTAAGCCTTATACATTATAATTTAATTTATAATAGTCCTATATATTTATCTAAGGGTCTAAGACCTTATATTTATTAATATATTATCCAAACTAATTTCTTTTTTTATTTTCAAATTTTATTCTATTACTTACTAAAAATTGAAATTATCATTGTAGCTATACTAAATTATTGATTTTATTAATGTCAACAATATTGAGGGGAGGAAAGATAATTGTAATAGGAATAAATCATTACTACATCCATTTATTTTACAAGATCATTATATATTATTTTCATGTCGATTACGAAAGGAAACATTATTAAATTTATAAAAATTGTATTACATTACCAAAACTAATATTGATAAGTGAAATTAAATATTTTTTTTTCTTGACACTCAAATTATATGGATAATTAAATGTATTTTTGTAAAAAAACCATTTATCATATATGGAACTTTTAAAATGGTTATAGAAAAATAACTAGAACGAAAACATCAACATGGTCTTATAAAAAGGATCTGGGTTTTAGTATTCCCTTCAACAAATTTGAATTCTTGTGAGGAGATCTAAAATATAAGCAAAATTTAACTAATTTCACTATTAAGTAATGGGATCCCTAAAATACACTTCTCTTACTTCAAATTGTATTTCCTATTTATTTTGAAGTATTACTCTTGAAAAGAGTTTATGTTGTTTTTCAATGGATAGAGATTGTTGATAAAATTTCTCATATAGTATCATGAAGGTGAATTTGGACAATAAAATTTATTTGTTAGACGCGATTAGAAAATTAAATGAAGTTAAACAACTTAGTTAAATTTTCATATAATCGATTCCAAAGGTAGTATAATTTTATTAAAAGTAATGTATTTTTTGGGTAATTATATTGATAAATAATAAATTAGGTTTTAAATGTTTGATTTCCTTGTTCCGCAGCTTATCTTCGGACATCAGGGCTGACGTTAAGAAAGCCTCTCATTTACCTTTATTTGTTATTAAATCTTAATATCTTCCCAAGATTTGATTGCTTATTCTAAAATTAACAAGTAGGGATGGATAATGATTTGAAGAATACATAAACTCCCGAGTTAAATTAATTATTTTATTATTAAAATTCATTTTTGGTACTAGTAGAAGAAATTATTATACTTGACTTTCAAATCCCAACATGTTATTAACAATTGGCTAGCCATACATCAAACAAAAAAATCGAAACCAGTCAATAACTTATAAAATGGAGTAAGCCTTACATATTTTAATAAGACGTCAAATACATTCTAAATCTCATCCATTTTATATTCAAACTTCAAAGACTTTGACAATTTTTCTAATGAAATTTTGTTTTAATATTTAATGTCGGAAGAAATGAATGTGAAATGGAAAAGCACAAGTGTCATATTGAGTGGGAAAATCACTTCAAGAGTGTATAAGTAATTTTTGCACTCTTGGCAAGCCAAGGATTTTTGCACTCCTCTATCACCTGACTGGGTCGGGCTTGGGATTTTAATTTTCTGAAGAATTTTTTTTTATTTCTTCTAGAAACCACATCCTTGGCACACGTGTAGTTCAAGTCAACACATATTATTGGCATCAAAGTGATAAGGATAGAATGCTAAGTCAAACCGATCATATCGCTTTCTAGGCAGTTGCATCAAACTCTTTATTTTGGTTCCTCACTTATAAATAGAGGTTTTCTCTATTTAGAAAAGACATATCAAATTGAAGACAAATTTCCTCATTTTTTCTTCTCTATATGTGGAAACATTTCCTGCTCTTATCTCTCTTTCTTGTTGTGGTACGATATGAAGCGGTTTTAAAATAATATTCGAGAATTGACACTAATAATCATATTGTAATATAATTTGAGATCGATTATGTAGTAATGAGAAAATGAAATAAAGAAATGAATTGTTTTATCTTTGACAAGATGTAGTTCATAGTTAGGTTGCTTACCCATTTATTGACAATGCCAATAACCATCTTAAAGGACTAAAATAGTCATATCTCAACTAATAATTAATCTTTTAAAATTAATAGTTGAAAGTCGTTTACAATATTTAATCATATAAATAAATTACTTAAGCACAGAGATCATATCAAGCTATTATAAAATGAAAATATCTAAATCATTTCATTATATGACCGAATAAGTTGGTTTACAGTGATTTTATCTCATTTGAGTTGAGCTTTATTTGTCTAGTTTGTCTAGTGAATTGTGATTCTCTGTTTTCACAGTTAGCTTAGGATTTAATTCCTTTAAAGTTAATTTCTCTGTAAAATTGTAAGTCAGGATATATATTCATTTGCACTTAGAGATCTACACATTAAATGATTCAAGAATATATAAATTCCTTGGAGGGGTTAAATACTTACATTCATTATCATCGATATCTTTTTAAAGTGGACTATTTTATATTGGAAATACTGCCAATGTCATTTTTTCCTTCTATCTATAAATTACTAATGCTTTGTTAAGTTATTTAAAAAAAATTCACTATAATAATAATTAGTATTTTCATAACAATTCTCATTTCAGAAAACTCGCAATTATTTGAACTCAATAAAATAAGATTCATATTTACTTAAATAAAAGTTACAGAGAATAAAATTTTAAACATATTGAAAATAACTATATTGTACAATGAGAAATGATAGGTTTACATTCAAAATTTATATAGCCCTTAAGTAATATACATAATTTATTAAAATTTTAAATATATAATCTATAAAATATTTAATATAATAATTTGTTAAAAAATTAAGTATTTACTGTAACACACTAGTTCTGACATGCGGCCTCCCAGACCCATGAATATAGTAACTATTTATTCCTGAGGTCACGGGTTCGAGTCGCGGAAGGCTTCCCTGGGAGGGGAATAAAATACTGCAGGAAGTATTTAAGCTTGGGGGTAACACACTCAGTATATTCATGGGTTTGGGAGGTCGCATGTCAGAACTAGGTGTAAGTCTAGTTTAATGGTAGCGAAGCTCCCCTTGGAGGGGTACAAAATACTACAGGGAGTATTTAAGTTGATGGGTGACACACTCAGTATATTCATGGGCATGAGAGGTCGCATGTCAGAACTGAGGTGTTACAATAAAAGGCGCCTTTTGCGACTCGAATCCGTGACCTCAGAGATAAATAGTCACTATATCACTGAGTCGCTACCATTAAGCTGTGTAGCTTAATGATAGCGACTCAGTGGTATAGTGACTATTTATCTCTGAGATCACGGGTTCGAGTCACGGAAGGCTCCCTTTGGAGGGGAATAAATACACGCTCAGTATATTCATGGGCCTGTGAGGTCGCATGTCAGAACTGGAGTGTTACAATAGTCTAGCTTAATAGTAACGACTCAGTGGTATAGTGACTATTTATCCTTGAGGTCACGAGTTCGAGTCGCGGAAGGCTCCCCTGAGAGGGGAATAAAATACTGTAGGGAGTATTTAAGCTGATGGGTGGCATGCCCAGTATATTCATGGGTCTGAGAGGTCGCATGTTAAGGTTGAAGTGTTATATTTACTGCATTGAGAAATAATATATTTACATTTAGACATTCCATTAGGGCTAATATTAAGAATATTGATGAATAAATTATTTTAGATACTCACCTTTTCCTTAGTAATTGGAGAGAATATCAAACCTTAAATAATATATTATATGATAAAATATTAAATCCAATTTTAAATAAATAGGATTAAGCTCCACGAAATATGGTTAATTAAATTCCTAGCATGGGCAATGTGATGATTTTTAAATTTAAAAAATTGCACTTTTCTTTGGAATTAAATTAACGAGATTTATTAATATTTGTTCGTTTTTTAATTATCTTCTTATCAAATTGGATTTTTTCCTGTCTCTTTGTCTCTTTACAAAAAGTCAAATCAAGATAATTTTTTGTACCATCTAACTAATAAGTGACATAATTAGTAGAGAATAATAACTATAATTATTATAAAGACATAAGAAGCGTAGTAATAAAATTAATATAAATAAATATATTAATTGCATTTACTAAGTTGTACGCCATGAACTTAAAAAAAAGAAAATAATACCAGATGTAATATTGTTTTAGAATGAACATAATCTTTTGGCTGGATTCAATTTTTAGTTTAGCTTGCGGTATTGGGTTATTCAATTCAATTGTTATATCAAGGAATTTGAAAGTCAATAACTTGCCACCACCTTTGGCTTCTTGATTTGTCACATTATTTTAAATTATGGTTGTTGATACACTTGTGTTATCTTTACACCATTTCAAAAAATTATAAGAAAAGTGGAAAATGAGTTACAGATATTTCTAAACTCACAATATTGTCCTACAAATATTGATTTGATAACATATTTTTATATAACTGAGTAAAAATTTATCGATTAGTTATATTTCCTAATAAGTGTTGCCAAGGTAAACTTTTAATCTATTATCTAAAATTCTCATAACATCTTATATTACTAGATCAATGTCTAATTGGTACGTTTAATACTCACAAAATTAAAACAGTGTGAAACCAGGCACATGACTTCTACATTATATATAATATGAAAGGTCGATCTAGTCTTGGATTCAAGTCACATAAGTTCATAAAATCTTAGAACTAACAAAGTTAAGTTAATCACTATGAGTTTTGTGCTTGCACCTGCTTCTTTTCCCAAAGCTCCTTCCCTTACATCTGGTTTGTATTTCTGCCTTTACATCATTAATTGAATTCCAAATTAAATCTCTTTCTGCTTCTTGAATTAATAACAAAAGGGTTTCACTTCATAATGCAACTACATTTTTAATAACAAAAGGGTTTCACTTCATAATACAACTACATTTTTGCACCCATGCTGTGTTTATTATGGTTTTATATATATGAAGTGTATCAAAATATTCATTTTAGTATTATTAAAGATATCCTTCTACTATATTATAGGCATAGAGGATTAATCTGTTTCGGGTTGATCACTATCCCTCTCCATAACTATTTGTCTAAGGATTTGAATCCATAAATTTATAAAATGAATAGTAACATTAATTAGATAAATTAAAAGTTTACAAGAGTGATTATTTTACTTTATTTGTTAAAATGATACAGTTTATATTAATTTTTTATTAGAACAAAGGCGTGATTCATAGCTTCTAAAGTATAAGTAGACTTAAAATTTTAGTGACATGTAAGTATTATAAAATAATTAATGTATTCTCTAAATAATTGACAGAATGATTTTTTTAACGTAAAGTTAATGTTTTGACATGTACTATTGTTCTTGCCAATATGCAAAAAAAAAAAAAAAAAATTAGACTTATTACCGTCTAACAATTTTGTAATTAAAATTTGATTTAAATATTTATTCATATAATTTATTTAAGAAAATGTAAAATGTCTAAATCATTTCATTAATCATTATACGACAAAATAAGGTGTTTAAAGTAAATTTACCATTTAAGTTTACCATTTACAAAAAACATTAACCTCAACAATTCTCTTATAGATTTTAATAAATTCAATGCTTTAACTAAATTTTAGTAGCAAAAAAGTCATTTTTTATTTTATTTTCATGTTATGTGTACTACAATAAGCAAAAAAATTGCTAGTTGACGCACACTATAATCTTGAATAACCCACACTGTTTATCTCAATAAATTTAGTATTATATTTCAGTATTCTTATAAATAAAAGCTATATAAACTAAAATTTTAAAAATAAAAGATATCAAGAATAGCCCACATTTTTAGTTCGATAAAATTAATATTAAAGATTAATATTTTCATAAATAAGTTATATAAACTAAAATTTGAGAGTCATAAATGGTTGATGATTATGATGAAGAATTTAATAAATGAGGTGAAAGATAATTTGAATATATAAATTATTAATAATCATGAAATAGGACAAATCTAATTTACATGGTCGAAGTGTCACTTACATTTGTTAATGCAATTCTCTTTATTAACAATAACTATCATTTTGATAGATATGACAGTGTTTATAGGTACTCTAGTATTTTTTTAAGCCCCATTTTTTAATTCAATAAATTTAATATTATAGACAAACGAAAACATAAATAAAAGATAATACACAAAATTGATTTTAAAAAACACGATATAAAGATAATGATTAGTTTTTTAGACATAATAGGGTGAGTTATAAAATAGCAGAAAACTAATTTATATTTTCTAACAAGCAAGTCCCTTTATTAATTTGTTTGTGGTTATAGGCAACCTACATTTTTTCCTTGTATAAAAAAAATAAACTTTCTTATATTACTTAATTGAATTTATTAAAATATTCTATAGTATTTATATAATAGATTAGTACTAACATATAACATTCAACCTCATGAATATATCGAGTGTGTCATCACCTTAGGACAAATAGTCATTATTCTAATAGTTTGATTCCTCGAGTAATATTTGTTTGTAGGGATAACCATAAACCCGAAAAATAATTATTTTTTTACCCATAAAATAAAGATAGTCTTAGTAATACCAAAAAATTTACTACACTTATACTTTCAAACCCCACCTTGTTGTTATTAACAATTGACTAACCATACATCAAACTAAAAAGTCGAATCCAATCAATAACTTATAAAACGGAGTAAGACTTACATATTTTTATAAGTCGTCAAGTTCATTCTAAAATATATATATAAATGTTATCCATATTATCTGCCAAGAACTTTTAAAATTTTAGCAGCTTGATTAGACTTATTACCAGTCAACAATTTTGTAATTAAACTTTGATTTAAATATTTAATCATATAAATTATTTAAGGATTGAAATCCTTGCCAATTATTAAGAAAATGTAAAATGTCTAAATCATTTCATTATACGACCAAAAATAAGGTGTTTACAGTAAATTTATCATTTAAGTTTACCTCTATATAATAAAACATTAATTAAAATTTAATTAAAAATGTATTAATTGTCAGATCAGGTAAAAAAAATTAAAATTTGTTCTAGCTTTGTCACTGTTAATGGTGACCATGGAAGTCAGAAGTTTAATATAAATAGATATGTTTAATAAATTTTGCCTTACAACCTTGAAAAATATATGAAATTGTAAGAAATTAATATTCTATACCTAAAAAGTAAAAATATTAATTGAAAAAGGAAAATATTTACTTAGAAATTGATATAATCAATGAAGTAAGAGAAATTTATTTTTTCTTTTTAAATATATTTTTTCCTTTTACAATTTCTTATCTAAGGGCAATGATTTGCATAATGGTTCCAAAATAAGTCGTAATACTTGCTGAATAACACAAGAGTCGTTTGCAGGCAGAAGTTCCATGAATAGCAAACAGTACGCCAAGAACTATTATGCAAGTATGTCAAATATATTTCTCTTCCCTTCTCCTCTTTTTATCATAGTAATTGCATGAGCATCTCAATATTGAATATGTTTTTTATATGCACGCCCATGGAGCAAATTACCTCACATCTATATCAATAAGAGGATTTGATTCTTTCTAAGCACCAAATGGATCAATGAAATATTAAATTAATTATTCCCAACAAGTTATCTTATCTCCATGGACTTAAAGATATTAGGTCATTCACCAATAATTGTGGTCTTAAGGTAAAAGATTTTTCATAAGTGTTTTGATTTTGGAATTAAACAACTGCAAATTAAAATAAAAAACAAATGCAATAAAAAATGTTGGGATTAGTTTTAGTTACTTTTAGTATTAGAATGACTTAACTCACATAAACTGTCATTATATACTTTGATTTTGTAACATGAACTATATCTAACATCATTTATGTATTAATGAAAAGATCAACAACTCATTTCCCTCATAACCAACCCTTTGGATAATTAACAAAGTGAGTTGTAATAAGCATAAATGTTATATTGACCAATCAATATCATTCTATTCCTAGATATTAAACTCATTAGATGATGTATTATAATTGAGACTGAAACATATGATTTTCAGCAACATATTCAACATCTAAAATCATGTTTTATGTGATCAAACTAAAATAAACATTAAGAACACGAATAAATCATAAAATTATTGCATCAACATTAATATATCAAAATGGATCAAAATAGATACGTTAAAGTGAATAGTTACATCTAATTCCAATAAAAAATTAGTTAATTACTCGTTTTATGGTAGTCAACAAAGTGGAGAAGAGAATATGAAGACCCTCCATGGAAGAGCACCAAGATGAGCTTCACAAGATTGTAATGCCTTCAATCTTCAAGTCTCTCCCTTCAATTGATAACAAAAGCCCTTAAACCACAAACCTAAACCTAAGAAAAAGAAAATTGAAAAAAAGGAATTTAGAGTTCCAAACTAATGTGTTTTGTCCTTTTAAAGCAATAGAAAATTGCTCATTGTTGCTCAATGGTAAAATTATCGCTTAGTGAAAATAGTCACCCAAAACTCCCAACATTTTGTTTCATTCTCGCTCAGTAGGTTCGTCTTGCTCAGCGAGAGAAATTTTGCTCATTTCATCGACCCGATCGTTCATACTGAACTTTCATATGTTAGGAACGTCATATTAAAAAATCTTTTTGATCTAACGATGGATGATTGCAATGCCAGAATTTTACTCAGATAACTCTAGTTTGAATCTCGCGCTTAATTTTCCTTCCAAATATATCATCACGTAAAATATTAACTATGAGACATTGATAATAGGATAAATACATAAATTATACTTAGATTTATTCAATAAGTACAATATATTTAGTTGAGGATGCAAAGTGCTATCAAATAATATCAAAAAATGTATAAATTTTATATTTATGAGTTTCTCTTTGGCTATGCTTTGGATTGATATTTTGATCTGAAATTTGAATTGTATTAAGAATCATATAAATCTAGAACTTATGTCTACAAAGGGCTTCAGATCAAAATTTTGATGCCTTCTATGTTCTAGATAATTTGTAGTGTAAGGTTTATCTAAGAAGGTCCAAATAACACTTATTTATAAAGACATTAATATAAGATAGTATATCTTGTTATATTGTAGATGAATAAATAGGATTACCCTAGATAAACCATGACTAACATATTTATATCTTCTAAGATATAATCCAAATATAAAATATGAAGCTTGCTCAATCTATCTAAATCTTGCGTAGGTAAAAGAGATATATATCATCAGCAAAGCATAGACTTAAAGGAAAGAGAAATACTATTATTTGTACCGTCTATTAAGGAATATAAATAAGAGGTGCCCTAAGCTCACTTAACACACAATGATCATAAAATCAACTCATGATCAAAGCACAAGGTCAAAGCATTATTCCTACAAATTTAATGCCTTCTAGGAGGCTTAAAAATAGAATTAAGTAGTTTTGATTTTCCTTTATTCACTTGAGGATATATAGGACAAAGGTTTAACATTATCAAACTAAAGAAACATTTTTTGCATATCCTATTTTGAGCATACCAAAACAGGTTATAAAATCAGAAACAAAATAACTTGTTTCACTTCTACTCCTCCCTTTTGTGCTCTTCTCACTAATACTTATCATCCATGTTATAGAATTAAAGATGTGATAGGATTTTATTATTAGTTTGTAATATTTAGTTTAGCTTAATTTAGGGTATCTAATTAAGACAAGAAAGAGTATTGCCTAGTTTGTTGGGATTTAGCTTAATATTTCCTTCCACGCATGATGTAATTAGCACACACCACTTGTATATATTACAATCACAATGAATGAAAAGAAGCAATAAAATCTGATATTTCCTCACAACCCAAATTCTAAATGTCTGGAAACTTATCCTTGTTGTCAATCCAAAATCCTCAGAAAACATTAGCTCTGAATTGTAATATTTTTCAACCACACACACACATATATAATTCTAAATAAAGAAATATTGTAGTTTTTTTTAGTTCCTAAGGTTTATGCTAAAAAAACTTTTTTGTGTTATAGGTTCTCATGTAACAACTTTATGGCACAAAACTGGGATAATCCAAAAAGAACCTTGTTTTAGAAAAGCTTGGCCACAAAACTTGAAGCTTCATTGCAAAGTCAAAGATGGAGGATCTAGATGTGAAGAACGTAAGAGAAATTATGTTATGAATGCAACCTCTGAAAAATCAAATGAATATGAAATCCAAGATCAAAAAAATAGTTGGGGCTCTTTCATAAATGCTTTGCATGTTTTCTTCAAGTTTATCAGACCAACGGCAACATTTTCTTTAGTAAGTTAAAGTTTTTAAGAGTTAATTCTATAATCAAGATAATTAATTTAGTTTATCTGCATGAATCTTAGAAAAATAATTTAATGGTTTTGGTTGTTTGTGTAGTTATTGGGAGCAACTCTTAATACTCTTATTGCCGTGGAGAAATTGTCAGATTTATCTCCAGCATATTTTATTGGTTTGTTGCAGGTGATATTTTCAATATCTATTTAAACCTTAGACTGTTTCAAACGTTGATCTTCTATATTAATAATGCTAAATCCTTTGAACTTTTTCCCTAAAATTTCTCATAATATTAAGTAAATGAGATATTAAATGGAAAAGTAAATACGTTTGAGAATATAAAAACATGGGAATGGTGTATCTCCTAAGGAAGATAAATTATCTCCTTCTGCCTGTGAAATCATGACATGTGTCATATTTCATCATTTTCTGTAAAAATATTTTTAAAAGTAAACAAAATAGCACACATGTCACATTTTTATTGACTAGAGGAGATAAATTATCTCCTAATATAAGGAGATACATTATTCTCTAAAAACATTCATTTTTTTATTTGCGTAATAAAGGAATGCTAGGGCTAAAATTGTAATATGATTTAGAATTATTCATTTGAAAAAACATTTTGACACCTTGTTCATGATCATCAGTATTATGTCCTGTCACTTTATAATACATTATCACGTATAAGTATAAAAAGTTATTGTATCCGGATAGACTTAACAATATTAGGTTGTTCACTAATAATTATAGTTTTAAGATAAAAGGTTTTTACATGTAATTTTGATATATATTAGAATTAAATAACTAGAATTTTTTCCAGCAAAGGTGCACTACACCCCAAATATTATAAAATTAAGAGGGTTCATACAGAAAAAGGTAAACAAACTACAAGTTCTTAAACCTATAGCTAGGCAATCATAGTCTATTCCTAGTGTACACTTCATAAATGAAGTTGAGAATGTCGTTCCAAGTAGTGTTTGTCCTAGTTTCCACTCCATAAGTAGTCAACTTGTCAGCACAACTATTTCTCTTCCTATAAATATGCGATATATGAAAGTTCAGTAAAGGTAGCTTGACTTTGCATATGGACCAATCGTTACTGACTTTCCAAGGCACATTAGTTCTACCATGGAAGATGCCCACCACAATGATTGAATCACACTCAAGACACAAATTCTTCCAACCGTATCTGAAAGCCATGTTGACTGCTTTAATTGCTAAATGTAATTCTGCGTAAATGACATGTTGGATGTCAAGGTATGAAGCAAAGCAAGCTAAGCAAACTCCATCATGATCCCTGCAAATTCCACCTTCACTAGCATAACCAAGATACCTATGAGCAGCCCCATCCGTATTAGCCTTGATTGAACCCTCCTTTGGGAACTTCCAAACCACCCCGATGATCCTAGGAGCCTTGCTAAGATTTAGAGAGATCTTAAACATTCTCACCAGTAGAAATTCATTCACAGTGCAAGAGACAATAGTAGTAGTTGAGCAATTTCTAGACATGGATGTTTCACTCTTGATCTTAGCAATTGCTTGGCACAAAGACATTTTTTTGTCATCAAATCTACTATGGTTTCTAAACAACCAGATATTACTTAAAGTGTGCAGCACACAGGCATATAAAACATCTTTCAATTGATGACTGCAATGAGTGCTACTATGCATTAAAATAGAAGAAATTGATTGAGTGTTCAAGTTTATAGAAAATGCATCCTGCACCCAGATTTATAAAGCATGAGCAAATTGATAGTGAAGAAACAAAAGATCTGGATGCTCCTGTCTAGCTTTGCAAAGGTTGCACATTGAAGCCATCACAAAGCCTTTCTTTTGAAGATTGTCATCAATAGACATTTTTCTATGCATGATCCTCCATGAAATGAAAGATTTAGATTACGGAATTGCTAAGGACCAAATCTGCTTGCACCAGTTTAGCTTAGCTGAGGGATTATTGACATAATTGAAAGTTGCCTTAGAGGAAAGCTCCCCATCAATGGAGTTCAACAAAACAAATATGTTCAGATTGTTTGATTTGGTTATTTTAGAAAATTTTCTAGTGAGATTAGGGAACAACCTTTTAAGAGGCCCTGGTATTCGCCACTTTGAATCCAATAAGAAATCTGCCACCTTTGCATGTAGAGAGGAGTGCAACTCTTGAGGAATTCCAAGAGAGTCAACCAAAGTATCACCAATCCAATTGTCCCTCCAAAAGTATATATTTTTTACATCCCCCACCAACCATTTTAATTTCTCATTGGCTTCTGACCAGTTGTCCTTAATACCATGCCAAATTGAAGACTTGAAGTACCTAATAGAGGGAGATCTACTACTACCAAATCTATCTCTATAGAAAATTGCCCATTCATGATTGGAGGTCCTCATGTCCCAAGTCAGTTTTAATAAAGCAACCTTATTCATCTTCTTTATAGATATGATTCTCAACCCTCCTTCATCAATAGGAGAACAAACTTTATGTCAGGCTACGATGACCATTTTTCTCACCCCTACATCTCTTGTCCATATGAAATTTCTCATACTTCTGTCTATATAGTTAAGAAATTGAAAAAGCCACTTATAGATGTGAAAGCTATAGACTAACATGCTTTGGATTATAGACCTCACCAACTCAACTCTACCCATGATGGATAAAGAGGAGCCTTTCCAAGTAGCCAATTTAGTTATGATTTTGTCTACTATATGCTGCAAATGAATCTTCTTTGGTTTTCCCTTAAAGAGAGGCACTCCAAGATAGTTGAAAGGAAGACACCTTACTGAGAAACCCAAGTTAGATGAAAGGGAAGCAATTCTTCTAGGATTTGTGTTAATAGTGTAAAATTTACACTTATTCTAGTTGATTTGCTAACCAGAAGCCTGAGCATACTCTAGTATTAAATTCTTGAGGAAAAGCAACTCCTTTTTCTTCCCCTTACAAAAGATTAAAATGTCATCAACATAAAGAACATGGCTTGGGGTTTGAAGCCTGTTTGGGCCAGAGATTGTGCTAAGCTTGTTGTCTCTAACTAGTTTCATGATTCCCCAACTTAACACATTTTCAACAAGGCAAAACAACAAGGGAGAGAAGGGGTCCCCTTGCCTAACTCCTCTACTGCACTTGAATAAGCCAACATTTCTCCCATTAACATTTATGGGCAGCCTTGCAGAGTGAAGGATGACTCTGATCCAGTGTGTGAATTTCTGGTGGAATCCAAAAACTTGAAGTGTATCTAATAGAAAATTTCAATCCATTGTGTCAAAAGTCTTCTTGATATCAAGTTTGATAGCAAGGTTACCCTCAAAAGTCTTGTGATCCAGCAATTTGATTGCCTCAGAAGCTAGACAAATACAATCTTGGATCATCCTATCTTTTATGAAACCTCTCTACAGATTAGAAATAATCCTAGGAGCAATAGTTCCTAACCTATTAGCCAACACTTCAGTTATAATCTTAAACTAAAAGTTAGTTAAGGTTATAGGTCTGAATTCCTCAATTCTTTCAGCACGTTGGCTCTTCGGAATCAAAATGACACTTTTGGAGTTTATGTTAGGCAGCAACCAACTTTGTTGAAAAAATTGTCTAAAAGAGTTGCACACTTCTGGATAGACCAAGTCCTAAAAACTTTGAAAAAAACACCCACCAAAGCCATTAGTGTTAGGTGCCCCATCACTGTTCATAACAAAGACTACTTCTTTGATTTCATCTTTTGAAGGTATTTTGGTTAGCAAGTTGTTTTAATCTTCAATAAACCAAGCTAGGGATCATCGACTAGATTAAGTTGTTAGGAGTGGCATTGTTTGAAGATGCAAACAGATCATTGTAGAAACTGAGCACATGATAAGCAATATCTTCCTGACTAGATAGGATATGATCACCTACTTTCAACATAGATATAGATTTTGTAGCTTGTCTAATCTTTGTCACCTTATGAAAGAAATTAGTATTGTTGTCCCATTGAGAATGCCAATTGATTTTAGCTTTCTCCTTCCAAAAGAGCTCTTCCATCATAAGAATTGTCATTAACTTGGATTGAGCTATATCTTTCTGGTCAAGTAACTCCTTAATGGGGCAAGATTCACCAATGCAGTTTTGAATTGTGTCTACATTCTTCTTGGTCAATTGAACTCTTAGGTGCACGTTACTAAAGACATTTGTGTTCCAAGGTTTAAAGTCTTTCTTCATATTTCTCAACTTTTGAGAGAGAACAAACATAGGACAACCCAAAATATCAGTTTTCCAACTATCCTCAACAAGTCTTCTAAAGTTGACATTTTGAAGCCGCATCTTGCAAAATCTGAAAGGATTAAACCTAATATTGTTTTCCGAGGATGAATGAAGCAGTAAAGGATGATGATCAGAAGCTAATCTTGGAAGAGTGCAACAAGAGACCTAATTTCAAGTATTGATCAAATCCTCATTGTAAATGGATTTGTCAAGCCTTTTTTAAGTTAAGGTAGTACCCCATCTCCTGTTAGACCAAGTAAATTGAGCTCCTAAGGTGCTTAAGTGGAATAATCCAACATTGTCAGTGAAGGCCTGAAAATCATTGCAACGAGTTCTAGCCAACAATCTAGAACTTCTACATTCATGAGCATCAAGTACAACATTGAAATCACATACAACACTAGGGATCGGGTTTAGTAGACATGATATTATGCACATAATCCCAGAGAAGCCTTCATTGTAAAAAATTGTTGTGGGCATAAACAATATAGATGCAAATAATCTGATTCTCTAAACCAACTTCTATAGTTATATGTTGGTCACACTTAACCAATACATTAGGAGTTATATCAATGTTACACAGGCCTCATAAAGTGGGTAATTGGTTGCCTCTATTATTAACCAGACAAAGCTTTAAATTCTTTTCCCTCCAAACACTGGGACTGAATGAGTTTGATGGGATCATAGGCTCAACAATAAACACCAAGCGTAGTTTATTTGACAAACATAGGTTCTTTAGAAATAACTGTGTATTTAGATTTCCAAATCCTCTACAATTTCAATACAACACTTTTATTGAGCACTGTTAAGGTAACCACCCCTATGGGTGTGATGCATTTTCCCATTGTTGCTCCTTTTTCTTAGTTTTTTCTTTTGAGATTTTGTAAGCACTAGAATGAAGCCCTCATCCACCTCCTCTATTGCATTTTCATCTTCTTAGAGCCTCCCAACAATTCTCATGTTATTAGTAGCCACAAGGTTAACTAACTCAAATGTTTCTTGAACAATTATATTGTCACTTGTAGACTTATTAGAATCATCATCATCTGTTGAAGAAAACTTTCCACTAGCACTCTAAGAGTTGTCTTTGGTTCATTATATTTGGTGGTGTAAGCTCCTATTTATCCAACTCATCAAGGTTTGTTTCCACTCTATTGTCAATCTCAAGATTTATAAATAACTCATTTACCTTCCTAGCTTTAGAAGTTTCTGCTACAGGGTCAATTTCATGCACCTCTTTTGCCTTTTGCTCTTTCCCCACATTGTTCTATTTTTTAGTAGTGTGCTTTGTTGTGTCCTCTGCATCATTTTTCATATTTTCTCTACGACAATTAGTCAGTGTATGACCAATAGCTTGGCACCCTTAACAGAAATCTAGAAAGCTTTCATACTCTACGAGTACAAAAAAAAAAAGCAAAGCGTCCCCCTTCTACAAGAATCTTATCAGGAAGTTTTGATATAGATTGAGATTCATCAACACTTTTGCATAGTGTCCGAAAGATCTGTTAGTGGTTGCATCATCCAATGAAATGGGTGTACCTATTCCACCTGTTATAGAGTAGATTATCCATGGACTCTAGTACTCTTGTGGAAGGTTATGTATTCTGACCCCAACATTGTGTGTGAGAGAGCTTTTGTAGGTTGGGGTTGAAGTCTGGTGTCCAGAGAAACATTATGAGAAAACTCGGCTTCAAACTCCATAAACCCACATAGCAGACACTTCTCAAATCTTCCATGGAAGAAAAATAAAATTCATAAAATCCTTTTTCCAAGTGAGATCATGGACCATTTTCCAAGTGAGATCATGGACCATTTCCAATCATATTCCACAAAGATGTTAGTTTATTTTTCAGATATGCAAACTTCAAGGTGGTGTTACCTTTAAAAAGTATTAACATGCCATAAAGGTGGCACTTGCACTTTTCAAACCCTCTTGATAGTAAGATTCCAGGATTTTTATAGCAATGCCAACCCCTTTGATGCAGGGTTGAGGTAGTTATGAAGTGTAGATGTCACATGTGTTTCTAAGTGCTTGAATGAATGATTTTTTCCCTGCAGAGGTTGGTGCTTTTGCTAGATATTTGGGACAAGGTCACCACCACCCAAAAAGTTCCAAGGAATAACAGTATTTGAGGAGCTCGTGACGAAGTTGATGATGGAAGAAGGAGGAAGTTCAAGAAGTTTGGGTCAAACCTAGTAGAGCCATTTGTCGACATTTTTTTTTTTCCATTTCCAACTAGAAATTAAAATAGACAACAAATGCGATTAAAAACGCTGAGATTGGTTTTCATTTCTTTAAGTATCCCAATGACTTAACTCACATAAATTATCTATACATTGATTTCATCAACATCATTTATATCGAACATTGATAGTGATCAAATGCAAAAATCAACAACTCATTTCCCCTCAACCAATTCCCGTAATGATTAACAGTGAGTTGTAATAAGCTTAGGTGTTATCTTGACCTATCAATATAACTCTATACCTATAAATTAGACTCACTAGATGATACATTCTAATTCAGACTAAAATATATGATTTCCGACAATACATTCAATATCTAAAATCATGTTTTATGTGATCAAACTAAAACAAAAATTAAGAACACGAATAAACTATAGAAATCATTGCATCAATATTAATATAGTGAAATGGGTCAAAATTGATATATCGAAGTGAATAGTTATATCTAACCCCAATAAAAAATGAGTTAGTTACTCATTTCATGGAAGCAACAAAGTGGAGAAGAGAACATGAAGACCTTTCATGGAAGAACACCATGGTGAGATCCACAAGGTTGCAATGCCTTCAATCATCAAGTCTCCATTTTCAATAGGTAACATAAGCCCTTAAACTAAAAGCCTAAACCTAAGAAATAGAAAATGAAAAAAGGAATTTAAGGAATGTCATATCCAAAATTTTGTCTCCATTTTTGTCTCATTCTCACTGAGCAGGCTACGTCTCACTCAACGAGAGCAAAATTGTTCATTTCACCAGTGTGACCCTTCATATAGAAGTTCCATATGTTAGGAATATGATATCCAAAAGTCTTCTTGATCTAGCAATGAACGAATGTAGTGTTACAATTTTTATCAGACAACTCTGGTTTGAATCTCTCGCTTAATTTTCCTTCCAAATATATCAAATGGTAAAATCTTAACTATGACACATTGTTAATAGCATGCATGCATAAACAAATTATACTCAGACTGATTCAATTAAGTACACAAATAATCAATTGAGGTCAAAAAGTACTGTCAAATAATACAAAATATGAATAAATTTTACACTTACTAGTTCCTCTCATGTGGAAAGGTAAGATGATAAGCTCATGTTAGAGTCTCTGGTTATGTTTTGGATTGGTTTCCGGATCTGAAATTTAAATTGTATTATGAATATAAAACGTATGTCTACAAAGGGCTTCATATGAATATTCTGATGCCTTCTATGTTCTAGACGATTTGAAGTGTAAAGTTTATCTAAGAAGATCCATATAACATTTATTGATAATGATATGAAATATGATATCATGTTATATTGAAGATGAATATATAGGATTCCTTCTAACCGACAATATGGTGTATAAAAACTCTAAACGATGTACTAACAAGTAAAATGGTAAAGGGTTATCGTATCCACATAGACTTGCTAAATCTAGCCTTTCAATAATTAAGTCACTATTCTAAGCTAATTTTCAAATGTGTTTTTGATGTTGTTTGGTTAATATGTAAAATTACAATAACTAAAGATGTTGGAATTTAGATGTGTGATTGATTTCATATTCATTTCAGTAACTTTGGTGATGATCGAGCAAACAAACAAGTATGACTCTTACACAATATTGGACCTCAAAATCGCTAAAAACTAATATTTTAGTCAATTTAGCAAGTCATAAAATAAAGCTAACAATCTTACATATGAGATCAATAATTATGACTCATATACACACGTATATGTCTAGTAATCTATGCATATAAGTTGAGTTTAGTGCACTCCTCAATTGTGTTAGTGGCCAATGTCTTGGTCTATACTAAGTCTTTACCAAAATAGTTCTATGTCTAACAACTATAATGATAAAATTAAGCTATATGAACTATCCAGCATACCTCTATGTCTAGTAATCTATGTCATCTAGTTTGAGAGTTATTCAATGTTTACATGAATCTATGTTAAGCAATTATATGAACATAGGCATGTATTGTGACAATTGAGCATAAAACTATGTCTAGTGATATACAAAAAGGGTGAATTACATGCATTGAACTATTGAACCAAGTTTTTTCACTAAGTTCATTTCCTAAAGCATACCAATCAATATGTCAACATCATAGTAAGCATTAAGCATGACAACAATAATTAATGAAAAATAAACTTCCATTTATTCATATCAAATTCCAAATATTATAATGATGAATAATAAGACCAGTCCCAGCAAGAGAGCAACCTAACTAATCATTTTCAAACATAACAAGGTAAAAGAGCAATTCCTAAAATCATAAGTCACGGAGAAGTGTCAGCTTCTCCATCAATGTACAACAACTTCATCACTCATACTCTCTCACTTTTACATCATATTTCCAACTCATAAATCTAAGAACTAGAGAAATTAGAAAACGTCATAAGAAGTATCACAAAACAAGTTTCCAACTCTCTAGCTACTGATTATGGGATCCAATATATCTTTTTCGACATCTTGGACCTCTTTTTATCAACCATTTTCCATTTTGGCACCTGCGCTGAGCGTAGGGACGATGCGCTCAGTGCACCTCCTTTTCTAACCCGACTCTTCACCTAGGCTTGGTGCGCTTAACGCACCATCCACACTAAGCATGGCTTGCCCTTGGCGCAACACTTGTATTGGACGCACCTCAACTAACTTGTGGTGTTTGCTTGTTTTGTTCCATTTGACACCATTATTTGTCTATATTGTCCATTTTATGTCTTAAAATGTCAAGGAAACTCAAATCATAGGATTGGTATAAATATTCATCAAAACTTTAATTATAAATGTATAAAATGTATATTTAAAATTAAAAGTTGTTAAATTAACCTTATGAATTAAGTTAATTTTTACACTTAATAATTACGGAAATCATCATTAACGAATTTATATCTTCCAAGATACGATCCAAATATAAAAGATGAAGCTATCTGACTCTACCCAAATCTTGAGTAGGTAAAAGAGATATCATTAGCAAAACATATACCTAACGAATGAGAAATCCTATTATTTGTACAGCATATTAAGGAATATAATAAGAGGTACCTTAAGCTCACTTAACATACAATGATCATAAAATCAACTCATAATCAAAGCACAACCTCAGAGCATTATTGTTAAAAAAAAATGCATTCTCTGGGGCTTGAAAATAGAACCAAGTAGGTTTGATTTCCCTTTATTCACTTATGGTATATAGAGCGAAGGATTAACCTTATTAAACTAAACAAACATTTTCTCCATATACTATTTTGAGCATACCAAAGCAGGTTATAAAATCAGAAACAAGATAACTTCTTCTACTTCTACTCCTCCTCCTTGTGCTCTTCTCACTAATACTTATCATCCAAATGAGAACCCTAAACGTTTGGTAACTTATCCTTGTTGTCAATAATCCAAAAAACTCATAGAAAACATTCCCTCTGAATTGTACTATTCTTCAACCACGCACACATATATAATTCTAGATAAAGAAATATTGTTGTTTTTTCAGTTCCTAAGGTTTATGCTAAAAAACATTTTTGTACTACAGGTTCTCATTTAACAACCTTATGGCATAAAACTGGGATAATCCAAAAAGAACCTAGTTTTATGAAATCTTGGCCACAAAATTTGAAGCTTCATTGCAAAGTCAAAGAAGGAGGATCTAGATGTGAAGAACGCAAGAGAAAATATGTCATAAATGCAACCTCTGGAAAATCAAATGAATATGAAATCCAAGATCAAGATCAAAAAAATAGTTGGGCTTCTTTCATGAATGCTTTGCATGTTTTCTTCAAGTTTATCAGACCAACTGCAACAATTGCTTTAGTTAAGTTAATGTTTTTTAAGAGTTAATTCTTTAATAACATAATTAAATTAGTTTATCCGCATGAATCTTAGAAAAAGATTTTAATGGTTTTGGTTTGTTTGTATAGTTACTGGGAGCAGGTCTTACCACTCTTACTGCCGTGGAGAAATTTTCAGATATATCTCCAGCATATTTTATTGGTTTGTTGCAGGTGATATTCCTAATATGTTGATTATATGATAACTGAAAAAACACTTTACACGTATTTTTTCTATTTAATACCTTGACTGTTTAAAATGTTGATCTTCTATATTAATAATATGCTAAATCCTTTGAATATTTTTTCCTAAAACTTCTCCTAATATTAAGTAAATGAAATAGTAAATGGAAAAGTAAAGTTTTAATATGATTCAGAATTATCATTTGAAAACATTTTTGGCACTTTGTTCAGTATGTGTCCTGTCACTTTAGAATAGTTTGTAATGGTACCTCGTTGTTAGTTAAATTCTTTTCCACTATGTGTTTAAAATAATTCTAAATTAGAATAGTCAATACATCCTGCATTGACAACTGTTAGTGAGTTGACTATTATCAATAATATATAAGATGTCAAAGTCATTGAATAATAAGAAATGTATCATTCAAAGTTCAAACAATACTTTTATAGTAATATAGTGTTAGAAGTCTTATAGGAGATATCAACCCAAAAGAGTAAATGAAAAACAATTATAGGTTAAGTAGTACATTAACTTTATTATGATATTAAATGTGAGACTCATAACATTGTTGCTTTCTTTAAGGACTGATATTCATGACAACTTTCATTTTATTGACAATGTTTAATTATAATAGTCATTTCTCTTTTGTCAATTTCACTCACTTATCATTATTTGGTAATATATCTTAATCCAATATATATATATTGCATTTTTTGACATAATTTTCAATGAAAAACAACAATTGTTAAGACTAAGTAAATAAGAAGAGTTCAACCCAAAAAAATAATATATTAGCTAGGATAGTCTTATGGCTCAAGTATAATATATGTTGTGTTTGTTATTCAATGTGAAACTTCTATTGGAGAGCATCATAAATAAATTTTATCTTTGTTACCTTATCTATGTACCAGAAATATTTTGTCCTTAAAATACCTTATTGCTATTTTATAATGTATTTTCCTCTTTAAATTGTTAGGTTCTACTTTGTGTAACTTCATTAATACTTTTGTGATCTCTACTTTAGGTTCTGGTGGTTTCGTCCTGCATGCAAATTTTTATGATTGGATTGAATCAATTATATGACGTTGAAATAGACAAGGTATGAAACTTAATGATACACATAAACAATCCAGAGAGGTAAATTATTTATTGTCTATTTTGTAATTTGAAATTTTCTTGTCATAGAAGATGATATGGTAGAATTATATTATATAGTTTGTCAATGAAGTAAATAAAGAGGATATTTCGGTAACGTGCCTATGTGCTATGTGAACACAAGCATATATGTACTAAAACTCAGACATGTAAATCTCTTCAGCAGTTTATTTGATTTGGCTACCAAACTCAAGTTTACTAATACATAATTCGATTTTTTTAACATATGCATCCCATAAACCTTAATTAGTTTTTTATTTCCTCTAATAACTACTTAATCATCAGCAACATTAGCTAATTTAAAATACAACTATCCTCCTTTATCTCTTGTTTATTATTCATCATTTCACCGGACCGTAATCATTTCCAGTACTAAATAGTCCAGTATTAAATCTAGATTTTGACACATGTCACACAAAAAAATTAATTGTTTGCATGAACGATTCAATTTAAGGCAACAAAAATAAAATAATAAAAATCGTTTGAATTTATTTGAAATACACTATTATAAAAAGTCTTATATTATTTAGGATTGAAGTAGATCTAAATATCTTGTTTTCCATAGTTAGAAACAATATGTGGGCCTAGGACTAGAAATGAGTCGAACTAGAATTTAGCTAAATTTAACTCGATAAGAATTTGCTCAGCTCAAAACTCGATTCGAGTTCGATACAAGTTATTTTTTTAGCTCGAGTTCGGCTTGATTAACGTTCATAAACTGTTCGGTTCAGTTCTAATTGGTTCATTTGGACAATGCAAATAATTAACTCATTTTTAAAAATACTACAAAATGTTTATATAAATATAACCTTGTTTACATATATTGTAATAATAATAAATATAAGAAATAATGCATGAGTCATGATATAATAACAATAAACATAAAAAATAGTTTCTACATATCGAGCCAGCTCATAAACCTAACGAGTCGAACTATATCTAGCTCAAGTTCGGATCGTTTATTTACCGAGTTCAATTTCCAGTTCAAGTTCCCTCATTTGGTTGATGAACCAAGTTTATTGAGTTAAATAACGAGTCGAGTTTCGAATAAATACTGAGTTGGTTTAGTACATTCTCAACTCTATATGGGCCTAGAACCCATGAGTCTAGGACATTGGAATGATGTATTAGCATATGTATATGTACTCTCCTACAAATTCTTATCGAGTTTGCTAGAACTTGTAATTCCAATATTTAATAATATATTGATAGTTAATTAATATTTCTACTGATATAAATATAATTGACCGAATTTTGTTAATAAATTATTTTGCCTTTTCATCTTCTATTTATTTAATTACTTATAGTCAATATTACACAACACTCTTTTCCACTACACCAACTAAGTTGTGGTGATCTAGAAATTTTCATGATGGTTTAGGAAAAGGAAAAAGAAAAAAGGTAATTTGATGCTGGAACTTGGAGAACAAGAACCGAATTAATGGTTTTTTAAAGCACTTTTAATGATGACATTTGGGGTGTGAAATGAAAAACATTAATGAGGACTCACACAAACAAAACTCATATACACGTGTATGCACCACCACTTCCTATGCCGCTGTCCGGTAGGCCGACAGGCTTGGCTTAGCTCATATTCGGGCTTGGGCCCAACAAATTTTTAAACAAAATTCTTCTTAATTTTTACTTTTGGACGTGTGGTTGACCAAGTCAACACACGTGTAGCATGCATGTGACTAAATCATCATATAGTTAGAGAGTAAGGAGAGTAGGGAGGAAGAACTAGTCATGGTAGAGGACAATCTGGTCGTGTGACACAATCTTGCATCTGAGCTATCAGATCGAGGTGGTCATTGGAGACATCAGACTATAAATAGAGGTATTCTCCCTTTATATTTTCTCATCACAGTTGAGTGCAATTCCTCAACTCTTTCTTCCTCCCCCATGATCTCTGACGATACAGTTTTGGTCAACTTCTCTCTTTTTCTTTTTGTGGTACTAGAATTGACATGTGCGTAGAAATTATGGAAATTCCAATAACTAACATTGATAGTCAGATTTTGAGAAAATAGAGTTGACACAGACGATACTATGTGTATTTCAAGAATTGACAAAAATATCCGTCATGTGGGTACCTACTAAATTACCTATAATGGGTACCCGCAAGAATAACATTGGGTGAGAATGAATATCATGATACTTGCCCTGCATATATCTTGATATTTATAAATTTATTTTTTAATTAAATAATTTATATATATATATATATTACACTTTTTATTATTTTATATTTATATACTATCTATTTTATTATTTGTAATGAATTTTTAGTGATTGAAACATAATCATAAATTTAAAATATTCATAAATTTTATTATTCATATAATAATTATTTTATAAATTTATTATTACAAAATATATAAATCTATATTTAAACTTAAAAATGTGCTAGGTATCCGGAACATTCACTACCCATGCGAGTATCCATAATTAGTATGGGAAAGCACTATGTGTACCCATATCCTATTGTCATTCCCTTCCTACAGATTTTGATGTGTAAGAGAAGATTAACTTGATATTTCAATTTCAACATTTTACTTTTATTTAAAATTAATATATTATTTTAAAACAATTATGAATGTTTCTTCATATTTTTATAATTTAATTAATTTTAATTATAAATTATAATTAAATATTATTATCATATCTAAACTTTAAGTCAAAATCCACGGTGGATTGTCTTATTATTGGTAATGCTAAATGTTTTATTGCAGATAAATAAGCCATATCTTCCATTGGTATCCGGAGAATTACCCTTCAAGAATGGTGTCATTATTGTTGCGTCATCTTTTATTCTGGTACCATAGATAGAATTATCATTTAGCAACTTTGATACGCATAATGTTTCCTGTTTGATTTTCCAATGGTCATTTATATAATTTTTAGCTTCTATTAGTTTTAAGGAACCAATTATCTTCGTTGTCGGTAAATTATATAGTAAAAATTTGGACATATGAATAGTTAATTACATGTCGTTTGTTTAATTTTCTTAATACATCTAGTAGTTTAAAATCTAAATCTTTATGGTAAAGCTTTGATGATAATATTAGATTATTACTTCCTGACTGATTAGGGAGAATATTTTCGGCTCTAAATATGTATACCTCTCCTTATATCTTTTATTTTTATTGGTCAGAAGAGTAAAACATGAATTTAATATATATTAGTTTTATATTTTCCAACCAATAAGAATAAAAGAGTACATGAAGTGATAAAAATCTTGAGACAACAATTGTTCTTTGAAATTGATACAATATGTGTTCCTTTTTCAGCTAGAACATTAATTTTTTTAAACTTGTTTTTCCTGCTCATATAATCTTGTTTATAAGCCTATCATTATTCAACCCATCTAGGGTATTTTAGGAGAGGTTTCTAACTACTAACAAAGTTTCATGCGATCCCTTACCTTATCCTCAGAATTCTTGTTGTGATTTTATCAGTAAAACAATGTTATTTTCCAATCAAAATCTTAGGACATAATGTTTATCTTTAAGGTGATAGTTAAGTTTGTGTTGTCCTTTTTCCAAAGATATTATAGTGTTCAAGATAATATTGATATTATTTAATTTTTAATGAAACAAATAACTTCAATTAGGAAGAAGAATGAGGCTTATTTTTTTGTTCTCTTTTACAGGGTCATTTGTTTCCGTGGATTATTGGTTCTTGGCCATTATTTTGGACCTTTGTCTTCAGCTCTTCGCTTGCAGTCGCTTATTGTGCAGACGTGAGTTAATTAAAATTGCATTTGAACTTTCTATTTTGCTTAACAAAGGTTAGTATAGTTTGAATAAATTTAATTAAGCTCACGAACCATCATCGAGTCTTAGATAATGAAAAGAGTCACATTAATATAGTTTCTTTAAAATTCATGAGATCGAGTCAAAGATAAAATAACAAAAATTGAAGGTGGAGACTAACTTGTGAACTGCAAGTTAATTCCCATCAATGCAAACTGTTTTTTTGTCATTGCATCCTTATTCTTATCCATCAAATTCTTGACTGATTAGCATTTTAGTATAATAATCGTGATCTAGCAGTACGACTTCTGTTTAGTATAGAGTTGTGATCCACCAGTACGACTTATGGTAGTTAGGAAGTCGAATTACACCATAACGATTTCGTTTAGTTTAGAAGTTGTTTGGTAGAAGTACGACTTCTGTGTACCTTAGATCCAAGTTGACAAGTAGATTATTATTTCTAAGTTTCAATAACTCGAGATAAATGCAAGTTGATCTCATGGTTTGTGAGTTTTGACAATTATAATAATATTTATTTCGTTGCATAAGAATCATGTTTTAGACAAAGCATAGTGGACCATTTCTCTCTCATGTTGCTTTACTGCTATTAGAAACTTAGACTTTTATTTTAGAAAACACAGTACTTCTCTAAGATGACTTCTAAAAAATTTCCAAAACGGTATCTGGTTATCAAATTTTTTCATCCAACGACAAATAAAGTGCATTCAGAGACCTAATCTGACGATTGATGGGGTAGAGCTTTCTAAGTTAACTGACTCACAAGTTAGTAGTCTGGATTGCGCTTTTTTAGAGGAAGAAATAAAAGAAGCAGTTTGGAGTTGTAGTAGTGACAAGAGTCTGAGTCTAGATGGTTTCAATTTCAAATTTTATTAGGAATTTTGAGAACTTCTCAAGTATGATATTGGTTGCTTTGTGAAAGATTTCCAATCGAATGGTAAAACTCTCAAGTGTTGAATTCTTCTTTTATTGCGTTGATTCCCAAGATCAAAAATCTCAGCAAAGTCTAAGATTTTAGGCCAATTTCTCTTGTGGGGTCATTGTATAAGATTATTCCTAAAATTTTGGCAGGGAGGTTGAAAAAGGTGGCGGGTTCCTTAATATCATCTCCGCAATCAGCTTTTCTTCATGATCGCAATATTTTAGACGCAATGGTGGTGATCAATGAGGTTATCCATCTAGCTAAGAAAGATAGGGGTAGTTGACTTCTTTTTAAGGTGGATTTTGAAAAAGCTTATGATTCGGTCACTTGGAAATTCTTGGATTATATGCTTCATCCTTTTACACTTTTTATTATTTTATATTTATATACTATCTATTTTATTATTTGTAATGAATTTTTAGTGATTGAAACATAATCATAAATTTAAAATATTCATAAATTTTATTATTCATATAATAATTATTTTATAAATTTATTATTACAAAATATATAAATCTATATTTAAACTTAAAAATGTGCTAGGTATCCGGAACATTCACTACCCATGCGAGTATCCATAATTAGTATGGGAAAGCACTATGTGTACCCATATCCTATTGTCATTCCCTTCCTACAGATTTTGATGTGTAAGAGAAGATTAACTTGATATTTCAATTTCAACATTTTACTTTTATTTAAAATTAATATATTATTTTAAAACAATTATGAATGTTTCTTCATATTTTTATAATTTAATTAATTTTAATTATAAATTATAATTAAATATTATTATCATATCTAAACTTTAAGTCAAAATCCACGGTGGATTGTCTTATTATTGGTAATGCTAAATGTTTTATTGCAGATAAATAAGCCATATCTTCCATTGGTATCCGGAGAATTACCCTTCAAGAATGGTGTCATTATTGTTGCGTCATCTTTTATTCTGGTACCATAGATAGAATTATCATTTAGCAACTTTGATACGCATAATGTTTCCTGTTTGATTTTCCAATGGTCATTTATATAATTTTTAGCTTCTATTAGTTTTAAGGAACCAATTATCTTCGTTGTCGGTAAATTATATAGTAAAAATTTGGACATATGAATAGTTAATTACATGTCGTTTGTTTAATTTTCTTAATACATCTAGTAGTTTAAAATCTAAATCTTTATGGTAAAGCTTTGATGATAATATTAGATTATTACTTCCTGACTGATTAGGGAGAATATTTTCGGCTCTAAATATGTATACCTCTCCTTATATCTTTTATTTTTATTGGTCAGAAGAGTAAAACATGAATTTAATATATATTAGTTTTATATTTTCCAACCAATAAGAATAAAAGAGTACATGAAGTGATAAAAATCTTGAGACAACAATTGTTCTTTGAAATTGATACAATATGTGTTCCTTTTTCAGCTAGAACATTAATTTTTTTAAACTTGTTTTTCCTGCTCATATAATCTTGTTTATAAGCCTATCATTATTCAACCCATCTAGGGTATTTTAGGAGAGGTTTCTAACTACTAACAAAGTTTCATGCGATCCCTTACCTTATCCTCAGAATTCTTGTTGTGATTTTATCAGTAAAACAATGTTATTTTCCAATCAAAATCTTAGGACATAATGTTTATCTTTAAGGTGATAGTTAAGTTTGTGTTGTCCTTTTTCCAAAGATATTATAGTGTTCAAGATAATATTGATATTATTTAATTTTTAATGAAACAAATAACTTCAATTAGGAAGAAGAATGAGGCTTATTTTTTTGTTCTCTTTTACAGGGTCATTTGTTTCCGTGGATTATTGGTTCTTGGCCATTATTTTGGACCTTTGTCTTCAGCTCTTCGCTTGCAGTCGCTTATTGTGCAGACGTGAGTTAATTAAAATTGCATTTGAACTTTCTATTTTGCTTAACAAAGGTTAGTATAGTTTGAATAAATTTAATTAAGCTCACGAACCATCATCGAGTCTTAGATAATGAAAAGAGTCACATTAATATAGTTTCTTTAAAATTCATGAGATCGAGTCAAAGATAAAATAACAAAAATTGAAGGTGGAGACTAACTTGTGAACTGCAAGTTAATTCCCATCAATGCAAACTGTTTTTTTGTCATTGCATCCTTATTCTTATCCATCAAATTCTTGACTGATTAGCATTTTAGTATAATAATCGTGATCTAGCAGTACGACTTCTGTTTAGTATAGAGTTGTGATCCACCAGTACGACTTATGGTAGTTAGGAAGTCGAATTACACCATAACGATTTCGTTTAGTTTAGAAGTTGTTTGGTAGAAGTACGACTTCTGTGTACCTTAGATCCAAGTTGACAAGTAGATTATTATTTCTAAGTTTCAATAACTCGAGATAAATGCAAGTTGATCTCATGGTTTGTGAGTTTTGACAATTATAATAATATTTATTTCGTTGCATAAGAATCATGTTTTAGACAAAGCATAGTGGACCATTTCTCTCTCATGTTGCTTTACTGCTATTAGAAACTTAGACTTTTATTTTAGAAAACACAGTACTTCTCTAAGATGACTTCTAAAAAATTTCCAAAACGGTATCTGGTTATCAAATTTTTTCATCCAACGACAAATAAAGTGCATTCAGAGACCTAATCTGACGATTGATGGGGTAGAGCTTTCTAAGTTAACTGACTCACAAGTTAGTAGTCTGGATTGCGCTTTTTTAGAGGAAGAAATAAAAGAAGCAGTTTGGAGTTGTAGTAGTGACAAGAGTCTGAGTCTAGATGGTTTCAATTTCAAATTTTATTAGGAATTTTGAGAACTTCTCAAGTATGATATTGGTTGCTTTGTGAAAGATTTCCAATCGAATGGTAAAACTCTCAAGTGTTGAATTCTTCTTTTATTGCGTTGATTCCCAAGATCAAAAATCTCAGCAAAGTCTAAGATTTTAGGCCAATTTCTCTTGTGGGGTCATTGTATAAGATTATTCCTAAAATTTTGGCAGGGAGGTTGAAAAAGGTGGCGGGTTCCTTAATATCATCTCCGCAATCAGCTTTTCTTCATGATCGCAATATTTTAGACGCAATGGTGGTGATCAATGAGGTTATCCATCTAGCTAAGAAAGATAGGGGTAGTTGACTTCTTTTTAAGGTGGATTTTGAAAAAGCTTATGATTCGGTCACTTGGAAATTCTTGGATTATATGCTTCATCCTTTTGGATTCCCAGCAAAATGGAGATTATGGATTAATGTTTGCTTGACTTCGACGTTTATGTCCATTTTAGTCAATGGCTCTCCTTCTGATCTATTTTCGGTTTCTAAAGGAATTAGATAGGGAGATCATATGGCACATTTCCTTTTTTTTTTTACTGGTAGCAGAAGGTTTTGCTGGTTTGGTTAGAAAAGGAAGAAGTAGTAGTTTGTTTGAAGGATATAAAATAGGGAGGAATAATGTGGAAGTAACTGGTCTGCAGTTTCCTAATGACACTATTATTATTTGTACCCCGAAAGATCACAATATTTGGTGTATCAAAAGTGTCCTTATGTGTTTTAAGATGGTTTCAAGTCTGAAGGTTAATTTCAACAAGAGCTCCTTGATTGGCATAGGGTTTTTTCATAATCTCCTCACAACATCAACTTCTTTCCTTTATTTTAAGATTGGTTCCATTCCTTTTCTATATCTTGGAATTCTGATTGGGGCTAATCCGGGCAACTATTCAACATGACAGAATGTAATTGAGAAGGTTTCTAATAGATTTGCATTATGGAAGTGCAAGTATATATCGATTGGTGGAAGAGTAGTTCTTATTAATTAGGTAAGTTCAAATTTGCCAATTTATATGCTTTCTCTTTTTAAGGGTCCAAAAAAGGTAATTCTAAAGTTGAACTCTCTTGTGAGAAATATTCTATGGAGCAATAAGAGAGGAGTAAGAGGTGTCCGCTGGATTGCTTGGACTGACGTGTATAAGCCTAAGAAAGTTGGTGGTTTGGGAATCAAAGATCTATCTCAGTTTAATGATGCTCTTTCGGGAAAGTGGAAGTGAAAATGACTTACAAAACCTGATGCTTTGTAGGTTAGAGTGTTGAATTCAAAGTATAATAGTGAGAGGATTTTTTATCTTTTTACCTTCATTGTTAATTTTGTGGAGGGATTTGGTAAAGATTGGTTATTCTCAAGGTCTTGATTATAATTGGATTGAGGATATCTATTGGAAAGAAATTGGTGATGGGTTGCATACTCATTTTTGGATAGATACTTGGTTTGGTCAAAGAAACCTTAAAGACATTTTCCAAGATTATACTTACTTGCTTTGGATAATAAGGCTATTGTGGGGGATGGCATGACGGGAGGTGGACTTGGAACATCCAGTGGCGGAGAAGATTATTCAACTGGGAGGAAGAATTAGTTAGGTGTCTATACGATAGTACTCAGAACCATGCTTGCAATTGTGGTGTTGGTGACAAGTGGAGATGGAGTCTTGATAGCTCTAGTAGTGATGTTCTCAAAACTTCTTATCTTGCTCAATTGTATCCAGTTTCAGTCCAGTCATGTAATACCCTTAATTTATGCTGGATTAATTGTGCTCCTTCAAATGTTTTATGCTTAATTTGGAAAGTTATCAGAAATAGAGTTGCAACAAAAATTGAGCTTCATAAGAGAAATATTGTTAGGAATGATGATTTGAGGTCTATTACTGTGTATGTTGCATAATGAACATTTAGATCATATATTTCTATCTCGCCATTTTTCTAATAATGTTTGGAAAGGGTTCTATTGTGGCTCCATCTTCAAATTAGTATGCCAAATACTAGTCACTTCAGATTCATGAATCCTTATGCAAAACTGGCAAAATGAAATTTTTGTGGAAAATATTATGGTTTGTTGTTATCTAGTCAATTTGGAGTATAAAGAATGATGTAATTG
>NC_032019.1:30961484-30964261 GCF_001865875.1 Lupinus angustifolius | reverse complement strand
GGTTAGTTATATCCATATTCTGGATTTGATTCAGATTAGATCTTAGTTATGGTTTTCAAAAATTGCGGGATCTAGTTCAAACACTTTTGATAATTGGTGTTTAGATCCCAATACTTATCAAAAAATATGCAGTGTGCTTGAAAACTAAGTAGTAGTTCACAAATTAGTCAATACCAAAATTAAAAGACTTGTTAATTAGTGTCTTTAAGAAATTTGGTAGGAATTGATGAATAATTTTTTTACTTTCAATTCATAACTTCAAGATTTTCTATACTTGAAAATCTTAGACTTTCCATTGACAACTTCTATCTTTTGAAACCAAATCCATTTGTCTCTCTATAGTATTTGTCCTATGTTTTAAATTCCTTACGGTAGAATGTATATTTGAAATTGTAACTCAAATGAGTACTAAACCGTTCTGGATAGTGACGGGTGAACTTATATAATATTAAAAATATTTATTTAAAATTTAATATGTTTTTAATAAAATATATATCATTTGATATTAATGATTGTTTGTGCGGAAGACCCATGGAGAAAATATGATAGAGAAAATGACACCAAAAATTTAATGTATGTGGGTCGGTAATTTGCCTACGTCCACGGTTGAAAAGCAACAAGGATTATTCCACTATGATAAAATAGAATTACAAGTGTTTCACTCACTTCCCAAAACCCAAGTACACCTAATTTCACTCTCACTAAGTATTTCTCAAACACTCAAATATTCTTCACAATATTAGAATAAGAGAACAAGATGAGAGAATATGCACTAAACTAAGTATTTGGTATGTCTTACAATGACTTGGAGCACTCATATTTATAGCCAAATTTCATAAAGATTATGTAACCAAAGGAAAAGAGCATTAATGTTGGTTTCACCATAGCCACTTCTATTACTTAGCTACAAATTCTCTCTTTCTTCAAGATGATCTCTAGCCACTTCCTTTTTGTTTGGCTCAAGAAAGTCTTTTTACTATCTTTTTCTTTTAACCAATATTCAATAAATCTTCACATTGGCTAAAAGACTATCATAATTATTCTCCTGCTACTCTTCTTCATGTCTAGTAGAGATTCTGAACATTAATCAAGTCCAGACAATGTTTGAACTTGGTAGTTGGAAATGACTTCATCTTCATGTCTGCCGGATTATCGACAATGTGTATTTTCTCCACTCTAACAATTTTTTTTCTCCACGACATCTCTGATAAAGTGCATCCAAACATCAATATGTTTAGTTCTTTCATGATACATTGAATTCTTTATTAGATGTATCACTTTGACTATCATAGTAGATGATTGTTTTTGTTGGAGCGGAAGACTCATTGCGAAAATATAATAGAGAAAATCACACCGAAAATTTAATGTGGTTCGGCAATTTGCCTACGTCCACAACTGAAGAGCAACAAGGATTATTCCACTATGATAAAGGAGAACTACAAGTGTTTCACTCACTTCCCAAAATCTAAGTACACCCAATTTCACTTTCACTCAAGTAGTTCTCACACAATTAGAACAAAAGAACAAGAAGAGAGAATATGCACTAAGCTAAGTATTTGGTGTGTCTTACAATGGCATGGAACACTCCTATTTATAACCAAAGCTCTTGAAGATTATGTGGCCAAAGGAAAAAGAGCATTAATGTTGGTTTCACCATAACCACTTCTTTTTACTTGGCTATAAATTCTCCCTTTCTTCAAGATGGTCTTTAGCCACTTCTTTTTTGCTTGGCTCAAGAAATTCTTTTCATCATCTTTTTATTTTAGCCAATATTCAATAAATCTCCACCTTGGCTAAAAGACTATCATAGTTATTCTCCTACTACTCTTCTTCATGCTCACTAGATATTCTGAACATTAATGAAGTCCAGACAATATCTTAACTTGGTAGTTAGAACTGGCTTCGTCATCATGTCCACCGGATTATCTGCAGTGAGTATTTTCTCCACTCTAACCACTCCTTTCTCCATTATGTCTCTGATAAAGTGCATCTGAACATCAATATGCTTAGTTCTTTCATGATACATTGGATTCTTTGTTAGATGTATAACACTTTGACTATCACAATAGATGGTTGTTTCTTCGAGTTGTATACCCAACTCGTCAATTAGACCTTTCACCCAAATGGCTTCCTTTACAGCTTATGTTACTACAATGTACTCTGCCTTAATTGTAGACAAAGCAACAATTGATTGTAGTGTTGCTTTCTAACTAATAGTACAACCACACAGTGTAAAGACATATCCAGTGAGCGATCTTCGCTTATCTAGATCTCCAGCATAATCCGAGTCAACATATCCAGTGATCTTGTTTCCAACATCTTTGACTTTACCATACAAAAGCCCTATATTTGTGGTACCTTTTAGGTAGCGCATAATCCACTGCACAGCCTTCCAGTGAACTTTACCAAGATTTGTCATATATCTGCTTACCACACTTACTGCATGAGCAATATCTGGTACAGTGCATACCATGGCATACTTGAGACTACCAACCGCACTAGCATAAGGTACACTTGACATATCCTCTTTTTCATTCTCAGTTTGTGGACACAAAGCCATTGAAAGTTTGAAATGGGTCGCCAATGGAGTAGTGACTGGTTTAATATTTTGCATGCCAAAGTGTTCCAACACTTTCTCAATGTGCTTCTTTTGTGATAGAAAGAGTGTCCCCTCTTTTCTATTCCTCTGAATCTCCATTCCCAGAATTTTCTTTCCAGCTCCTAAGTCCTTCATTTCAAACTCTAAGCTCAATTGAGCTTTCAAGTTTCTAATTTCT
>NC_032019.1:30924693-30961384 GCF_001865875.1 Lupinus angustifolius | reverse complement strand
GTTTCATGTAGATTTGTTCCTCCAACTCACAATGCAAGAATGTCGTTTTGATATCTAGTTGCTCAAGTTCTAGATCAAAATAAGCTACAATTGCAAGTAGGATACGAATAGAGCTATGTGTTACCACATGAGAGAAAACTTCATTGAAATCAATGCCTTATCTTTGTGTAAAACTTTTGGCCACTAATCGTGCCTTGAATCTTGCATCTTCAACCCCAGGGATTCCATCCTTCTTCTTAAAGACCCATTTGCATCCAACAATCTTTTGAGCCTTCGGCCGCTTCACAAGAACCCAAGTGTTATTCTTATGAAGAGACTCAATTTCCTCTGTCATGATAGAAATCCATTTGGAAGCTTCTTTATTGTTGATAGCTTCTTCATATGATTGTGGTTCACAATAACTGATATCATCAGCAACATTTAGAGTGTATGACACCAAATCAGCATAACCATACTTTTCTGGAGGTTTTATATGTCTCTTTTGCTTGTCCCTAGCCAATTGATAATGTTGTAATTGGGAGATATCAATATCAGTACATGCATCATGGACTTCTTCTTCTTGATCAAGTGTTTTTTCTTTTGTTGGCTCCACCTCAAACTCCACCTTCTCCAAGATATTAAGATCGTCATTTTCACTTGATGACTCTGTATGAGGCTTTAGCATTTCAGCTTCATTAAAAGTAACATCTCTACTAATAATGCACTTTCTTTTCTCTGGCCACCATAACTTATATCCTTTCACACCATCAGGATATCCAAGAAAAATGCATTTCAATGCTCTTGCATCAAGTTTTCCTTCTTTGTTATAAGCATATGCAGGACACCCTAATATCCTCAAATTTTCAAAATTTGCCGGAATACCCGACCACATCTCTTCTAGAGTTTTGAAACCAATGGTCATTGATGGACATCTATTGATCAAGTAACAAGCTGTACTGACAGCTTCCGCCCAAAATTCTTTTGGCAATCCAACATTTGACAACATACATCTTGTCCTTCAACTAAGGTTTTGTTCATTCGTTCTGCAAGTCCATTTTGTTGTGGAGTGTGCCTCACGGTATAATGTCTGATAATACCATGATCCTTGCAAAAAATTCTGAATTCTCTGGTGCAGAACTCTAGACCATTGTCAGTTCTCAGTCTCATAATCTTTCTCTCGGTTTGCTTTTCGATCAAGGTTTTCCACTGTTTGAACTTGACAAATGTTTCACTTTTGTGTTTCAAAATGAAGATCCACACCTTCCTTGAATAGTCATCAATGAATGTTTACATGTATCTTCTACCACCATGAGAAGGTACTTGGGAAGGACCCCATAAGTCAGAATGTACATAATCCAACATGCCTCTTGTTCGATGAACTACAACATTGAATTTTATCCGACATTGCTTTCTGAAAACACAGTGTTCACAAAAGTCTACATTCCCGACTTGTTGTCCGCATAGTAATCCTTGTTTGGCCAACTCGGCTAGACCTCTTTCACTGACATGACCCATTCTTAGATGCTATAATTTGGTGACGTCAGAATCAGATGTTGAGAAGACAACAGCAACACCTGTGATTGTGTTTCCTTGTAACTCCTTTCATTACAACCATACCACCTTTAGATATTCTTATAGCTCCAGCTTCACCTTTGTAGCTATAACCTTTTGAATCTAGTGTTCCAAAGGAAATCAAAATTTTCTTCAATTCTGGAACATGCCTTACATCTGTCAACGTCCTTATGATTCCGTCGAACATCTTGATTCTAATTGTGTTGATGCCAATGACCTTGCAGGGAGCATTATTTCCCAAAAGGACCTTGCCCCCATCTAAGGGTTGGTAAGTTGAAAACCAATCCTTAATGGGACACATGTGATATGAGCATCCAGAATCAAATATCCATTCATCTTTTAAGTTGTGCTCTGAGACTATTAGTGCATTTGCACTATCATAGCCATTTGCTATAGCTGCATCTCCATATTCATAAATCTTTTCATTGCCTTTGCGCTATGGGCAATTCTTTCTTATATGCCCCTCCTTGTTATAGTGAAAGCATTTATACTTTCTAGGTTTTGCTTTAGACTTGGACCTAGATTTTCCTCTTTCACCAAATTGATCTCAGTTCTCTGTTCTTCCTCTAGCAAAAAGGCTATCACCCGAGCCTTCAGATCTCGAATCTGATACTATTTTCTTCAGTTCTTTCGAGTGCAACGCCGACTTTACTTTGTCCAAGGTCAGATCTTCTCGACTATACATTATGGTGTCGATGAAGTGCTCGTAAGAACTTGGAAGGGAACATAGTAGAATAATTGTTTGGTCTTCATCTTCAATTTTAACATCAATATTCTTTAGATCAAGAATAATTTTGTTAAATTCATCCAGATGATCTTTTATGGGCTTTCCTTCCTGCATTTGAAGAGTATATATTCTTTTCTTCAAATACAACCTGTTAGTGAGTGACTTCGTCATGTACAGGCTTTCCAGCTTTAACCATGATGAAGCAGTTGTAGTTTCATCTGACACTTCTCGTAGAACTTCATCTCCCAAGCACAACAAAATTGCACTATGTGCTTTTTCCAGGTTTTCATCCTTCTCGTCCTTGGTCAGACTCTGTGGTAACTTGTTTCTACCTTCCAAGGCTTTTCCCAAGCCTTGATGAACTAGTAGAGCCTTCATATTCAATTGTCAGAGGTTGAAATCATTTTCTCCATTAAATTTCTTCAAATCAAATTTAGCACTCGCCATGATAACCGTATACCGGAACAATATCGTAGTCCGTGAACATATACCAGGAAAGTTTCCAGGAAAGATAGGTGAGTCTTAACAGATACGCTTAAATACCAGGTCTTTCCTAAGACAAAACTTTCCTAGACATGCACTTTCACACTATTATACATTTCCAGTAACAAGAATAATTCTTTTCTGTTGTGTAAGATCAGACAATACTGCGAACACAGAGCATACTAAGAATTTTCTTTTAGATCGTACGGCTTAGCATGCAAGAGCTCTACGAGCTCTGATACCAGTTTGTTGAAGCGGAAGACCCATGGAGAAAATATAATAGAGAAAATGACACCGAGAAATTAACGTGGTTCAGCAATTTGCCTACGTCCACGGTTGAAGAGCAACAATGATATTATCACTATGATAAAAGAGAATTACAAGTTCACTCAAGTGTTTCACTAACTTCCCAAAACCCAAGTACACCCAATATCACTCTCACTCACTTATATCTTAAACACTAAAATATTCCTCACAATGCTAAGTGTTTGGTGTGTCTTACAATGGCATGGAACACTTCTATATATAGCCAAAACTCTTGAATATTATGTGGCCAAAAGGAAAAGAGCATTAATGTTGGTTTCACCATAGCCACTTCTTTTTACTTAGCTAGAAATTCTCCATTTCTTCAAGATGATCTTTAGCCACTTCTTTTTTGCTTGGCTCAAGAAAGTCTTTTCATCGTCAAGCCAATATTCACTAGTTTCTTTGATTTGTATACCCAACTCTTCAATTAGTTTTTTCTCCCAGATGGATTCCTTTACAGCTTTTGTTACTGCGATGTACTCCGCTTCAGTTGTAGACAAAATAACAATTGATTGTAGTGTTGTTTTCTAACTAATGGTAAACCACACAGTGTAAAGACATATTCGATGAGTGATCTTCGCTTATCTAGATCTCCAGCATAATCTTAGTCAACGTATCCAATGATCTTATCTTCAAAATGTTTGACTTTTTCATACAAAAGCCCTATATATATATGGTATCAATCCAGACAATAGAATCTAATACAATTCCATTTAGTTCCTTATTCCATCCATTTCTGTCAATTCAAGAATACCCATAGGTGGAAACTATGTAAGATGGAGCGGGATTAAGAAGTTTGAATTATGTGGCACAGTAATCAAACTTTCTAATTCAAGCTTTCTCCAGCGTATGATTGTGTGTAAAGTTTGGGATAAGGATTATCTGTCCCATAATGATCCTGTCTCCTTGTCCCGACCAATCAAACATCACAAAATAATATTAAAATATTAATTTCTGTTTTTATAATTTTTCTTTTTAAATGAATACAATTTTTGTGATTGATTTAGTACATCAAATGGGACATGAATGAAGACATATGATCCCCATTATTTCACTACCCTTCTATCATTTAGTGAGTTAAGGTTGTTGTATTAGATTAAACAAAGGTTAATTAATCTTTACCATCTCACATTTTACATAGGGTTACTTGAAATAGATTTCTTTCACACTAACATGCTTATCATAATGTGAAATTCTGACTTTAGAAATATAAATTAATTCAACAAGTCATTAGTAAAGCAGATGTAATATCTTGTAGGTTTTACTCAACCTTGTATAAGCTTGTATTCAATACTCGCACTCAAACTTTGAGATTCTAGTATTTGTAAAATTAATTTGATTTTGGCTACCAATGTTTTAAAATTGTGGCCACAGTTGAGTGTATGTTGTATCTCATGCTATTGTAGAAAATTTGAAAAAAAACGTGTTCAATACAACTGCAAATAAAGTAAGGTATTTAGACTCTCTAAACTTTTTTTTTGGTACTATTAAACTCTCACTTATGGATAATGAACTAATATTCTGTGGGGTGCATGATTCTTTCTCCATCAAGTGTTAGCTTTCAAGAATTGAACATTTGACATTTTGTTCTATTTAAGGATCTAATAAAACCTTAAATCACTATCAACACTTTTTTTATAGTCTCTCTAAGGCAATATTGTAGTTCTAATTATGATTATAGAGTTCAATTTAAAACATGGTTGGCTACATTGTCTATTGTTGTTATAACTTTGTTGTCTCTGAAAATTTTCAGTTGCCATTGTTGAGATGGAAGAGATACTCAGCGCTTACAGCACTGAACTATATTATTGATCTGGCAGGAGTAAAGCCACTTGGATATTTTCTTCACATGCAGGTTTCATTTTTTCTACTGAATATTTGCTCTTCATATAATTGAATTATATTGCATCAATATCTTTTTTAATAGGTAAATATTAGTATTTTCTGGTAGTATATTTTAATTTAAGCAAATATTAATATTTTTAGAAGGAACATTAGAAGGATAGTCTTGTTGAGAACCATAAAATACATTTTTTAAATGTTTTAAAACCTTCAATTTCTTTCTGTTCCCTAGAAAATTAACTCTTAAATAGCCACATAGTTTCATATGTAGTAATAAATCTAAGTTGAAAGGAAGCCTGATATTTTGTAGTTGCTAATTTATGACAAATCTCCAGACATATGTGTTCAAGAGGCCAGTTACCTTTTCAAGACCATTGATCTTTTGTATGGCAATGTCAAGTGTATTTTGTATAATTATAGCAATATTCAAGGTAAAAAAGCTTCAAATTTCTTAAATTAAGCATTTGTTCTTTGAAGACAAACTTATTGTTGGATATGTGTAATCATTCTAGAATATTTTGCTGGATTTTATATAGGATATACCTGACATGGAGGGAGATGAAAAATTTGGTATCAAATCTTTGGCATTAAAATTGGGTCAAAAACCAGTATGTTCTTCTCATACAATGACATAGTAGTTATACTATTATGCATGTACTCATTGTTGAAACTAATTAATCTTTTATAGGTATTTTGGATTTGTGTTTCACTTCTTCAAATGGCTTATGGAGTAGCCATTTTGATGGGAGCATTATCTCCTTTCATCTGGGTCAAAATTGTCATGGTAAAGTTCCTTTTACTTGTGTAGGTTACTACTATGTCTTGCACTACACTTCATGCTCTTAGGTAGCAATAATTTTTGGTACCAGGTAATAGAAGTTTGATTTTAACTAACATATATTGTGGAATAGTAAATATATCTGATACATTATAGAGTACTATAGACTATCCTTACTGTATATACACACACACGCTGTTATTATTAATATCACAGATAAATAAATAAATAAAAATTTCTTCCAAGGGAGTGCACCCTTACTGTGTATATTCAAAATCAAATTTATCCGATAAATAAATAAATAAACAAAGACTATCCTTATTGTATATTCAAAAGCAAGCTCACACTAATACATAAATGTTCAAATTACCTTATGCATGCCCAAGGTAGAACCGATCTTATCAATATTATATTAGTCATCAAATTGAAATACTAGTATATGATATAGTAGTTTAATTGACAATTTATTAATTAACTTGTATATAATTATTTGTAACATATAAATCAACTATTTTAATGATATAATATGACCTACAATATTATAAACGAAATCAAGGTTTGAATCCCTAGCATGTTGACTAGTACAGTAAGATATAAATTAACCATGTTTCAACAGTATTTTCTAATTTTGCCTAGTTTAACTAAACATTCAGTATAATTGACATATTGTATGTTTGACCCACTAGTTTTCTAGTGTAATGTATTTATCAGTGTTATGAAAACCGGATCGGACGATCCGACCGGTCTAATTGCTGACTGGACTTGAAAATAGTTTTGGTTTGCAGTCTTAACCGAGTTAGGATTGAACCGGGAAAATTCTGGTTCGATCGTGTTAAACCTGGTTCAACCGCATTAACCCGAAAAGTAAATCTAACGGTTCAATTAAAAAATTAAAAAAATTGAACACCACTCAAATGTTTTGTTTTATTCTAGTCCAAAAATGATAAAAATATGTTACTTCAATATAATTATACATAATTATTAATTATATAAAACTTTACTTTCACCCGATCATACTAGACAGTTTAACCGTTTAAACCTAATACGAGATCTCTTCCAGTTTGATGTCCGGCTCAGGTTTTATAACATTCTTATTTATAATGAGTTCCAGTTACAGAATATCAGTTGTACTTTTGTAGCTGTAGTGCAACTGATGCTTGTTTAATAATTTTGACATATAAAAATATGTTAAAATTACCACTTCTATCATTGTATAGATTGATTTTAATAAGTGTATCTGGACTTGTCTTATAATTCTTACAAAACATTATAAACAAATTTTACATTCAATGTTATTAGGGTCTGGGACATGGCATTCTTGCTTCACTCGTTTGGTATCATGCTAAATCTGTAGATTTGAACAACATTCCTGCAGTACAATCCTTCTACATTTTTATCTGGAAGGTACTAACACTATTAAATATTTATCATTTCGTAATTTGATTTTCAAGGTTAATATTCATTTTGTTTGATAAAAAATGTTATGTAATAAAATAATTATTTAACACAATGTTTTAAATTGCACTCCACGATCGAAATTATGACTGAAATATTTTGATTTTGGGAGTCTCTAATAGATAACCACGATTCATGCAACAATTAGGCAATGATTCTCCACAGATTTCTCTGCACACTTTACAGCCAACGATTCACCATAGTTAATGATAGCTTGATTTCAGCCTGGATTGATTGGCATCTCCTCCTAGTTTGTAGGATCAAATTAATTATCAAAAGGATCCTACAATCCTATATATACAAATGTATCTCTTGCTGCTAACTCAAGGAAATATACAAACACTTCATGTTATCAAGAGCTACTTAAGCATAACTGCATTTTTTTTCTCTGATCCTATCACTATTTTTGCTTCCAAAGAGAATGAGTTCATCATCTGAAACTAATCTCATCCCAAACAATTCTTTCACCAACTCTGTTGATAAGCTTATTGCTCTCAATATTGGTTCTCAAGTATATATCAAATTGGATGGAGCCAACTATCCAGCTTGGCGTCTTCAATTCTTATCCATGTTAACAGGGTATGACCTTATGGGTTATATTGATGGCAATTTCCCATGTTCCCCCAAGGTGTTGGAGACGAATGAAATTGCTCTTAATCCTGCCTTCTCTCACTGGGTTCGTCAGGACCAACTCCTCTTACATGCCATTATTTCTTCAGTGGCTGCAACCATGATCACACACCTTGGCACTGCCCAAACTGCTCAACAAGCATGAGATACACTCAAAACCATGTATGCCAGTAGATCAAGAGTTCGAGTCATGGCCCTAAAGCAACGTATCACTACATTCACCAAGGGTAATCAGACTATGGAAACCTATCTTCAAGGCATCAAGGCTATAGCAGATGAACTATCCGTCTGGTAATTCACACTTTAAATGGCTTAAGCAGTGAATACAAAGACATCTCTGCTGTTCTTTGTAGTAGGGAAACACCAGTCACTTATGCAGATCTACATGAGAAACTCATGGACTTTGAGACACTTTTGTCTCATGACCAAGGCAATACAGTTGATCCGTTGCTTGCCACTGCTAATTTAGTCAATCGTTATAGAGGGTCACAAAGACAAAAACAGCAGATATCAGGCCGAAATTCTGCTCCTAATTACTCGTCAGACAATCAGGTTGTGTGCCAGTATTGTGAAAAACCTGGACATATTCCCAAGAAATGCTATAGGATTAATGGTTATCCTAAAAAGACTAGACCTCGACCTTCTGTCAACATGACATCACAAACTAGCACGTCCATCATCAAAAATAATTCAACACATGGCTGCCCATCACAACATACCAATAAAGCCCTCTGCATTACATGAATGCAACTCCTGTTATTGTGCTAAGAGTCACAAGTTGCCTTTTTCAAGTCATCACCTGACTAGTAGTAGACCATTAGAGCTTCTTTATTCTGATGTTTGGGGGCCAACACCAGTTAGATCAATAGATGGCTACCTCTATTACTTAGTATTTGTTGATCACTTTTCCAAATATGTATGGCTCTACCCTATGAAAAATAAATGTTTTAAAACCTTCAATTTCTTTCTGTTCCCTAGAAAATTAACTCTTAAATAGCCACATAGTTTCATATGTAGTAATAAATCTAAGTTGAAAGGAAGCCTGATATTTTGTAGTTGCTAATTTATGACAAATCTCCAGACATATGTGTTCAAGAGGCCAGTTACCTTTTCAAGACCATTGATCTTTTGTATGGCAATGTCAAGTGTATTTTGTATAATTATAGCAATATTCAAGGTAAAAAAGCTTCAAATTTCTTAAATTAAGCATTTGTTCTTTGAAGACAAACTTATTGTTGGATATGTGTAATCATTCTAGAATATTTTGCTGGATTTTATATAGGATATACCTGACATGGAGGGAGATGAAAAATTTGGTATCAAATCTTTGGCATTAAAATTGGGTCAAAAACCAGTATGTTCTTCTCATACAATGACATAGTAGTTATACTATTATGCATGTACTCATTGTTGAAACTAATTAATCTTTTATAGGTATTTTGGATTTGTGTTTCACTTCTTCAAATGGCTTATGGAGTAGCCATTTTGATGGGAGCATTATCTCCTTTCATCTGGGTCAAAATTGTCATGGTAAAGTTCCTTTTACTTGTGTAGGTTACTACTATGTCTTGCACTACACTTCATGCTCTTAGGTAGCAATAATTTTTGGTACCAGGTAATAGAAGTTTGATTTTAACTAACATATATTGTGGAATAGTAAATATATCTGATACATTATAGAGTACTATAGACTATCCTTACTGTATATACACACACACGCTGTTATTATTAATATCACAGATAAATAAATAAATAAAAATTTCTTCCAAGGGAGTGCACCCTTACTGTGTATATTCAAAATCAAATTTATCCGATAAATAAATAAATAAACAAAGACTATCCTTATTGTATATTCAAAAGCAAGCTCACACTAATACATAAATGTTCAAATTACCTTATGCATGCCCAAGGTAGAACCGATCTTATCAATATTATATTAGTCATCAAATTGAAATACTAGTATATGATATAGTAGTTTAATTGACAATTTATTAATTAACTTGTATATAATTATTTGTAACATATAAATCAACTATTTTAATGATATAATATGACCTACAATATTATAAACGAAATCAAGGTTTGAATCCCTAGCATGTTGACTAGTACAGTAAGATATAAATTAACCATGTTTCAACAGTATTTTCTAATTTTGCCTAGTTTAACTAAACATTCAGTATAATTGACATATTGTATGTTTGACCCACTAGTTTTCTAGTGTAATGTATTTATCAGTGTTATGAAAACCGGATCGGACGATCCGACCGGTCTAATTGCTGACTGGACTTGAAAATAGTTTTGGTTTGCAGTCTTAACCGAGTTAGGATTGAACCGGGAAAATTCTGGTTCGATCGTGTTAAACCTGGTTCAACCGCATTAACCCGAAAAGTAAATCTAACGGTTCAATTAAAAAATTAAAAAAATTGAACACCACTCAAATGTTTTGTTTTATTCTAGTCCAAAAATGATAAAAATATGTTACTTCAATATAATTATACATAATTATTAATTATATAAAACTTTACTTTCACCCGATCATACTAGACAGTTTAACCGTTTAAACCTAATACGAGATCTCTTCCAGTTTGATGTCCGGCTCAGGTTTTATAACATTCTTATTTATAATGAGTTCCAGTTACAGAATATCAGTTGTACTTTTGTAGCTGTAGTGCAACTGATGCTTGTTTAATAATTTTGACATATAAAAATATGTTAAAATTACCACTTCTATCATTGTATAGATTGATTTTAATAAGTGTATCTGGACTTGTCTTATAATTCTTACAAAACATTATAAACAAATTTTACATTCAATGTTATTAGGGTCTGGGACATGGCATTCTTGCTTCACTCGTTTGGTATCATGCTAAATCTGTAGATTTGAACAACATTCCTGCAGTACAATCCTTCTACATTTTTATCTGGAAGGTACTAACACTATTAAATATTTATCATTTCGTAATTTGATTTTCAAGGTTAATATTCATTTTGTTTGATAAAAAATGTTATGTAATAAAATAATTATTTAACACAATGTTTTAAATTGCACTCCACGATCGAAATTATGACTGAAATATTTTGATTTTGGGAGTCTCTAATAGATAACCACGATTCATGCAACAATTAGGCAATGATTCTCCACAGATTTCTCTGCACACTTTACAGCCAACGATTCACCATAGTTAATGATAGCTTGATTTCAGCCTGGATTGATTGGCATCTCCTCCTAGTTTGTAGGATCAAATTAATTATCAAAAGGATCCTACAATCCTATATATACAAATGTATCTCTTGCTGCTAACTCAAGGAAATATACAAACACTTCATGTTATCAAGAGCTACTTAAGCATAACTGCATTTTTTTTCTCTGATCCTATCACTATTTTTGCTTCCAAAGAGAATGAGTTCATCATCTGAAACTAATCTCATCCCAAACAATTCTTTCACCAACTCTGTTGATAAGCTTATTGCTCTCAATATTGGTTCTCAAGTATATATCAAATTGGATGGAGCCAACTATCCAGCTTGGCGTCTTCAATTCTTATCCATGTTAACAGGGTATGACCTTATGGGTTATATTGATGGCAATTTCCCATGTTCCCCCAAGGTGTTGGAGACGAATGAAATTGCTCTTAATCCTGCCTTCTCTCACTGGGTTCGTCAGGACCAACTCCTCTTACATGCCATTATTTCTTCAGTGGCTGCAACCATGATCACACACCTTGGCACTGCCCAAACTGCTCAACAAGCATGAGATACACTCAAAACCATGTATGCCAGTAGATCAAGAGTTCGAGTCATGGCCCTAAAGCAACGTATCACTACATTCACCAAGGGTAATCAGACTATGGAAACCTATCTTCAAGGCATCAAGGCTATAGCAGATGAACTATCCGTCTGGTAATTCACACTTTAAATGGCTTAAGCAGTGAATACAAAGACATCTCTGCTGTTCTTTGTAGTAGGGAAACACCAGTCACTTATGCAGATCTACATGAGAAACTCATGGACTTTGAGACACTTTTGTCTCATGACCAAGGCAATACAGTTGATCCGTTGCTTGCCACTGCTAATTTAGTCAATCGTTATAGAGGGTCACAAAGACAAAAACAGCAGATATCAGGCCGAAATTCTGCTCCTAATTACTCGTCAGACAATCAGGTTGTGTGCCAGTATTGTGAAAAACCTGGACATATTCCCAAGAAATGCTATAGGATTAATGGTTATCCTAAAGAGACTGGACCTCGACCTTCTGTCAATATGGCTCAATATGCATCCCATGTTCAACACTCTAGTTGGGTAATAGACACTGGAGCATCTCATCATGTCACTCAAGATCTACAACAATTTACATTGGCTCATCCATATCCAGGCACTGATCAAGTCACCATTGGTGATGGAACAGGTTTGCAAATTACTCATGTTGGTCATTCCTCTATCCCAACAAAAACACAAACACTCACTCTCAATCAAGTACTATGTGTTCCATCTATTCAATCCAACCTTGTTTATGTCTCTCAATTGTGTAGATCTAACCATTGTTATGTTGAATTTTTTCCAAATTGTTTCACTATGAAGGACTTGAAAACGGGCCAAACTCTGCTTCAAGGGCCTCTTAAGCCAGATCTCTATCAACATGGCATCACAAACTAGGACATCCATCATCAAAAATAATTCAACACATGGTTGTTCATCACAACATACCAATAAAGCCCTCTACATTACATGAATGCAGCTCATGTTATTGTGCTAAGAGTCACAAGTTGCCTTTTTCAAGTCATCACCTGACTAGTAGTAGACCATTAGAGCTTCTTTATTCTGATGTTTGGGGGCCAACACCAGTTAGATCAATAGATGGCTACCTCTATTACTTAGTATTTGTTGATCACTTTTCCAAATATGTATGGCTCTACCCTATGAAAAATAAATTTGATGTCTTCTCCATATTTATTCAATTCAAGTCCCTAGTTGAAAAGTTTTTCAATCTTCCAATAGTTTCCTTCTTTTCGGATAATGGTGGTGAATTTGTCAAACTTAACAAATTTCTAGCTACAAATGGCATCTCTCATTTAACAACTCCTCACACACCTGAAGTAAATGTCACTGCTGAGAGAAGGCACTGACACATAGTTGAAACAGGACGAGCCTTATTGCACCATGCCACATTACTAGTCAAGTTCTGGTCATATGCATTTCAAACAGCAGTATACCTGATTAACATGATGCCTACATCAACCATAAACATGCAAATCCCTTTCACAACTCTGTTCAACAAAGCACCTAACTACAATAAGCTTCATTCATTTGGCTGCTTATGCTTTCCATGGCTACGATCTTATACTACCAACAAACTCCAACCCAGGTTAGTTCAGTGTCTCTTCATGGGATACTCTACCTCTCAGCATGCATACTTATGTCTTGAACCTATATCCAACAAGGTGTATACTTCTAGACATGTCCAGATAATTGAAGATTCCTTTCCTTATATGACTCTCACTACATCCCCCACCACTACTACCCTTCCTCATACACATCCTCCCATTCGGTCATCTCTTATTCAAGTCCTCTCTAGCTCAACTGTTCCAACTACCAACCCACCATCACTTAGGTCTACTTCACCCTTGGACCTTGTGGCAACTGACTCATTATCCCCTCAGTCATCCATCCCACCACCAATTGTTCCTCACCTCACCATAGACCATGCTTCATCCTCTAATTACACCTCAACTCAGGACACTCGCCCCTCTCCAGAACTTGCCACCCAACCTCCCCATACCAGTAGTCATTCAATGACAATCAGGTCTAAAAATAACATTTTCAAGCCAAAGACATTCCTAACAGCCTCCAAACACACTCTCCCTGATAACCTTGAACCTACAACAGTGATCCAAGCACTAAAAATCCCTCATTGGAGGTTGGCATGCTCTGTAGAATTTGATGCTCTGCTAAACAATGGTACTTGGAAATTGGTTCCAAGGACTGAAGCCCAAAATGTTGTTGCTTGCAAATGGATTTTCCGTATCAAGAGACACCTAGATGGTCGTATTGACAAATATAAGGCACGATTGGTTGCAAAAGGATTTACTCAAACACCTAGACTTGACTTCAAAGAAACATTCTCCCCCGTAGTCAAACCACAAACAATCAAAGTTGTTCTAACCATTGCCTTATACCATGGATGGTCGATGCATCAATTGGATATTAATAATGCCTTCTTGCAAGGTGCTTTGGTTGAAGATGAGTACATGCAACAACCACCTGGTTTTGTCCACAACGACCTTCCCACACATGTTTGTAAGTTGCAAAAAGCAATCTATGGCTTGAGACAGACACCCCATGCTTGGCATAATTCCCTCAAGAATTTTGTCCTCACCACTAGCTTCACCACAAGTCTTAGTGACACCTCCTTATTCATCTACAACAAAGATGGTGTCCAAGCATTCCTTCTAGTGTATGTGGATGATCTCCTATTGACAGGCAACAATGCTCCATTCATGCAGCAATTCATGACCAACTTATCCAATGTCTTCTCCCTCAAATATCTAGGATATCCTCACTACTTTTTGGGCATTGAACTTATCCAAGTTGCAGGCGGTTTGTTCCTCACACAACATGGTTACATTTGTGACATTTTGGACAAATACAATATGGCTGGAGCCAAACCTACTAGCACCCCATTATGCACAACAACTCCTCTCAAACTGCTTGATAGATCAGCCCCTGCTGATGCAAAATTGTTTCGTACGATTATAAGAGCATTACAGTATTTGACCCTTACTCGTCCTGATCTCTCATTTGCCATCAACAAGTTGTCTCAATTCATGCATCAACCCACTCAAAACCACTTTCAGCAACTGAAACGTATCCTTCGCTATCTCAAGCTTACATTCAACTTTGGCTTACAACTCAAGAAACCATCTCATATGCATCTACATACTTCCAGTGATGCGGATTGGGGTGGCAATTTGGATGACAGGACTTCCACGTCTGCCTTTGTCATTTATTTTGGTGGGAATCCCATGTCTTGGCTATCAAAGCGTCAAAGGACAGTGGCACGATTATCTACTGAAGCTGAATATCGATTTGTTGCAACTACTTCAGCAGAGGTCATGTGGTTACTGCACCTACTTGGGGAACTTGGAATATCAACTCCAACACCTACAGTGTTCTATGACAACATCAGTGCAACATACCTAAGTGCAAACCCCGTGTTTCACTCACGCATGAAACATATTGCATTGGACTACCACTTTGTTCGCCAACTGGTACATCTCAGCAAAATCAGAGTCTCACACATTTCGACCAAGGATCAACTTGTTGATATACTCACAAAACCCCTATCCCGAGCTCGGTTTGTTCCTCTGCGTATCAAGCTCGCTGTCACTGATGGTGACACCATCTTGAGGGGGCATAATAGATAACCACAATTCATGCAACAATTAGGCAATGATTTTCCACAGATTTCTCTGCACACTTTACAGCCAACGATTCACCATAGTTAATGATAGCTTGATTTCAGCCTGGATTGATTGGCATCTCTTCCTAATTTGTAGGATCAAATTAATTACCAAAAGGATCCTAAAATCCTATATATACAAATGTATCTCTTGCTACTAACTCAAGGAAATATACAAACACTTCAGTCTCCATCATGATCGTAATTATAGTCACAATTCTCAGCAATTCATATAAGCAATTTAAAACGTTGTAAATAAATAATATTTTCCATTTCCATATGTGTCAAGAAATAATATGTTTATTTCTAATGCTTTTAAATTTTAAAAAAGTGATATTTTTCTCTTAAGTGTGTTTATACTTATGGCTTTCATTAGTTGGCAAAGCAACAACCTAAATTTCGTATGGCTTAGTTGAACCTAGCTTTTAGTAGTTGATCAATAAATTTGAAATAAAACCTCGTGTGGTTAAATAGGCATTGTGAAAAGAAATATATGCATCGTCACCGTAACATTTATTATTCATATTTAATTATTATTTATTTTTCAAAAAAGAAGTATTCAAAATGAATGATTGAGGATAAATTGAATGTATATAAATTTTTATACTGACAATATATAGATATTATATTTATATATAATTATTCATTTAATTTTATCTCACAAAATTTCAACACTAAGCATACATGGACATAAATGATCAGAAGTTTATATTTTTTGTCAGTGACATTTTTATTGCTATTGATGACATTTTCTTGTTGCAGCTATTTACTATAGAGTACTTCCTCGTACCTTTATTTAGATGATATGGATCTGACATAAGAAAGTGGTGCTTCCTTTGTCACATGCTTTATAAAAATATTAAACAAGGATGTATTTACATAGAGTTTGAGTTTCAATTGTGCAGCTTGTTTGGTGCATTCAATATTTAATTTTTTGAAGAATTGATGTGGATGTAAAATCATTGCAAGTAAAGTGTGGAGTTAGAAGTTATTTTAAAATAATTAATTATCTTATATTTTACATTTTAAAGTTATACCCTCATTTTTTTCGGATTCTAAATTTGATCGATAGTAAGCTTCACGAATATAATTAAATAAAATATTGTAGGTTAGTTTTTGGATGGAGATCTACATCCATGAGTTACAACATTCCTCAATGAGTTAAGTGAAAGAAGCATATAGGTGGGCTTGACACCACATCTTGACCCAAAACCTTAAAGCATTAGGTCTATGAGTCCATCCACTTATATGCTCTTTAACTCATCCATTCTTGCCCAATGTGGGACTTCTTCATTCACACTTGGAATACCCAACATCTCCCCCTCAAGTGTGAATTCCCATCTGAATATTGGATACACCGGATCTCAGCTCTTTATCTACTTGCATCGCCGTTGGCTTATCCTTTCATCAATGGAACACGCCGCCTTGACCTCTCGTCAAGAAGACTATCGACACAAGAATCCTACATGGATCTACCGACCACTTGTCGCTTCAATACTCCATTGAGCCGTCGAACCATTGGCTCTGATGTCACTGTTGGGTAATTCAGAACCAATTTCCCTCCTCTGTGTGATGCAAAATGGGCACTTGTGGAAGCGACAAGTGGATAAAGAAAATAGAGAAGAGTATAAGAGTAACACCAAGAGGATAACACTCAATCTCACCAAAAAGGATGGAAATACAAATTCTCTCTAGTATCTTACTAGAAATACAAATCTCACACTATGTAGATAAACTCTCTCACTTTCTCTCTATGATGTTGTTTCTCACTTGCTTGTTGTATCTTTTCCTCACAAGTCCCCTATATATAGTGAAGGGGAGGAAGGCTCCATCATAAAGACATAGTGGATGATTAATTGGTGTCATATTTTTCAAGATACTTTGAAAAGTGCTACTCCAACTTTCCATATTGGACTTCATAATTCTCAAGAGTCAAGGAATAATTCCAAGACTTTGGAATAGCCATCATTGAATGATTCAATGGTTCATCTATCAAGATTCATTGGTCTTGCTTCCACATCAATTAGGAAGGATTCCCAACAAATAAGATGTGGTGTCAAGCCCACCTATATGCTTCTTTCACTTAGCTCATGGAGGAATGTTGTAACTCATGGATGAAGATCTCCCAACAAGCTGTATCAGAGCTCCCAAGTTCATTCGGGGAGCTTAGCCTGTGTAGTCCAAGATGAAAGGATCCGTTAATATCTCATTTCATGGAGATATGTTCAAGTTGATAGCTGACAACTATTCATATTTGAAGCCCATGATGGAGGATCATTTATACTGCAAGGATATGCATGAGCCTATTTCTTGCAAAGACAAGCCAGAAGATAAGGGTGACAGAGATTGGGAGGTTTCGAATCGAAAAGTTGTTGCAATGATTCGGAAGTATATTGATAGAAGTTTATTTGAGCATGTGTCCACATATACAAATGCTTATGAGTTGTGGTCGAAACTTGAATCTATGATTCAAAAGAAAACTCCTAGAAATAAAGCATCTCTTGTTAGAAGACTGGTGAAACTCGACTACGGAGATGGTTAGAGCATGATAGAGTACTTGAATTCATTCAAGGGTCTTGTCAATCAATTGACAAAGATAGACATGAAGATAGATGATGAGCTGCAAGCACTTTTGCTACTAAGATCGTTGCCTGAAAGCTGGGATACATTCGTGGTCACGCTCAACAACTCAGTACCTGATGGGAAGGTCTCAATGGACACTGTGTCAGACAGTCTATTGAATGAAGAATCCAGAAGGAAAGAACGGAGTACATCCTTCTATTCTGAAGCAAATATTGTGGAGAAACGTGGAATAAGTGAAACTCGTGAGAAGAATGGATCTCATGGAAGAAACAAAAGCAAATTCAGAGGTTGTTCTCAATCTCGCATGAGGTTAATAACATGCTATTATTGTAGTAAAGAAGGACATAAAAGATTTGAATACAGGTCCCTGAAGAGAGACCAAAAAGCTGGAAATGTCCATGAATATTTAGTTGATCCAAGGAAAAATGGTCATAAGTCTACCACAATCGTCGCCGCAGATGATGACGTTCTCATCATTGGAGAAGACAATTACCTAAATGTTGCATATGGTGATTGTGCTTGGATCGTTGACTCTGGTGCTTCTTTCCATGTAAGTCCACATGAAGGTTTCTTCTCAAACTACAAGAAAGGTGACTATGGTCTTGTGAAAATGGGAAACCATGTTACTAGCAAGATTGCATGAATTGGTGATATTGTGCTGCTAACAAACACATGAGGAAAGCTTATACTGAAGGAGGTGAGACATATCCCAGATATGCATCTCAACCTTATCTCAACTGGTAAGTTGGATGATGTTGGTTTTTTAAGCCACTTTGGTGCTAGAAAGTGGAAACTAGCAATAGGAAACCTAGTCATTGCTAGAGGCTCAAAAGAAGGATCTTTTTTACATTATGCAAGGAGGAATTTTTTCTGGAGAAGCAAATGTTGTTATTGACTCCAAAGATCTTTGGCATAGGCGATTGGGGCACATGAGTGAGAATGCACTTCATATTCTCACCAAAGACCATCTTCCAGGTATAAAATGTCAAATTTTAGATTCATGTACTGATTGTCTTTATGGTAAACAACATAGAGTGAATTTTCAGAGAACAGACAATCCCTCGCGGAGAGATGAAGTACTTGAAGTGGTGCATTCAGATGTTTGTGCACCATCTGAAAGATCTCTTGGAGGAGCCTACTACTTTGTTACATTCATAGATGGTCACTCGAGAAGAGTATGGGTGTACTTGTTGAAAAGCAAAGATCAAGTACTATCAGCACTCAAAGAGTTACATGCACTAGTAGAACGTGAGACTAGGAAGAAGTTGAAGTGTCTGAAAACAGACAATGGTAGAGAGTATCGTGGTCCATTTGAAGCCTACTTCAAGGCTTTTGGTATCAAATTGGAGAAGACACCACCAAAGACTCCTCAATTGAATGGAGTAGTTGAGAGGATGAACCGCACAATTGAAGAGAAGATCAGATGCATGTTGCAAGATATCAATCTCCCCAAGTCTTTATGGGGTGAAGTAGTGAAGACTGTAGTGGATCTCATAAATCGAACACCTTCAAGACCCATGAATGAAGAATTCCAGAAGAAGTATGGTACAAGAAGAAGGCATCCTTCAACCACCTGAGAATATTCGGATGCAGAGCCTTCGTTCACATTCCAAAAGATGAGAGAAAGAAGTGGGATGCTAAGACCAAGGAGTGCATTTAGCTTGATTGTCCAAAAGATGAATTTGGGTACAGACTATGGGATCCAATAAATAAGAAAATTGTGAGAAGCAGAGATGTTGTGTTCTTTGAGGATCATACGATCAAAGATGTTCAGAAGAAAAGCCAGTACAAGTCCAAAGTTCGCATTGATTCAGGGGGAGAGATTCCTCAACAGACAGATCCTGATCATCAGATAGATCCAGAACAGATAGACCAACAGGCAGATCCTGCTCACATGGAACTTGACCAGATTAATGAAGAGTCAGATCACGATGAAGTGGTGGTGGACACACAAATGAATCAAGAACCCGGGCTAGTAGAGCATCAGATGCAAGTTGAACTGAGGCGCTCTGGAAGAGGCAGAATACCTTCTTCAAAGTATCCTGAAGAAGATTATATCACATTGACAGATAATGGTGAACCTGAAGACTTCTCAGAAGTTATGCAGGCATCTGATAAAGAAGAGTGGATTAAAGCCATGGAAGATGAGATGAACTCGTTACATGAGAACCACACTTATGATCTCGTGGAGTTGCCTAAAGGAAGAAAAGCCTTGAAAAGCAAATGGGTTTATAGGCTTAAAGTTAAATAAGGAAGCTCAAGATCAAGGTACAAACCTCGGATTGTTGTGAAAGGATGCAATCAGATGAAAGGAGATGATTTTGATGAGATATTCGCACCAATGGTGAAGTATTCCTTCATAAGAGTAGCATTGGGTCTAGCAGCTAGCCTAGACTTAGAAGTTGAACAACTTGATGTCAAAAAAACTTTCTTACATGGAGACATCAAAGAAGAAATCTATATGGAGCAACCAGAAGATTATGAAGAATCAGGCAAGGAACACTTAATGTGTCGTCTGAAAAAGAGTTTATATGGTCTAAAGCAAGCCTTGAGACAATGGTACAAGAAGTTTGAATCCTTCATGACCAAATATAGTTTCAAGAAGACAACTAATGATCATTGTGTATTCATTAAAATGTATGAAGATGGAGACTTTATTATTCTCCTCTTATATGTTGATGATATGTTAATCATTGGGCATGACAAGACCAAGATTGTTGGTTTGAAGAATGCTTTAAGCAAGTCTTTTGCTATGAAAGACTTGGGTCCTGAAAAGCAGATCCTTGGAATAAGGATAATCAGAGATAGTTCCAAGAAATTGTTATAACTATAACAAGAGAAGTACATTCAGAAAGTTCGCAAGAGATTCAACATGGATAAGACAAAGCATGTTAGTGTTCCATTTGCTGGACATTTCAAGTTAACAACAATGTAATGTCCAACTAGTGATGAAGAAAGGAAAGAAATGAGCAGAATGCCTCATTCCTCTATGGTAGGAAGCCTAATGTATGCTATGATTTGTACAAGACCAGATACTACACACGTAGTTGGAGTTATGAGTCGGTTCTTGTCCAATCCCGACAAATAGCATTGGAATGCAATAAAGTGGATATTGAGATATCTGAGGGGAACTACCAAAAGATGTTTATGTTTTGGTAATGAAGATCTTATATTAGTAGGATACACAGATGCTGACATGGCTGGAGATGTAGATTCAAGAAAATCCACATCAGCTTATCTAACTACTTTTGTAGGGGGGCTGTATCTTGGCAACCTAAGTTACAAAGATGTGTTGCATTATCAACAACTGCAGTGGAATATATTGCAGCATCTTAAGGAGATAAAATATATGAAAAAAATCTTGCATGAGTTGGGTCATGTCCAAGAAATCTTGCATGAGTTTTTGCACTGTGACAACCAAAGTGTAATTCACCTAGCTAAGAATCCTACGTTTCATTCTCGGACAAAGCACATTGATTATTGTTATCATTGGATACGAAATGCTTTGGAGGATGGTGAGTTGCACCTAGAGAAAATTCATATAGATGACAACTGGTCCAACATGATGACCAAGACAGTTTCACTCAAGAAGCTAACAGACTGTTGTAGAGGTGCATGACTGGTGATACCCATCAATTAATTCAGGAAGGGGGAGATTTTTTGGGAATCCTTCCTAATTGATGTGGAAGCAAGACCAATGAATCTTGGTAGATGAACCATTGAATCATTCAATGATGGTTATTCCAAAGTCTTGGAATTATTCCTTGACTCTTGAGAATTATGAAGTCCAACTTAGAAAGTTGGAGTAGCACTTTTCAAAGTGTCTTAAAAAGTATTACAATAATTAATCATCCACTATGTCTTTATGATGGAGCCTTCCTCCCCTTCACTATATATAGGGGACTTGTGAGGAAGAGATACAACAAGCAAGTGAGAAACAACATCATAGAGAGAAAGTGAGAGAGTTTATCCATATAGTGTGAGATTTGTATTCTTAGTGAGATACTAGAGAGAGTTTGTATTTCCATCCTTTTTGGTGAGATTGAGCGTTATCCTCTTTATAAGAGAGAATCAAATATTGTAATCCTACTTTCTATAGTGGAGATATTTTCTGGACTAGGTCCCGTGGTTGTTTCCTTCTCTCATTGAGGGGGTTTTCCACATTAAAATTCTTGGTGGTATTCTTCTACTCTTCTCTATTTTCTTTATCCACTTGTCGCTTCCGTAAGTGCCCATTTTGCATCACACATATGAGAGAAATTGGTTCTAAATTTCCCAACAGTTTTTGTGCAATAATTGGTTAAGTTATATATTTTTTTTGATAAAAAAGCAAATATTTAATATTTTATTGATGTGGCTTCGAGTATGCTTCTCATTTTGATAAGTCTACAAGTAGTTCAACTGTTCAAGTAATAGAGGATAGGAGTTTAGGAGTTTCCTCTCCATTTCTGGATAGGTCAATATATAGATATACCTAGCAAAAATAATTTATCAAAGGTATAGATTTTTGTAAATTTTATATTAAATAATTTAAGGAATTTTATTTTTCTTAATAATAAAGAGTTTATTATCATAGAGGAACCTAATTCCAAGTTTAAATATTGGTCGCTTAGAGAACATTTGGCCATCACTAGATTTGCCAAACAAGTGATTAATTTATCAGAAGAGAATGATTTTGTGTACATAAAACAAAAATACAAAACATAAATAAAGGGGACTAAGCATATTAAAGTCTAATATTTATATATTGTTAATATAAAAATATTATAAATATATCATTCACTATGTCTTTATATTACTTTGGTTTTATTGAAACAACCAACAGAATGAATGGAATAAGGTGAGGTAGAAGAATAGTGAAGAAGATTAAAGTGAGAGAGAGTTTGTATGAATATGCCTCTGACTATTATTAAGATCAAAAGGTCTTATCTTTATAAATATTGAAAACTTATATTTATAGCATAACCTTAACTACTTCCTTGCTAAGAATAGCATATCTAACAACTAACATAACTGTCTAATTAATCGATTAACCAACCATACTCGTTAATCGATTATACATGTGATTAATCGATTAACGAGTCCGGCAGATAGAATTACAATTTATTTAACCTCCTCCTATAATTCAAACTAGCTAGACTAATCATTTCAATTTTGTTTCTAAGTTCTTCAAACCTTCCTTTCTTCAATGGTTTGGTAAGGATATCTACCAATTGATCCTATGATTTGTAGAATTCCAATCTCATTTTGTCTTTGCTTACTTGGTCTATTATGTAATGGAACATAGTCTCAATGTGTTTACTTCTTCCATGGAAAATATGGTTCATTTCTAGATTGATAGCACACTTGCTATCTACCATTAGTTGCATGCCTTCTTCTGTGTTAATCCTCAATTCCTCCATTAAAGCATCCAACCACACAGCATGGCATGCACTCATGCTGACTGCAATATATTTAGCTTCACATGAAGACAATGCAACTACATCCTGCTTCTTGGAACACCAACTCATAGGTGCATTGCCTAGTTGAAATATGTACCATGTAGTACTTCTCATATCTGATTTGTCACCACACCAATCTGCATCAGAGTACCCAACCATCTTGCAATTGTTTCTTCATGATCTCGAGGGGAACAAGATTCCATAGTCAATTGTTCCTTTTAGGTATCTTAGTATCCTTTTTACTATAGTTAGGTGAACTTGTTGAGGTGATTCCATGAACCTACTTACCAGACCAACTCCATATGCAATGGCTAGTCTAGAGTTGTAGGCATATCTCAATGATCCTACCATATGTTTGTACAATGTTTTATCCACAAGTTGATTATCTTTTTCTTGATAAATCATTGCACTAGTTTCAACAGAATTTACCACTAAGTTACTATCCTTCATCTTAAATCTCTGTAGTACATCACTAATGTATTTACTTTGATGCATAAAGATGCATTGCTTACTTCTTGTGAATTCAATGCCAAGAAAGTAGGATAATTCACCAAGGACTATCATTTTAAACTCTGACCGCGTTTCATGCTTGAACTTAGAGATATTGTTGATGTCCCATCCTATTATCAAGAGATCATCTATATAGAGACATAGGATTAGCAAGTTCGTTGTGTTTGTCCCTTTTACATATACACTATGTTTAGTGGTGCATTTTGTAAATCCAAGCTTCAATAGGAATTAGTCTATCATTTTGTTCCATGCTCTTGGAGCTTGCTTGAGTCCATATAGTGCCTTATGCAATTTGAACACCAACTCTTCTATTCCTTCAGCCTCAAATCATGGTGGTTGTATCACAAACATCTCGTGGTCTAAGGGTCCATTTAGGAAGGCTAATTTTACATCCATTTGATGGATCTCCCAGTTTTTTTAGCTTGCCATTGCAACTAGAGCAAAGACCTCATCGTCGTCAAGGCCCTACTTACAGATATCCATTTGTTATTAATCTAGATATGTACTTAGAGACTTCACCATTTGGTTTCAACTTAGTTTTGAACACCAATCTTACTGTTATGACCTTTTTTTCAGGTGGTAAGGTTGTTATTGTCCATGACTTATTTCACTTAATGGACCTTAACTCCTCCTTCATAGCTTCAATCCATTTTGCTTGCTCATGTGCTTCTTCTAAGCACACTGGTTCCATTTCAGCAAGAAGTGTCATATGCATAAGGTCAACTTCAGTAGTGTTGGAAGAATCAGGGAAGACTTCATAGTCCTCGATTCTAGATGATGGTTGTCTAGCCCTCTAAGATTGTGTGTTGTTGTGATGTTGTATTTGTTGGACTTTACTTTCAACACACTCATTAATTGTTTCTTCATCCTCCTCAATTTGCAGCCTAGTTTCCACACCAATTGAAGTGACTTTATTTTGATTCCAATTCCACTGTTGGTTCTCATCAAATTTGAGATTTCTGTATATGATGAAATTCTTGTTTTCTAGATCATAGGTTCTGTAAGCACCAGCTGTGTGATAGCCAAGAAATATTAGCTACTCACCCTTATCATCCAGCTTTCTCCTTCTTACTTCAGGGATATGGCTATAGCAAATGAAGCCAAAGACCGTAAGGTGACTACACTTGGTCTAAGACCTGACTAGGCTTCTTCAAGTGTCTTATAGCCAAGTCTTTTTTAGGAACATTTGTTGATGATGTATGCCGTTGTTGACACTACTTCTCCCCAGAAATGCTTTGGTAATTTCTTGGTTTTGAGCATACTTGTGGCCATGTTGATGATGGTTTTGTTTTCCCTCTCAACATTACCATTATGTTGAGGTATGTTTGGAGTTATTACCTCATGATTGATACCTTCTTTGATGCAATATTCTCTAAAATCTTTAGACATGTATTCTCCTCCATTATCTAATCTAATCTGTTTTAGTTTCAGATCACACATTCTTTCTGCTTGTGCCTTGAACCTCTGAAACTTTTCAAAGACTTCATTCTTCCTCCTTATTAGATAGATCCATACTTTTCTAGTATGATCATCAATAAAGGTTAGGAATTATTTGTTTCCTCCAAGTGAATCTACCTCAAATGACCATATACATCACTCTAGACAAGCTCAAGCGTTTTCTGTGTTCTTGAAGGAACAAGAGATACATATGAGTTTCTTGCTTGTTTGCCTGCTATGCATTCACCACAAATTGACTCAGACACTTTGATTTATGGTAGACCAGTCATAAATTCATTCTTACTTAATTGTTCTAAACTCCTGAAGTTTAGATGCTCATACCTTTGATGCCACAACCAAGAATTTTGATCTGGTGTTCCTTTAAGGCCCTTGTTCTCACCAATATGAATCTGAATTCTGAATGTTTTGTTTGAGGATAGTGGTGCCTTCAAGATCATTTGCTTATGCTTATCAAACACATTCAGAACTCCATTCTTCATCTCCATTATGTATCTTTTCTCCAATAATTGCCTAAGACTTAGCAAATTGTTTTTCATTTTAGGTACAAAGAGTACATTGGATATGTAGGATCTTCTCCCATCTCTTTTTTGAATCATCACTTTGCCAATACTTTCAGCTTCAACTGAACTGAGATTAGCAAATTTCACCTTAATTTTCATAGATTCATCAAGATTTGTGAGTCACTCCTTCCTTCCAGACGGTTTGAGCATCCAGTATCTAAGTACAATAAATCAATATCTTCAACATCTTTAGCTTGCTCTTCAACATTCTTAGTTGTAGCCATAAGCAAACAATGATCTTCCCCAGAATCATATGAGCATTCACCTTGTGATAACATGGCTTCCTCTTCCTTCCCTTTTTGCCATCTGTTGGACTTGCAATCTGATGCAAAATGGCCATAGTTTCTGCAGTTGTAACATTGCACTCTTTTCTTATCTAACTTCCTTCTATTTTCTAAAGGCTTGTAGGAATCCTTTTGATCATGTTACTCACTAGTCTTCATGATATTGTTATCATACTTTCTAAATGATGATCCTTTCGCATTGGGTCTCCATTTGGTGTTCTATCTCATTTCCTTATTTCTCTTTCTCCATTGATCAGAAACTTTTCTGTTGAATCTTACATGGAGTGCTTGATCACTATTATTGTCTAAGTTCCTTTCTTTCAGTCTCAACTCATGAGCTTCAATAGAACCTTGCAAATCCTCAACCTTGTATTCCTCAAGATTCTTGGATTTTTCTATAGCAACTACTACATGGTTATACTTAGATGAGAGTTCTAAGTACCTTTTCCACCACTTATTGGTCTTTGGTCTCCTCTCCATCGGACTTCATCTAATTTGTGAGAGATAGAATCTTGGTCATGTATTCTACAACTGTCTCACCTTCATCCATTTGGAGTAGTTTATATTGCCTTCTAAGGTATGCAACCTCACTTTCTTTATTTTTTTCAGCACCCTCATAACTCTTCTCCAAGCTCTCCCAAGCTTGCTTGGCTGTTTCTACATTTGCAATCTTCTCAAAGTTTGCTCCATCTACACACTGGTCGATCAGAAATAATGCATTGCAGTCCCTCTTTTTTTGCTTCTTTATAGGTGGATCTTTGAGCTTCAGTGGCATTCTCCCCAATTTCTTGGTATCCATGCTGAACAATCTCAAACACTTCTTGAAACCCAAATATTGCTTTCATTTGGTTCCTCCACCTATCATAGTTCTTGCCATCAAGTATGGGCAAGGTCTTGGCAAATCCATTGTTATTTGTCATTGTAAGATTTTGCTTCTGTCACCACTTCTTCTTCACAGATTTGTCTTCTCTTTCTCTAAAATTCACACAGAATCTACCCCCTTCTTGCTTCTGTTTCAGGTCCCTTCCTTCAAATCTTTTGATTCATCCAGGATCTTGCACAAAGCTCTTAATACCACTATTTAAACAACCAACGAAATGAATGGAAGAAGGTGAGATAGAAGAATAGAGAAGAAGATTAAAGTGAGAGAGAGTTTGTATGAATATGCCTCTGACTATTATTAAGATCAAAAGGTCTTATCTTTACAAAGATTGAAAACTTATGTTTATAGCATAACACTAACTATATCCTTGCTAAGAATAGCATATCTAACAACTAACATAACTGTTCAATTGATTGATTAACCAACCATACTTGTTAATCGATTAAACTCTAGCATATTGAATTACAATTTATTCAACATGTTTAAGTATTAATGATATAATACAAACAACTAATGATATAATAACAATGTAAAAAATACTTAATTTGTCATTTCAAGCTTATGCATACATATTAAATCCAACAAAATAAAACAAGACAAATATTTTATAAGCATGAGATTGAATTCAATTATGGTAAGATGGGTTTTTGGGTTTCACTTAACAGTACTACTATTTCCACTTATTAATTGAAAAAGTTCTAACCTTTGATAGGAAATTAATTCTTTTTTTTAAGCCATAACCATGACATAGTGGTGACTAATTTATAATTTAAGGGATTTTATGATTAGATATGGCAATATAGGCATTGTTTACAAGCCAGCTCGCATTGCCCACAAAAAATGTAGGTAAGATATCAATTTTTTGTCTATTAATTTATATTGCTCGGCCCACTTGCCCACTAAAATTAAGGGCATTTCTAGCGAGTTAAACGGGTAGCGCACAAACATAAAATAACTCAGTGTTGAAGGCTTCCTTCTAGCACTCCTCATCAGACACTCACACACTTTCTTCTCCCACTCTTCCTTCAAATACTCTTTTTCTTTCTCCTTCACTCCTTCTTCCATTCTTCCTTCGCATTTCATTCCATTCTTCTTCACATGATCACGTGCCACTAGCATTATTTTAAGTGAACAAATTATTGAATTGGGAGAACATTATTTTATGTGGGCAGCATATAGTTTTCCTTTACTTAGGACACCATTGTTTTATGTGGCAGATTATTGAATTAGAGGTTTCTAATATGTTATTGTTGAGTGGTTTACAATTGCTATTGTTAGTAATTAGGACAATATTGTTTTAGTGTAGCATTCATATACATATCTGATATTGTTAAGTGGTTTGTAGTTTATTTTTGCATTTGCTGGATATGGTTTGGCAGTTGCTACTTGTGTTTACATTATAATGCCTTATAGAAAAAAAAAATGTTTGTGGACCGCCCATATACCCATTTTAAAATGAGCGAATATGTGATTTTGTCCGTTAAGCATTTGTGGGCATGCCCATACCCACTTAAGTTTATGGGTATATTGCAAGTACAGACAAAACAAGTCAAACGACTCGTTTTATCATCTTTACTTATAATTAACTAGGATTTTCTTCAATAGTAAAGAGGATAGTTCTTTTTTTTCTTTTGTTTTTAGTATAAAATTATATAAAATGGTATAAGTGTTATACCTTTTTTTTCTTTTATGTTTTCAATATTTTTGTGTCCGAAAATAATCAATACTCTCTTATGATATGTTATATTAGGCTTGATAGTAGTATAAACTAATATAATGTATGGTGTTTTTTTTTTATATTCTTAGATATAAACATCACATTGTGTAAACTTATATATCAAGCCCATCTTTCATATTGAACTAACGAATAAATTAACATGGGCATAACGTTGAGATTTGGTTTAATAGGAGTTTTGTTCAAGTATTCCCATTGCAGTCCTTATATAATAAATTCACTATCGTTTTCATCACTCCTTCACCTTGTCACAACCATATCACTATCAATACCATAATCATCACTTTAGTTACCATTATTGATATTATAACACAATCACAACCATCATAATCACCATCATCATCATGACTTTGTCAACCTTACTACAACTATCAATATTATTATCGTTTCGTAACCATCATTGTCGCTATCACCACCACCAAATTTAAGCTACATAACATTCTTTTTATCATATTATGATTTTCTCTCATCTATTCATATGCAAAAACCTAAGGAGCAGATTGTTCCTCTATTTGAGCCATGCATAACGTTTAGAAGACAAATCATAGTTAGAATGATTTAACCTTTATAAAGATCAACTGAGATTTGTAACTAATTGGCAGATTGCACAATTTTTTTCTTGAGAACCTTAACCACGGTGTAGTGAATAAATGTATTGTCTTCACCATATTAGTTGGGTAACCAAGAATCATGTTAGTCCCGAGAATTTAATAGGTGTGGTATGCTCATATTTTTCTCCTTCACCTGCAATCGGTTATGCGAGGAGATGGGACATAATTCACTTGCCTGAATTTGAATTCGAAAGTTTACATTCTAGCAACCTTATAAACTCAATGACTATTGAAAATGAATCACAATGGAATTAAGTTTTGAAATTTTAATTATTATTGTTGAAACCCCGTTTGAAATTAGAAACATGATTTCAAGAATCGGTCTTAAGGAATTATAAGATAACTAACTTTAACTATTTAATTCTGAGTTGTTACGGACAACACAAGCAGAAAATAATTATTGATTAGCTAAAAATATTTATATAAACCAAAATCCTAATAAAGTAATTGTTGTTTTCATCTCTCATATCAGCCTTATTTTCATTCTTATGTGCATCTTCAATCTCGTAAGAGCCGTTAATACATAATGAAAACTAAAAGGAAAAATAGGACTTTTCTGTGTTTAGATCTTTGAGAAGCATTAGCTAATTTTTTACACGAGCTTTGAAAATGTTAATGATCAATTCCTTAAAAATACTGTTTTACCCACTGAAACTCTACATAAAAGTCCTATTTTTCCTCCACGACAATAGGTATATTCATCATTTGTCCTAGATTGACATACATTAATTACTCAAGCTAATTCATTTCAACGTGGAAATAATATTGGTAATGCTAAGAAACATTATTGACAATATTTTAGTAAAACCTACTATTGAAGTATTGAACTACAGATAAAATGGGAGTAAGTGAGTATTTTTGATATAATCTCTTATTAATCTTATTTATCTGACTTAAGATTCTTGATTCTACAAACGAGTCATAAAACAGGAACAACATTGTTGGTTGTTAACTCCAAATGTTGGGAGATATGAACAAAAAGTCAATGGCATTTGTTGCTAAAACCATTTCAACAAAGTTACATGTTCCTCTTCTTCAATATCGTTTCCTCTGTTCTAATTCTTCTCCTCCTTCCACCAATAAGCTCTTTGTTGGAGGTCTCTCTCTCTCTCTCTCTTTCTGTATCTTCCTTTCTGCTTCTTATTTTATTCTCAATTTTCACAGTGGTTGTGTTTTTCAGGGTTGTCATGGTCAGTGGATGAGAAATCTCTCGTAGATGCTTTCTCTTCATTTGGAGACGTCACTGAAGGTAGTAATATTAGTGTTTTTATTTGTTTATAAGTATCTGCATTGTACGTGTTCGACTTTATGTCCCACTTAACTGTTGTTAAAAAATTTACAACTGTTCTGATTATTCAAGTGTGAAATCTCAAGATATGAGTGAAAGAATTTATAAGTGGAAAAGACTCATGGAACCATTGCTTTAAGGTTTTTATTCAAGACGTGATGTCTTGTGACTCTTCACATGTCCTAGTAACAGTGGAACTCCTCGTTAGTTTGAGGCTCTCCAGTCGCGGTCGGGTCAAACACAAAGTACAAGAACAGGCATGAATCCAGAAAAGGGCTAATTGTTGTAACGAATGTTTTGCTAACTGTCAATTGGGTTGGGTCTTATATTGTTATTTATCTGTATTACCAAATTTTCAAGTGCATCTAGTGTGATGGGGAAGGGTGAAAATATAGGGTACTTAACATCCAATATTTCAGCATCCAAATCTGGTGAGTCTTTAATGTGTAGATTGAGATATACTAACTGTAGCTCGTTTCTTTGTGTTGGGAACAAACAAGCAATCAAATATTAAAAAAGAATAGAGAGAAGAGATAATAACACAAAATTTGTTAACGAGGTTCAGCCAATTTCTGCTTATGTCATCGGGAGAGCAGTTACCAGTGTTGGAGAACAATGATTTCTGGTTGTGACTATTGTTATTCTACCATTAGGTTTACATAACACATAATTATATAGCTCTCTATCGCAACTCTTTTACATCAACAAAGACCCATAAATTGTATTGTTGTTTTCTGGAGAAAATGTCTTGTACTCTGGTTCATTAGAATATGTTTCATTGCACAAAACTTTGGATTATGATTCTGAATGTATGTATTGACATCTTATATCGGATGGGCAATGGCCAAATATTACAGTCCCTATTCTCACTTTTTGAGTTAGCTTTTGGGGAGAATTAGGCCTCCGCACACCATTTGTAACATTGTATCAGAGCTAATGTAGCAACAACTATGGATCACCATCAGAAAATCTGTATAAACTTCACCTCCAAATAACATGATGACATAGGCGTAAGGGGGTGTAATGAGGTCCATGTCGGATGGGCAATGATGAAATATAGTCGTTATACAACTTGGGCATCCCTCGTTATTTCATTGACTCGTATTCATTCAAATGTACAATATAATCATCTTTGATTTTTTTGATTGTTTCATTCTAAATTACTGTGGTCATTTCCTTGTAGTGAGAATAGTATATGATAAAGACAGTGGTAGGTCCAGAGGCTTTGGATTTGTCATCTTTTCAAATGAAGATAATGCCAAATGTGCAAAGGATGCAATGGATGGAAAGGTTAGATTTCAAAAATACCAATCATTCTTACCTATAAGTTCCTTCTGACCGTGTGATGTTTATGCTTACAGGCTCTGTTAGGCAGGCCATTGAGGATAAATTTTGCTCTCGAGAAGGCTCGTGGCTCGCCCGTTGTAGTTCCCCGACTTTCAGATATTGGACATTTAAAAAGGCACTAAATCTAATTTGCCTTGTGAAATTCATCTGAATGACAGTGAATCACATTAGTTATTAGCTGATGGCTGCAAAATTTGTTGGTTTTCATGACATCCATCAGTAAAAATTAAATTTACCTGGTGCTGAAGAAGGTTGTTCTGTAGATTTTTTTTGACAAAATCTGGATAGAATTTGTATACAACAGATTATGCATATGATGCTTTCATGTTTTGTTTGGGGTGTCAACCTTGAGTTTCAAGATATCTATTTGCCCCAGTCTAAATGGTAACTTGTAAACATAATGATAACAATATATTCTTGTATGTATAAGCTTCATTTGTCTTAAATTAATGAGTTTTTTTACAATTTTAAGTTCTTCTATGCTAGTTTTTTTACTTTAGAGGTTCCATGTTGTATGAGGTTGGACAGTCGCAGTGAATGTGTGATACTATAATTTGAATTGTCATCATGCCATCAAGCAATACTAGAGATGTTGCATTTTAATATTTATGCATTATCAATAAATTTGTATATGGTAAACTAAGAACTAAACTAAGAACTGTTGATGCATAAATATTAATTAAAAAATAAACTATTTGCCATTAGTATATTTATTAGTGTAGTTCAGTTTTAACTAATTGATTTTGTAATTATTTCACTTACAATATATTTAGCCTTCATTTATTCCTTTAATGTATCTGACTCATCTTTATGACCAGATACATCTCTAGTTAGTTTTCTGATTTAAAGTAAAGAGCTCATGCTCCTTTTGTATTCATCAATCATAAAAGTTAATAAAACAAAGTATATTATTTTCTCTCTCTCTCCACCTTTTCTCTTTTCCTTTTTCTCTCTCTCTCAAACCGTAACCTCTTTTTCTCCATGGTTCTCACGATTCTCACTTCTACCTCTTCTCCTCTAAATTCTATAAAGCAAACATGGTATCATAGCTTATAGATCTGAAATCTCCATGGATTTTCTGGTGGAAATGACACCATCGTCTCTCTCTCCTCACCCTTCCACGGTTGTTCCTCCTTCAACAATGACGTTTTCTCAAGTCATTTCAGCCAAACTATTCGAGAAGAATTATTTTATCTGGAAGCGGTAAGTTGAAGCAGTTCATGCTTCACATCGGCTTGAAAGGTATGTTGTTAATCCTCAAGTTCCTCTCTGATTTCTTTCTGAAGAAGACCGAGAGTTTGGATGAATGAATCCAGCTTTTCTTCAGTGGGAGGAGCAAGACCAGTATCTGATTTTGTGGCTGCTTCAGTCACTGTCTGAGTCGGTTCAGTCCTGTGTATTAGGGCTCCGACACCCGTGGCAAATTTGGGATGAGATACACACGTTTTTTGATTCCTTGATCTATGCTCGTAGTCAGCTTCTTCTCTCAGAACTTCGCACTATCAAGAAAGGAACTCAGACTGTTATTGAGTTTGTTTCTCGTGTTAAAGCAATGATTCACTCCCTTACTGCTGTTGGTGAGGTAATTTCTGGTCGGGGACAAGTTCGTTTAATTCTTGAAGGTCTTCTCTCTGAATATGAGTCGTTTGTTACCTCAATCAAAAATAGAGTAGAGGTATGTACGTTTGTTCAACTTGAATCTCTGTTAATGGCTCATGAGACTTATCTTGAGCGAATTCATCCACCAACACAAGAAGTTTTTTCGGTGAATGTTGCTCGGTCATCTCCCAAGAACCAGCTTTCTACTATTGGACATCCTCAGTCTCGGCATCCTTTCTATAATAACAATTCAGTTTTTCCTTCAGAAATTGTGCACGAACATGCAGGGACAGCAGCGATGTATCAGTCTACAGCTCCAAATTCTGGTCGAGGTCATGGCAATTATTTTGGTCGTGGCAGGGGTAACCATTTTGGACGTGGTCGAGGACCTGGTCATGAGTCTCTGCAATGCTGGTGCAGGTTCGATTTAGTAATGCAGTCACATCTGCCTCCTTCCTTTGCACAGTTTGCTCCACCGGTTTCTACACAGTATGCTCCGCCGATGTCTGCTCAGTTTGCTCTGCTGGTTTTTGCTCAGTTTGCTCCAGCGTTTTCCGCTCCAGTCATGTACCCCTATGCTCCCTCTCAGTTTCAACATCATCATACAAGGCCTTATAACAACAATGCCCCTCCTATGACTCATCTTGGATTTCATCAACCCTCTGTATTGGGATTGGCTTCTATGTCTCATGCACATTCCTATGTTGATTCATTCCATCCAGCATAAGGGCAGCCTAGTCCTCAGCATCTCCCTATGGAACCGCAAGCCTACAATTCTCAACTATAGAATCCTGATTCTGGAGCCACTCATCACATTACCTTAGACTCTTCGAATTTGATGCACTCTACTAGCCTTCCTGGATCAGACAATATTTTTATGGGTAATGGTTTCGGTGCTCCTATTACAGGTATTGGTAACTCTGAGTTTAACTCCCCTTATAATATGTCTCGAGTCCTCACTCTTAAAATTTTACTTTTGGATCCTTCCATAACCAAAAACCGTGTTAGTATTAGTCAATTTGCCAAGGACAATGTTGTTTATTTTGAGTTTCATTCTCACTATTGTTGTGTGAAATCTCAGGTTGATGGAACCTTACTTCTAGAAGGAACTCTCGGTCCTGAAGGGTTGTAGGTTTTCACCAATCTTCGGTTTCCAGCCTCCTTGTCTACTTCAGTTTCAGTTTCCACTAGTCCAAATGTAACCTCGAGTTGTAATTTTTCTGTTTCTACTATTCATACTCACTCTAGAAATGCAAACTTGTACTTGTTATGGCATTCTCGTTTAGGACACCCACATAAAGAATTTTTACAACATATCATGAAAAACTGTAAACTTCATCTCATGAATAAAAATACCACTGATTTTTGTAATGCTAGTGCTCTAGGTAAGTCACATCGTTTACCTTCACAACCATCACACACAGTTTATTCCACTCTCTTTGAGTTGGTGTTTGTTGATCTTTGGGGACCAGCTCCGGTTATGACTGTTTCTGGGTATAAGTATTATATGTCTATTGTTGATTCTTGTACTAGATATACCTGTGTGTTTCTTCTTAAGCAAAAATCTGAAGCTCTTAATCTTTTTAAACAGTTTCACACTATGATTGGGGTTCAATGGAAGGGAGTATTGAAATCTGTCCAAACCGATTGGGGTGGGGAGTTTCGTCCTTTTGCTTCCCTTTTAAGCTCTCTCGGTATTCATCACAGAATTATTTGTCCCCATACTCATCATCAAAATGGTGTAATTGAAAGGAAACATCAGCATATTGTAGAGATTGGGTTAGTGTTGTTGTCCCAAGCTTCTCTTTCTTTGACATATTGGGAATATGCTTTTGACAATGATGTCTATCTCATTAATAGACTACCCAGCCAATCCATTAAGAGTAGTGTGCCTTACACGTGTCTGTACAAAACCTCTCCTGACCATACCTTTTTTAAAGTTTTTGGTTGTTCGTGTTTTCCGTGTTTAAGACCTTACACTAGACATAAATTACAATATGAGTCAGCCGAGTGTACCTTTTTAGGGTATTCCTCACATCACAAAGGGTATAAGTTGTAACAACGCGAATTTTACGATTTTGAATTATAAGATTTTATTAATATTGTTATTAATTATATTTTCGAAAATGAATTTCTGGGGATTTTCGAGAAAGAATTAGACGAAACTCTAGTTGAGTTTTAGTCTTGAAATTTTATTTCCAATTTGGTGGTAAATGTTTATGATTTTTGGAGACAGTCGGTTTCGGACCACTATCAGGGCCGAATCTCACCCGGTACGGCTCAAAAAGTGGTTTTTGAGTTCCGTAACTCGGAATTGAATTCCGGTTGCACCGTTGGCTTCGTAATTTCATTTCGAGTCAATATAGACCCTGATTACACTCATACCTATTTTCTAAATATTTTTCATTCGGAATGCCGAAATCCGAAATTCTAATCGAATATTAAGATCGGGCAATTTAAAATACCGATCGAGTAGTGGCCGATAATAATCGGGCATGTTTATCGCACGTGTCCGCGAGATGAGCATTTCGCATTGGGATGCGAGATTTGACTTCCATAAAGCAAATCTCACATCACTTTCACCAATATCTCATGAGCTCTTCATTAGCCACCTAGGAGATTTTTTCATCATTGTCGAGAGGGAAATCTCTCATTAAACACTCCATACTTCACTCTCATACTCTCTCATTTGCAAAAAATTTCAAGAGAAGGTAAAAATCCTCTCTTCATTTTTCTCTCATTTTCTCATATGCTTCTTCCATCTTCAATCCTTGATCTCTCAACATTCAACCAATGGATGTTGATGAGATTTAAGTATGTTGTTCATGAGTATGTCAAGAACATATTCAATCGTTGAAATTTTTTAAAACGTTTTCTAACTCATTTTCTCCTCAAAACCAAAAATGGTGATGTTCTTGAACTTATGAAAATATTTTGTTGGAACCATGAACAACTTGTGTTCATGGAGTTGTTATAATGTTTTATTACATGTATTTGGTTATTTTAGCCAAAGGGGGTGATGATGAAATCAAAGGAACCTTTAGGAAGTGTTTTGGAAAAATGAGAATGTATGTATTTCTATTTGTTGTTAGCCTTAAACCATGGCTTGGAACAAGTTGGAAGAATGGAAACTTTTGTTAAAAAGGATGTTAAGGTTTATGAGT
>NC_032019.1:30923634-30924593 GCF_001865875.1 Lupinus angustifolius | reverse complement strand
TGGTGAGATTATCAAAGAACGTCTTAAATCGGAATATGTAGTTTGACTAAAAACCGTACTTTTAAAATGGATGGAAATCGTGAACGAACTTTCGATGAAAAAGGATGGTCAAAAACATATGATGTTGGACCGGATGGATGCAAAGGATGTACGATCACGATGAGGAAAAAGAGAAATGATTTTAAGTGTTTTTGTAAGGATATTAGAAATATCGGAAACTAACGGATTGTTATTTTGGTAGTTACAAAGATTCGGTGTTCGAACCTTGAAAACCAAACCACCCTTAGTTGACGAGTTAAAGCACGCTTCATTAAGGTGAGAGAGAACACATCGTGACATAGTGGTGCCCGAATATGACACCCGGATATATCAAAGGTTTTGGAGTTAACTTGGGTTTCAAGAAATCTAAGATTTTGTATATTTGAATGCTTTGGAATATATATGATTGTGGATGAAATGTGTTGAATATTGTATATGAATGTTGTTGGGAACTTTTCTGTGTTCAGGTGTTTGAAAAACTATGTGTAAATGTATTTTCGGTTGTCAAAAAGGGAAAAATTGGTATTCTGTCCAAGTCCCTGTCGCTTGGGCGAAAAAATCTCGCCTGGGCGAGGGGATGTTTTGGTTCTGGAACTCCCTCGCCTGGGCGACAAAGCCTCGCTTGGGCGAGCAAGCCTCGCTTGGGCGAGAAAGCCCAGGATTTTAATGAGTTTCTGGAACTCTCTCGCTTGGACGAGAGAGGTCTCGCTTGAGCGAGAAGAGACCTCGCTTGGGCGAGAGAGGTCTCGCTTGAGCGAGAAGAGACCTCGCTTGGGCGATATTACCTTCGCCTGGGCGAGAAAGGCTTCAGTTTATCTGAGCTTTAAAGATGAATTGTCGCTGAGCGACTAGTCCCTGCTTTGGCGAGGGACAGTGTGGAAAGATTGAAATGAGATGATGTTGTGAACAATGCGATGAAC
>NC_032019.1:30923195-30923534 GCF_001865875.1 Lupinus angustifolius | reverse complement strand
GCATTTGATTCTGATTAAGAATGCATTGCATTGTGACCATGAAGTAGTGGAGAGGAAATGACGGGACGACTTAGAGCACCGTGATGTAAGCAGGGACGACACTGATTGGACGGTGATTCACCAACAATGTCTTGAGGGAGAGTCTGGGTGAGACGAGTCCCTTGTATTCCTGGGGAGGTACCCTGTTGGATTGGACAGTTCTCACAAGCATACATTATTATTATGGAAGTAAATTCCCACATGAGAGCTACATGTATGGTGTATTCCTATGTTTATGCATGTGATGTGGTTATGAGTAGAATGATGATTATATTACTTGATATATTGGTAAGGTTGGAT
>NC_032019.1:30862360-30923095 GCF_001865875.1 Lupinus angustifolius | reverse complement strand
ATGTATTACTTCATGATGTTTATGATAAATGATGAATTATATGTCAAATATATTTTATGTCTGAGTGTGATATTCTGAGTAAGTCCACGCCGTCAATGAATTTATGTTCATTAGATGTCTTACTCTCTCTGCTGCATTGTTCTTGATTTGTTTATATTTACTATGCAGATGGCCAACAACGACACTCACATACGAGGCTATCACTTCATGATGTCCCGGATGGGACAATGGGATAGTGATGGACACAGATACACATACACATGCCCTTGCGGTCTATCGTTGCACATGGTGTGCAACGGGTCATCGATGATGATCCCTCAGCCTGACACCTACATTGATACTTCTTTCACCTTGCCGCCAAGGGGGCTAAGGTCTCCAAAGAATGGACTTCGGTACCCGCCAGTCAGGAGTGATGACGCTATTCCCTTCCACGGTCGGAGGACGTGGTCAGATTGTTTGGGTGCTCCGTCATCCAGTAGAGCCACGAGGATCCGGGTTCTTGGAGGAGGTCCCTGCAAGAAGACCAAGGTTTTGAGAATGTCATCCCCTCCAAATTATGCCGCGAGGTTATGGCATCACGAAGTGGAGGAAGAGGAAGAGAAGGACGAGGTCATTGAACTCGTAAATGTAGAGAGTTCGGTGGAGGTGATCGACCTCGTGTCTGACTCGGAAGAGGAGGAGGACCCTAGTGAGGGGTCCAGCGTTCCTGGAATCTTCTGAGTCAGCTTGTGGCCAGTCGGTGCCCCTTTTGTTTTGATGGGGGGCTGTGTTTCTTTTTTATTTTTGTATATGTTAGTGGCGAGGTAGTTTCCGCCTTGTTGACTTAGTTTGTATGAACTAATTCTGACTTAACCGATTATATGCATTATGTTATTCAGGAAATTGTGAATCAGGTTAAGTTATCATTCGATAACGATAAGTTGATTTTCCGCATTCGAGTTACTTAAAGTGATGTCTTGGAAAAGGAAGGTTTTGAAAAGGAAACAATTTTATGTCACTAATTCAAAAAAAACAATTACCCATTTTTCCGCAATGTTTTGAGAAGTATTTTTCGGGGTGTTACATAAGTGTCTCTCCTCTATGGGTAGATTGTACATTTCTCGTGATGTTGTTTTTAATGTGACCAAGTTCCCTTTCACTATCTCTCCCTCTTTCATACCCAATCAATAGTCTAGTAGTAGTGTGTGTATACCTCTTACTGTGGTGTCTCAGTCTCCTCCTTCGAGTAGTCTGCCACATTCCTCTACCTCATCTACTACTTCCAACCCTACTTCATCCTCTACTTCTCCTTCTTCTACTCATTCTCCCTTGAGTCCTAGTCCTAGTCAGGTTCTTCCCGTTAACTCTCACCCTATGCTTACTCGGTCGAAAACTGTTCAGTCTAGGACTTTGTCTACACCTAGTGCTCTCACTGCCTATGTTGAGCCGAGATCAACCAAGGTAGCTTTGTCCCTTCCTAAGTGGGGAAGTGCTATGGAAGCAGAATTTGATGCTTTAATAAAGAATGACACTTGGAGTTTGGTTCCTCTACCTGAGCATAGAGAGGCTATTGGGTGCAAATGGGTGTTCAAGGTTAAGGAGAATCCTAACGATACCATTAATAAATACAAAGCTCGGTTGGTTTCTAAAGGGTTTCATCAAAAACCTGGGTTTGACTACAATGAGATATTCTCTCCTGTTGTAAGATTTGTTACTCTAAAAGTTGTGCTAACTATAGTTGTAACATATGGATGAGATGTTCAACAAATTGATATTAATAATGCTTTTCTGAATGCATTTCTTGAGGAGGTAGTATACATGCAACAACCAGAAGCATTCAAGACTTCTGATAATACTTTAGTTTGCAAGTTGAATAAAGCCATTTATGGTCTTAAGCAAACTCCTCGTGCATGGTTTGACAAATTGGTTGGCACGCTCTTGTCCTTTGGTTTCCAAAAGTGTAGGTGTGATCACTCTCTCTTTCTATTGACTACTTCTGCATACAAACTATTTGTCTTATGTTATGTTGATGATATTATAATCATGGGTACCTCTCCCACTTTGATCAAGCCACTTCTGAATTATATTATTCAGAAGATGAATCTTGCTTTTGCTCTTAAAGATCTTGGTGCTTTGGATTATTTTCTGGGTATTGAAATTCAGAAACTTCTGAATGTGTCTCTTCTTCTTACTCAATCCAAGTACATCAAGGACATACTACAAAAATTTCATATGGATGATATGAAGAGTCTGCTTACTCCTATGGTTGGAGGATGCAAGCTTACTAAGCATGGGAGCAATTTTTTGGAGAATGGAAAAATATATCGATCTCTTGCTGGGGTCTTACAGTATATCACGATTACAAGACCATAGATTTCTAATAGTATCAGTAAGGTTTGCCAGTTTCTCTCTCAACCTCAGGAGGAACATTGGAAGACCATAAAATGATTCTTGCAATATCTTCAAGGGACTATTACTCATGGTCTGCTTTTAAGACCAACATCTCCTCATCGTCCTCTTCCACTCTTTACTCAGTGTGATGTTGATTGGGCTTCTGATCCTGATTATAGAAAATCTACTTCTAGGTGTGTGTCTATCTCGGTCCTAATCTGGTTTCTTGGTGGTCAAAGAAGCAAGAATGGGTTGCTCGGTCTATAGCTGAAGTCGAATATCGCAGCTTGACCACTACTGCTAGTGAGATTATCTAGATTCAGAGTCTCCTTCAGGAGTTACAGTTTAAGAGTTTTGTTCCAGTTGTATATTGTGATAATATGATCATAGTTTTACTTTCCAGAAATCCAGTCTTGCACTCCGGGACCAAACATATTGAACTTGACCTTTTTTTCGGTCAGAGAAAGAGTAATCAGCAAACATTTATTAGTTGAGTGTGTTTCCTCTGAGCATCAAGTTGCGGATATTCTTACCAAACTTCTCTCTACTTCTCGTTTTACTCTTCTTCGAGACAAACTTCACATCACTGATCTATATAATGCTCGACAAGGTCACAATAGCTCCAAATTTAGGGGGAATATTAGTGTATTCAATTTTAACTAACTGATTTTATAACTGTTTCACTTGCAATGTATTTAGCCTTCTTTTATTCCTTTAATGTATATGGCTAATCTTTATGACCAGATACATCTCTAGTTAGTTTTCTGATTTACTATAAGTAAATAGCTCATGCTCCTTTTGTATTCATCAATCATAAAAGTTAATAAAGCAAAGTATATTCTTTTTTCTTTCTCTCCACCTTTTCTCTTTTCCTTTTTTTTCCTCTCTCTCTCAAATAGTAACCTCTTCTTCTCACCGTTCTCACTTCTACCTCTTCTCTAAATTCTACAAAGCAAACAATATTGAATGGGAGACTGCCTATTCACTTTGCAATTGAGAATAATTGTGAAATATATTGGCTTGCTAAAATTAAAATAATAGAAAGATTATATTTTTGTAGAAGTGAATTATACGGACATCTACTGAGGTTTGGTGAAATTACACAAATCACTTTTCCGTTTTTTACATGTACCAAAATCCTCCTGATTTTTATACATATGTTACACTGACTGCTCCTCTATGAGAAATAAGTGTGATCTTTTAAACAAAAAATATGATAAGTGTAATTAAGTTAAACAAAATATAATATATTGTGGAGACAAGTCCAAATAGTATATCATTCAATTCATTTTCATTATTTTTGGTTCATTACAAAATGTATCAATAAATTTAAGGAGATATTTTTTAAATCACTCTTAAATTATATTGTAATTAACAAAAAATAATGAAAATGTATTTATTCGTATAATATTTAGATTTATTTTCACTATATCCATGTTTTATTTAACTTAATTTCATTTGTCACTTTTTTTTAAATAACACTTATTTCTCATACAAGTATAATTTTCTTTTTTTCTAATATTCAGACATGCTTTATTCATTTGCCATTCAAGACTAATTGTGAAATAAAAGTTAGCCTTCAAAAATAGAATAAGTTACTCTTACCATAATTTTTTAGTGATAACTAGCGGTATACTCGTGCATTTGCACGGGCCATTTTCGTGCTGGTTTTGAAAAATATATTTAAAATTATAATTAAGTAAAAGGTCCAAGTTGTTAGTTAAACATAAACATGTATTAGTTTAATAATACAATATAAATATTAAAGTTGTAGCACTTGTATGAGTTGTAACAACAAATAGTCATGTAAGTCAAAATAATTATAATATAAAAGCAAAAAATAAATTTGAATGAATAATTTAAAGTAATAAATCTTAACGACATAACAAACATTTTTTATGTTGAATCTCAAGAAATTAAACTTCAGTTCAAAATCTTTGTTTCTACATAATTGTTTGTAATTCATTACATGTGAGAACTTTGAATAATAAAGAGATTAGTGCGAAAGTTCCAACAACTAACAATGTGAAAAACAACAAAATTTAAGGAACATAAATGAATATAGAAGGAAGTTATTAAAAAGAAGTTATTATGCCAGAAAATTTTTATATGATCTTAAAATTATTACAATAGTTCATTCAAAAACCAATATATTGAGCCTACGTCTTCTACTTGTTTTCTTTCTTCACGAATTCCATTTTAGTTGCAAATATTATTGAATAACTTTACGTATTTATTTAATAGACTAAGATAAAATGACTTTGTTGTTACCTAGTTAGTGGAAGCTTGGAAGATGACTTATTCTCCTTAATATGATAATGGTTTAATTTAGTTGTTCCTAGTGGCTACAATAGTCCAGCATCAAAGTAATTGATTATTTTTTAGATATTGATGGTTGAGAGTAAACTTCAAGAGAGTCAGTTCGTTTCTCTTTTTATCAGTATGGACTGGACTTGACTGTTCGACCGGTCTAACTGCTGGCCGAACTTAAAAACGACTTTGATTTGCAATCTTAACCAAATGAAGGTTGAACCACTTTGAACTGGAGAAATTCTAGTCAGATTGTGTTAAACCTGGTCCAACCGCATTAACTTGGAAAATAAACCAAAAGGTTCAATTAAAAAATATGAAGATATGTTAATTCAATATAATTATACATAATTATTAATTATATAAGACTATACATTTACACATAATTATATTTTTCTAGATAAAAATTATTAATTATATATAAAATCATCCGGTTAGACCATATAGTTTAACTATTTAAATCGGTTAAACATAATACGAGACATCTTCCGGTTTAACATCTCGCTCGACTTTCTCAAAATTGTTTTTACGCATACATAACATGATATAGTTAGTAGTATCCTATTAATTAAAAAATCATCAATAAATTTATAATTTCATTATTATTTGATTCTAAAATAAGATTAGTATAAAAATACATATTATTATTATTTGACTCTAAAATAACTACAAACAATATGTTATGATTCATATTATTACTATTTTAATATTGTTATAGTAACATTATATTTTAATATTGCATAGATAATCATATTCCTTTTATTTTTAAATAGTTATCCTCATCTTTTTTTAATTTTATAATTTCATCATTATGCATTAAAGTAAATCCGTGTGAATAGATTTTTCAACAGTTTGTAAAAATAAAATTGTCAAAATCAATTCAACTAAAAAATAAGATGAAAATTTGAAAAATCCAACAATGTATGAAATAACGATAAAGATATTGATTAAGGAAAAACAAATTTATAATTTTATATTGTTATTGTTATTGTCCTATAATGGTCAATGATATATTATGATTTATCCATAATATATGATCATAATATACATTTATTTATTTGATGAGTATCAAATTAATTAATATATTTGACCATTTAATTTTATTAATTAACTGTCTATAATAACATTTTTTTAACTGATCCAGAAAAATTGAACTATTCTATTTCTTTAAGACGTTAAAAATATAATTATTTAACTATTTCTTTATCAATAGAATTGTAAGGAATATAATTATTGGAAGAACAAATCTACAAAATAATAAAATCAATCATACCACATATACAAAATAAACAAAATAATGAAATACTAAACAACAAAATCAAAGAAAAAAATAAGAATATACATACATAATAAACAAAAAATCAATTAAAAGATCTAGAAGATAAGAACATATCTAAAAATAAACAAATAAATATAAAAATCAATAAAAATGTACTTTAGACAACATATTTACAAAATAAGAAAAAATCTACAATGACGAAGATTGAGTAGCAGGATATAGAAGTCATCATATTAAGTTAATAAATGAAAAAATAAATAAAAATGCATTTTAAACAACATATTTATAAAATAAAAACAAATTTAAAATGATGAAGATTGAGTAGCGCGATACAGAAGTCATCATATTAGGTTTAAACAAATGAAGATTGACGAATGAAACATTGGATTGTAGACATGGGAGAGAAGAAGAGAGAAATATGAAACGAAATGGGGAGAAGAAGATGAACATATGAAATGATAATGGAGGGAGAAGTAACATATGTGAAAAATGATTCAATCTCTTTTATTGTGAGATGTAATTTCTTTATAGAATAAAAAACAAATGGGTCCATTATTCATTAGAATTAAAATGTATAATGTACAAAAGGGAAGATACAATGTTGAAAGTTTCATATGATTAACATAGACATGTTTTGGAGGAAAAGTTTTGATTGAGAGATTGACACATGTCATGAAAGACTTGGGAGATTGACACATGTCATGAGGACCTTTTTTTTGTTACATAGGTAAAATAGGTAATAGAATAACATCTTCAAATGCGTAATTATTCAAATAATTAATAAATTTTCTCATTGTTCTTTTACAAAAATGTCCAACTTGAGCTAAAATATACTATTGGAATAGCAACGGCCAAAACAATTTTCTGGTTGTTCTCAATAATACGTGATTGTAAATTATTTAATGAGTTTAACCTTCATGAATAATAAAAGTCAATGAAAAAAATGCTTCCATAGTATAAAACATTTGTGCATTCTTAATTTTTTTGTAAAGTAAAAACTTATTTTAGTCTCTGAAAAATTTGTATATCACTTTGTCCTTCGAAAATTCAAAATAATCTTAACAAATACGAAATAGGTGCTAAATTGGTTTTTTTGACCATTTGAAAAATGATATTCATACTATTCACTATTTGAGTACTAATTTTAATTTTTAAAATACATAAAGAGAATTTTAAAAATTAACTCCAATTCTTTCTTTTGATGTGATATGCAGAAAATATATTGGAGAGTAAACCTATCCATTACTTCATTTCACTCTCTGGTTGCTTACTGAAACTCCTCTTCACCAAACATTCTTCTGATTATAATTCAAATATGAGGTACTCTTCTTAACACCTACACTTGCTTCTCCTTTTCCTCCTACTTTTATTATTATTATTATTTTTGTAAATAATAACCTATAAACAGTTAGGGTTTTTACATTTTGCATGACAATTCATAGATTCTCTTTAGAGCCATAATTTCATATCGATCTTCATATGGTGTGCCTTTCAGAAATTGAAATTTATAGGAAACTGTAGTTCAAAGTTTTCTCCATTTTTGTAGTAGTAAAATTTGAAAGGATCTTTGTTGTTTTTGTTGGAACATAGAGTGAATTTCACCAAAAGGTACAATTGGTTTTGTGGTGAGAGAGAATGCACATGACCACCACACGTGTGTGCCACATTGAGCTATATTTATGCGGCGTGGCTCTGAATCGAGTTATGTGGCCACATCATAAAACATCGGGATCAAAAACAATATTTTCTCACAAAAAACATCACACCACAATGGTTGCAATCCGCAATTTCATAACCATGTGGTTGCACTCACAACTGCAACCACAGGGATGATTGTTATAAGTGATGGGAATTTCATTATAGATCATATGTTTGATGTTTCTAGGGAAATAGTCATGCGGGTGATTCTCATTTTTTTATGAATAATATTTATATGGATTTAGAAAACAGTTTACATTTTATATGAGCTTACAAGGTCAAAAGAAATTGATATCTTTTCTTATTGAGGAACATCTAATCAAGGACGTAATGATGTTGAATTAAGAGTTTGAGGTAGTAAATAAATGTTCCCGAAAGAATCTTAACACTATTTAAGAGGTTTTGAAGTGTATTATAGTATATTGAAACGAATAAATTACATAGAAGTATGTCATGTGTGTATTTTGTTGTTAAAGTTGTGTGACTGAAATCATGCTATGCTTTGTTCTTTTGTCATTTAGGGACACTAAATGACGAGGAAGATTTTCAGTATGTTTAATTCGTTTATTCATTTGTGTTTTATAATGCAGCCGCCATCCCCTTGTGAAATGGGCGCAGAGGTCTGATGAACTCTACATTACAATTGAGTTGCCTGATGCTCAGGATGTGAAACTCAAACTGGAGCCTGAAGGGAAATTTTACTTCTCTGCGACTGCTGGTGCCGATAAGATTCCTTATGAAGTTGACATTGATCTGTTTGATAAGATCGATGTAGATGTAAGGGCTGCTGTTAATGTTTTGTTAATCAGATCTTATCCACATTTGTCTTATATTTTGTGTTAATATGTCTTCTCAGAATAGCAAAGCTAATATTACTTCAAGAAATATCTTCTACCTAGTGACAAAAGCTGAGAACAAATGGTGGGACAGATTGTTGAAGCAGGGAGGGAAGCTTCTCGTATTTTTGAAAGTTGATTGGGACAAGTGGGTTGATGAAGATGAGGAGGATGATAGTAAACGTCAGTTATTTTACTCGATTTTTTTTCTGAATATAAGATCTTCATTTTTCATTGCTTTGACTCATTTGTATGTTACTTTTCAGCTGTATCTGATATGGACTTTGGCGACGTTGATTTTTCTGTAAGTAGCAAAACTGATAAGATAGTTCGATACTTATATTTTTAGTTGGATTGGATACTGATCTTTAAACTCACTTTTTATCCAGAAATTGAACATGGGTGGAGGTGAGGGACTGGGTATCGATGATGCAGGCGAAGATGATGGTAAGACTATCTAAGTTTTGTCCTATTTTATTTGTTGGTTGAAAGTTTTTTCCATGTTATCTATGGGATAGGCTCACAGTGTGGTCAACCTTACTTAGTGATCATGAGGTCATGGGTCCAAATTCTGGAAACTGTCTCTCCATTTGCGGGAGTAAGACTGTATATATCTATCATCCCAATGCCTCACTAAGTGGGAACCTCATGCACTGGGCCGCCCTTTTTCTTAGTTTATATTGTTTTAGCTGTATTTGACTGGATTCTCTTGGTTGTCTTTTGCTTTCTTATAACTTTTTCTCTCCAGATGATGATGATGATGATGATGAGAGTGACATTGAAGAGGAGGTTGCAGGACAACCATCTATCGGTAATGAACCTGATACAAAAGAGGCTGTGGGTGGTGGTCCAAGCAGTGCACCTGACACCAAAGCATAAAACTTGTGAATGATGAACAATGTCATAGCTTTGAATGTGTAAGGATAGGTATTCTGAAAGCTTGTGCAGCAAAAACAATTGTAGGAACCTGGGATTGTAAGGTGTTGGCATGTTCAGGTTATTTGATTTAACCTTGGAGTTTTTAACTAGAGAAGTTAGGAATATATGAGTTGGACCATATAATGTTATCTCTGTTTGACTTTTAGTGGTAGAATGTAATGCTTTAGCTGCAATATTCATGCTTGCATTATTGGGCTATAAATTTTGTGTGAAGTTATACCAGTTGTGACCTGTCTGAAATAGCTCTTCTGAAGTGAGCAAATGTGTAAAGTAAGCAAGGGTGTTCCCTTGATTTAATACAGAGTAAATACATGTTCGAATGTTTTTCGACCTTACCAGTTTGGCCATTCAAAAAATAAAAAAACTCAAAATGGTCCCAATTTTTTTAATGTATGTCAAATTAGTCCTTATTAAGTGTTGTAAAATACGCTAAATGACTAATTTGACTGCATTTGAAATTTTTTTGGAATCATTTTGAGTTTTTCATTATTTTAGCGACCAAACTGTGGAAATGAAATGAGTATTTACTCTTTAATCTAAAATGCATTGAAATCTTAATTAATTATGTAAAGAATGATACACCCATATTTACTTTACACATTTACTCGAGAGGTTTATTCTTACTAAAATATGCATGATCCTCTTAGAAAACAACAAAAACCTATTGGAATAATGCTTGAGGAATGGGAAAATATTGAAAAATACTTTGTCCAATTCTTCCAAAACCTGATACCACAACCAATTACCAGGGATGTATTTGAAGCCGGGCCGAAGTCCCGGACCTGATGGCTAACATTGTGAATTCTTCAATAGCATTATATGATTTATTATATATGAATTAATCGTTATTAATTTTTAAATAAAAGTAATATATATTATATAAATGATGATGTATGATCATGTATTTTTTTTACTCAAGTGCATAGATAGTAAACTACATCTTGCAGCTTGCCCTTTCAACTCTTCTCAATTCATGAGGTGATACATGAACTGCATGATAGACAAAATCGTATAATTCTTACACTTTTCTAGAGATTTTGTTGAGCCAAAATACCCATAACTCACATTTGTCGTAATCTCAAACTGTTAGTTCCATTAAACTTCCCCATCTCAAATTTGACACTTGAGTTAAGGATTAAGAGTCCTCTAATGTACCATTGTTGGGAATAAGCCATATGAAGAAGTAAAAAGAAAAGGAAGAGATGCAATACACAAAGATTTGTCAACATTGTTCTGCTAGTTATACCTAGAGCATTGAGTAACTATCAATATGCATTAGAGAATAAGGATCTATGTTTAGGTTACATAACTAAAGTTTGAGAATAAAATATTTCAGGGTACAAGGAGATAAGTTATCTTATCTAGCCAGTAAAATCATGACATATGTCATATTTAATCATTTTCTATAAAAATATTTCTAAAACTAAATAAAATAGTACATAGTAATATTTTTATTGGCTGAAAGAGATAATTATCTCTTGATACGAAAATATACTTTATTCTCTTAAAATTTACATAACTTTTATATATATATATATATATATATATTTATCATGAACTTTATAATTTTCTATTTTTTCATAGTTAAGAGGTATTAATTTGTTATAAGTTTTATTAGAAACTTATAATATTACATAACATAAAAATGAAACTATGGCATTCTAAATCATGCTCATGCTTATGCATTATTGTTTTATGTAGAAAAATATTGATGACTGTGGCCTGGTCCTGTCGATGTCTACCAACATATGTCTTTACCACATGGTCATTTGTACGATTGTGTGCCACACCACGACCAAGGTACACATACATGGATGCTTCTACGGCCTGATCATGATTAATATGTATCTCATCCACTAATAATGTATAAGGAACATGACTGTGTGTTTCAACACAATTTGACATTGTTTCAGTAGAATATGAATCACGTTCACAACAAGTATACATAAGTAAAATGGAAGAGAGGTTAATCTACTATTTTGCGCTCCGGCTCATGCTGATAGTGCTGGTTTAGCCACTGGCATGTCCTTGTATGTTTGTTTCGAGTTATTTATGTAATTATTTGTTTGTTTTTTATAGTTCTCTCAACTATTTAGACAATTAAGAGAAAAAATTATAAAGCGTAATTTAAAATTTTAAATATAATTTAAATTGATTATTAAACACAACTCATTTTACTCAAACAAACATAAAGACAACTTCAACATTGTGATGAAAAAATTATTTAGTAGGAACTCTTCAATCAAGATAACATTACATCATAAATTAATAATACAACATCACTATTTAACAATATAACAATTATATTTATAAATTAATATAATATTACAATTATCATTTAACAAAATTACATTACAATTATAATTCTATATATTGATTTAGGAACGAATAGTGAATTCAGATACCTACGAGTCTAGATACCTCATTATCTGGACTCGTATCCATCCAACAGTTAGTCTTAATTACCCTTGGATCTAAAAATACAAACCCAAACCTAACCAATTATGTATATCATCCATAAGGTACGTGTGAGTCTGGTACTTATTGTGATCCCAACAATTGATCTTTCAAAAAATCTATTTACTGCATTTTTTAATGAAGTAAACACTACTTTTTATGATTAAATTTGCATCCCTTGAGCAACCTCCACTAATTATATTAATTCTGTGTAAGAAGTAAAAGTAATGTAAAAATAATATTTCCTTTACAAAATGCAAAAGTAGTATTTAAAAAATGTTTAAAATAATTACTTGGTCTCCTAGGTTTTTTCCTCCCCCGTTTCTATAGGCAGGAAATGTGAATCTGTAGCATCCTAGACGTAACAAACTTGTTCAAGATCCGCTTTCATTTCTGACCAAACAATACAAACACCTCAAACTTTTAACATTGTTACTCTCCTCATTATTACAAAATAAAAATAACTGTTACTAACTGCAACTTTTCAGGGTAAAATTAAATAATAATAAAATATAGACACAGTCTTAATCCAAAGAAACTTCACACCAAAAATTTACTGTGTGATCATGCTGCTCCCGCAAGCTTTATCTATTTGAAGCAATATCTGAAGGTAATCTTATATAATTTTCCTCTAAACTTTGATGGATAATCATGTTGAATTGATATTGGAAAAAGTTTTATTCATAAGAGTGAGCGTCAGCACAATAATAATGATGTTGTCTTGCGATCTTTTGGTTTAACTGCACAATCATTTAGAGTATATCTAACTTGAATGTGGAGGTTTGTGTATCTACTATATAGTATCTAATTTGCTTCATGTGCCTAGATGTTAAAAGATCATCCATTGTACCCTATAAAATCTCATTCTCTTGTATTTGGATAAGTGCAATGAAGGGAATGAAATATCTTCATGTCAAAAAATTTCTTTCTCTAACAAATTAAATGGCATACATGTTGGCATTGTACACGAAGGAAGAACATTTTCTGTCCCAAGATATGTATCATTCTATGTACCTTTCATTTTCATTGGTCAGAAAATATAAAGTTAATATATATTTAATTCATGTTTTAATTTTCTGACCAATGAGAAACAAAGGTATACAGAGTGTACATATCTTGATGTTGTGCTGTAGAGGACTAGTTTTGTTTTCTTTCTCTGAAGGCTTGGAGAGTTTTCTTTTTCAATAAGAATGGTTTTGCTGAGTTGCTACCACAGTTCATTCTATCAAAAGCATTGATGATTTTGCTCTAATTGTGTATTCTGATAAATTTGCAACATTGCTGTACATGCAAATTCATGCCCAAGTTTGCTATGATTGTAGGACAGAAGGGAAATACATAACAATCTTTATTTACAATAGTACAAAGCATAAAGAAGATTCACTCAAGAAGCATATTAGAGATCGAAGTGTCCTCTATTGTGGCATTTGCTCTGATTTACTCTGATGCTGGCATTCTGTTGAGTATACATAACTTCTATTGGTTAACAGTGGAAGTTTTAAGATAACCATAATGGATTTTGGTCAAGGTTATATATCGAAAGAGCATCGCGAGCTTCATCAATCTGCAACAGAAAGTGCAGATCCATCATCTGTTTCTCCATTGCAAATTTCTCTTAAGTCACCAAGATCCCTTAAATCTCCAAGGTCTCCTAAGTCTCCAAGGTCCCCAAAGGTGCAAGGCAAGGGAAGCAATCTAAGTCCTAGGCATTGTAAGCAATCACATTCTCAAATCGATGGACGTCCGAAGAAAGGTAAAGTCGTCACTTATTATAGAAGAATATTCTGATTTAGTGTTTTATAGTTATCAAATTGTGTACTAAATATTTTTGTTCTATAAATTTCAAGGATTGACATTTTTATTCTATGTTCCTAATCTTATTGTGTTAGGTGGTTCTGGTGGGAAAGGTACTTGGGGTGGATTGCTTGAAACAGATGACCTGAACTCTCTTGACCCCAATGATCCAAACTATGACAGCACTGAGGTAAGGAGTTAATATCATAGTTGACAAAATCAAGATCTTATGTAAAATTGAAAGGGGTATGTAAACACGTGAAACGTATGATCGTAAGATTCTACCAAACGTTAAAAAAATTAAACATATACATAAATATAACTTAGGATATATCTATATTTTATAATAGCAGCATATATTATATGGATAAAATATTTGGCCACTTAATTTGGTCTATTGGTGTGTTTTTTATGTAACACCTAGGACTATAAAAAGTACATATGGTCTTTGCAGGATTATGACAACTTAAATGAAAAGAAAAAGAACACAGATCTGGATGATTACAAGAAAAAAGCTACAATAATAGTGGAAGAGTACTTTACCACTGATGATGTTGTTGCAACAATAAATGAAATTAGAGAACTCGGAAAACCGCTGTATGGATACTATTTTGTCAAGAAGCTTGTCTCTATCTCAATGGACAGACATGACAAAGAAAAAGAAATGGCTGCTATACTGTTATCTGCGCTGTATGCTGATACATTCGAACCTGCACAAGTTTACAAAGGATTCAGCAAATTAGTTGATTCAGCAGATGACTTGATTGTAGATATACCAGATACAGTTGATGTACTAGCACTTTTCTTAGCCAGGGCTGTGGTTGATGACATACTTCCCCCTGCATTTTTGAAGAAACATATGGCTTCCTTACCGAAAGATTCGAAAGGGGTTGAGGTATTGAAAAAAGCTGAGAAGAGCTATCTATCAGCACCTTTGCACGTGGAAATCATAGAACGGCGCTGGGGAGGTAGTAAGAATATGACAGTTGATGATGTGAAGGTTAGGATAAACAATTTTTTGAAAGAGTATGTAGTGAGTGGTGACAAGAAAGAAGTTTTTAGATGTATCAAAGATTTGAAAGTCCCTTTTTTCCATCATGAGATAGTGAAACGTGCTCTTATAATGGCAATGGAGAGGCGTCAAGCAGAAGGTCCACTACTAGACCTGTTGAAGGAGGCAGCTGAGGATGGTTTCATCAACTCTAGCCAGATGTCTAAAGGGTTCGGTCGGTTGATTGACACTGTTGATGACTTAACACTTGACATACCGAATGCACGCGAAGTACTGCAGCAGTTAATATCCAAAGCAGCTTCTGAGGGCTGGTTGTGTGTGTCATCCTTGAAATCATTTTCCGTGGACCCGGAAAAGAACTCAATTAAAGATAGTACTGCCATAAATTTCAAGACAAAGACTCAGTCTATTATTCAAGAGTACTTCTTATCCGGTGATATATCGGAGGTAAATAGTTGTCTAGAACAAGAGAATAGCAGCAACTGTGCTGAACTCAATGCAATCTTTGTCAAGAAACTGATAACACTGGCAATGGACAGGAAGAATAGGGAGAAAGAAATGGCTTCGGTGTTGCTTTCATCTTTGTGTTTCCCAGCTGATGATGTTGTAAGTGGCTTTGTGAAGTTAATAGAATCAGCAGATGACACTGCTCTTGATAACCCTGTTGTTGTTGAGGATCTTGCTATGTTTCTTGCTAGAGCAGTGGTGGATGAAGTCCTGGCACCACAACATCTTGTGGAGATTGGAACACAATGTTTGGGGCCGGATTCGATCGGAAGCAAAGTGCTTCAAATGGCTAAGTCAACTCTAAATGCTAGACTTTCCGGAGAGCGAATCTTGAGGTGTTGGGGTGGCGGGGGAAGCAGCCGGCCTGGCTGGGCAGTTGAGGATGTCAAGGACAAGATCGGAAAGCTTTTGGAGGAGTACGAGTCCGGAGGGGAAATAAGGGAGGCTTGTCGTTGCATGAAAGAGTTAGGAATGCCATTTTTCCACCATGAAGTTGTTAAGAAAGCTTTGGTAGCAATCATGGAAAAGAAGAATGAGAGATTGTGGGGTCTGCTCAAGGAGTGTTTCGAAACTGGCCTAATAACTATGAACCAAATGGTGAAAGGTTTCGGAAGAGTTGCAGAATCTCTTGATGACTTAGCTTTGGATGTCCCTGATGCTAAAAACCAGTTTGCATACTATGTTGAACAAGCAAAGATTCAAGGATGGTTGGAAAATTCAACTTCTTTCAGCAAACAGGAACATGCAAATGCAACAGAGAATGGAAATTTATAATTGCAATGTGGGTAATATAAAATACTAGTTTTTCTTTGTCTCTTTTCCTAATCTACACTAATTAAATAAATAAGCATGAAGGCACAAATAGGTTAGCCTATACATGCATAAGTAGCCTTGTATAACAAACTTGAAATTTCTTTAAATATACTACTTCTGTTTCTGTTTCATTTGTCATAGAGACTATAAGAGCTGAAGCTGCTTTAAATAACTTCTTCCTACCCTGTAATGATTGTCATGATATGAATGAAATGTGGATTTATTTATCAAATACAGTCTAAAATAATCCAATGCAATATCTTTCTTGTGTTCACCAGACTGCTTGAAGCTAGCATAAGCTATATAATCATATATTCATGTGAATAAATAAATGTTGGGATAAGTTTGGTGCAATGGTAAGGTTGTTGCTTAGTAACCATGAGATTACGAGTTTAAATCTTGGAAACGGTCTCTCCGCTTGTGGGGTTAAGGTTGCATATATCTATCATTCCATTCTCAAATTCCACTAAGTGAGAGTCTCCTGCACTGGCCGCATTTTTTTTAATAAATGTTTGTCATTTCATAAAATCCCTTAAAAGCTCTGATTGTCTAAGGTTATCAAAGCATACAGGCAAATATTTATGCAATTCTATGGCTGCCTGTTGGAATCCAAAATTTATGTGTTCATGGCTACATTTATGTTTTTAAATCAGAAATTTAAAATTAACCAAATAAAATAGATGACTCTTTCAGATTAGACCTTACAAAGTCAGAACTGCTTAAGAATTCACAAAACTTGGTACTATTGTGCTAATGTTGCTATTTACTTGTATTTGACTGACCGGTATATTTAGATTCACATGAAATCAGTTTTGGAAATCTATTGTGCAAACTTGGTACTATTGTGCTAATGGAATGTGGATGCATTAAGTTCTTGTACACGTTTTAAATTCTGCTAATTCCTTGGCAGGTTCTTTAATCAATGATTTTCCAACAAGACCAACTCAGATGGATCCATAAGTGAATTCAAGGTGGCATAGTGCTCAGTTGATCACATCCGCTATCTCACAATTTGTGTCACTACATGTGTCATCAACTACGATTGATTGGGAAAATATATTTAAGTTAAAAGGTTAATTATTAATTATTTTTTTAATCAATCACAACTTATAGTATACGTAGTGACATAAATTGTAGGACAGAATATATGTTCCCTTACAAAGATGAAGTAATATTATGTGTTGAAGCAAAAGATGCATTTGACATAAGTTGATTCTTATAATATCAAAACTATATAATAAGATTTTGTTTATTTAAATCATACCCTATCATATGAATTTGTTTGGAAGAAGCATAAACAAGGAATCTGTTATATAGTCTCTATGAATATATCATTTTTTTGCACGCTTTTTATGCTTGTACTAAAGTCAAGCATGACTTTTGTAATGCACAATAATAATGTTATGACGATTAGGTATAGTTGTTGACATTTGTACTTCAACTTTTTTTTATGTTAAATTCATTTTCTAACATTGGAAGCTTAAAAAGCCTTCCTCTAAAATTGCTTTCGTTATAACCCAGTTAATTGCATCTTATCTGACAATGGAAAAAATGTGGTATAGTGCATGAGATTCCTAAAATCTATGGATAATAGATGTATATAGTCTTACTCATCTATTAATTATATTGGTAAAGTATCTATGATGTGTTTTCTTCCCTCTGTTCAACTTCAACCCACTTGAAAATGGATTCACAACAAAAAAGAAAATGAAGCTGGTCTTTGATTAAAAATGATTGTAAGATGTTTATGGACTAAGAGCATCCACAAATGAAATTTCATAAGCAATATAGATAGAAGATGCAACTATCAAACATCACTTAATAGATATATTCAATTAAATACTCATTTTTCTATGTTATTCTTATTACTAAGAATATATCATGTATATAGAAATTCCTTATCTTTTAATTTTTAAAAATTGTCATATTTCTCTGAATATGTGGTGTCATATGTGTGTTTTATGTCATATATGTGATTTCTATGCCTACGTCTCTCTTGTTGATGTTTGGCTTCAAAAAATTTGTGTTGGATTGGAGCTGACTCAGATGATATGAAGAGTTTTGTTATAGAAGAGGTGAGAGCATGATTACATAATTCTCTTATTTACCTTTCGGCATATCAAATTTATGGTACCATTGGATTCTTCATAAAGATAATTTAGTAATAATAATGTAAAAAATGATAAATTGTATAAATCACATACCTTGTATTAGTACAACGTGTATTGTTATATGGGAAGAGCATAGTGGTGGAGGATAACTTAGAAAACAATAACAATTGAGCCTTAATCCGACTAAAGTGTCACCTTCACTTCTACTTTCGAAAGAAAAAATAAGTCTCAAGATCACAATATGGCCCCTGAATTTGAAGTGTCTTCTTTTTGTTTTAATTGAAATTTGGACTAACTTTGTTTTTTGCCTTTAAATATTTTTACCACTTTCTTGTGTAATGATTTGTCTTCTTCATTCGTCTCTAATTTATCATAGATGACCATGGCTTTGATGTGGTTATAAATGAATGATGAAGAAACTTTGCTATTAAATCATTTGTTGGTTTATAACCTTGATTAATAATGATTGGGTATTTGGTTAATGATATAGTTATCCTCTCTAAGGAATGGATTAGATTAAACTTATTTCTATTTGTGGAAAGTTGTTTGGATTATTATTTAACCAATTACTATATATAGTAGTTTGGTGTATTATGTAATTCATTCAATTAAATTCAAGGAGAACGAGTTCATTCATTTTCAATTCAAGGAGAATGATTAATAATGGATTGTTGAAAATCAGTTTAATACAAAGTTGCAATCTCTTACGAGTGATAGTGGAGTTGAGTTTTTGATGCATGACTTCTTCTCTTCTAAGGGAATCATGCATCAAAGGTCTTGTGTTGCCACACCTCAACAAAATGATGTGGTTGAGAGAAAACACCAACGTATCTTAATGTTGCTAGAGCCATTTTCTTTCAAGCACATTTACCTTCCATTCTTTGGAATTTTGCTATCCAACATGTTGTCCACATCATTAACAGATTGCCTAGTCCTCTGTTACAAGGTTCTAGTCCTTACTAGTTGCTCCATGCACTACAGTAAAACTTCCTTTTAGCCACGATTGAAACCGTGGCTAATGTGCAAAAAAACCATAGCTAAACTGAGTGGCCACAGTTGTTGTTGTGGCAAGGAGTGGCGTTGCTAAAATTTAGCCACGATCATTATGTCAATTCGCTACACTACTAGAAAGTGTGGTAACATTTATCTAGCCACTGTCTATACAATTCAACTACGGTGGAAACCGTGGCTAACTTGATGATTTTGCCACTAAGTTATTTATTTTGCTACAATCCAACTGTGGCTAATTAAATTTATTTAAAATTAATTTCATACATACTCCTCTCATGATCCCAATGTGTCATTGAATAACAATCTTTATTTTCAATAATATAATGGTAAAATTATAATAAAATTAAATATTTGCTAGCTAATAATAATGGTAGTAAAAGTGTTATACCATTAGAAGAGCGAATCTTATACAATAAAGAAATGTTTAACATTCAACAATCCTTATAAAAAAACAAAATATTAAGATCATACAAGTTCATGAATATCTAAGAAACTATAATAACTAAGATGGTGGAACATCACAGGCGGAAGTGGTTAACTCACTACCAAATTTTTCGACTAGAAACTTCTCAAGAGTAGCCAATCGATTCTGAGAATGTGCAAGTTGATCCTTGGTCTCTTCATATCCTGATAGCTTTACTTCCAAAGTTTGTACATAATTATTTAAGTCTTCAACATTTTGTTGACTAGAGCCACTAGAATCTACAAAACCAGTAAAATGTCTAGACGTTCTAAAAACACTAGAGGGACAAATACCAGTACCCAAACCATGCAATCGACCTAAATGTTCAGCTCCATATGCTTTTCCAATTGCATCATTAGGATGAGCAAATACCTTCGATGAAACACCTGAAGTAGTGACATTTTCTTAATCTTGAGGTAAATGCTATGATATTTTATCCTATTAAGTAACAAGAAATTAATAATTTATATAAAGGCAATTTGCAAATTGCATGGCAGTAACCTATAATGGAAAATTGCCTCAATAGAATTAGAGATGACAAAATGATATTATGCATTTGCTTACCTAACTAACTGCATACCATTATCCATTTCATAGCTTATCACTTTCTCAAATTGTTAAAAGCACAAAACAAATTATTCATTAAGAATTAACATGTATATCAACTCATTTATTAGAAATTTAACATATATTACAACAATTATTACACATGATATAATAGATGAAACAAGATGTTCTACTTTTGTTTTCTATCATGCCATGACAACTCAGTGTTTAATTTTTTAATTGATTAGATGTGCACTGTTAGCCAATGACATAATGGATTTCCCAAATAAGTATAGGAGCTATGATATACTCAAAAGGTCATTAAGGGCACTGAGGTTTAACTTGCATTCCAACATTCAGCATACCACAGTTTAAAGAATAAGGTAAAAGTTGTGTACTTATAGCTAGAGTTTTTAGGACATATGTGAAAAGACTTTAAATTACTTACATCTATAGTTTTTCCTTCTTCGCTCACATAACTTCCATCCTTCTTCAACAAAGTTGACAAAACAACCTCACCACAACATATAGGTCTTTGCAATTTTAGCTCCTAAAACAATTAATGAAATATATATTAAAACATAAGTTTTCATATTCACAAAACTTCATTATCTAAAATAATACAATTACCTAGGACAATAATTACCTAGGACAACTTACCATTTGACGACCTCTTCTTGCATTGCTCATACTACCACCAGCATGAGTAACTTTAAGATTCGTACGATTTCTGGTGTTCGCCAAACTTTGTTTCTACAATTGCCAAACGTTGTAGTCATTATATTAGAAAAATACAAGGCTTGGAGACATTAAATACTTCGTAACATAATGCTTACCTTCATCTTATCCTCCTTATAGTGATGCACAAATGCAGTCCAATCAGCACAATCTAAACCTGGACGAGGATTAGCAAGTATGTCTTTCTTACTTTTATTAGGATAGAAATACTTACACCTTAACCTATATTTATAGGCCCTCCATCTTTCACCTAGAGTACTCATAGCCCATTTGACTCCAGCAACATAATCAAACTCAAAATTTTCCTTCACTCATCATTAAATACACTAGTCAATTTTCAATGGCAATAGGAAAAACTATTAAAATTGCAAAAAATTAAATAATTACCTGAATATACTTCCATTGTTGGTATTTATTATCCTTTGACATCCAATCCCATCTTGTAACATATATGGGACAAATTGTTGAGTTTTGAGCTAGTTTACCAAGAAATCTCACAAGTAAGTTTGAGCCATTGTCATTGCTTTGTCCATAACTATTGAGTTCCACAATAACTTTTTTAGTTTTTTCCAAATGCCAAACCTGAATTGCTTGCATTTTTCGAGTTTCAATTTCTCCCGAAGAGGTATATGCAATTATGTATAAGGAACAAAGTATTGAAGGCAAACACATAATAACATATTGAAGTTAATGGAATACTGCTCTTACCTTTAACTTTTACAAATAAGGGTTCCTCTCTATTTTTTGATTGAGTTTCATTTGAGTTTAAGGAGGTTTCAAAGTTGTCATCACCATATGAAGCATCTTTTGTATTCACATGTGCAGGTTCAACACCCTCTTGATTGTCACTAGTTTGTTGTTATGTATTTTGGGTATTTTCGCTATTGTTTTCACTTTTTTGTTCTCGTAGCTTTTCTAGCATTACTTGTCCAGAATTCTTACGCTTCATATTGAACCAATTACCTGCACAATTTGCTAACACGAAGAACTATAACAAGAAATAAAATATATACTAAATGAATCATAACATGAATTAAAGATATAATGCAAAAAGTGTAGCACAAATTGAAAAAAGTCTATTTTATATTGTCAAGTACGTAATATAGGATATTAAACTACTCTGACATTCTTCCTTCTTCAGCATCACTACAACTATCACAATCTTCAACATTATTTGATCCATATTTTTCTTGTTCTAGTTCTTGTTCATTTACACATTCCCGCACTAATTGTAATTCTTCCATGTTCTCCAAATGTTGCTCACAAAAAGGTATGTCCTCCATTGATGACTCTTCTAAGTCCTCAAAGTTCACATCACCCATATCTAGGCTTCATGTGGCAAACACAACACCAACCTTGATCAACTGGATCATCAATATAATATACCATTCTAGCATCAGTTGCAAGGATGAATGGCTCATATGCTTCATTTGCACCGGTGTGTATTAAACGGGAAAAGTTTACACTTGTTATCCCAAACTTATCAATTTTGATTCCCTTGTTAAGTGTAGTGTCTACCTAATCACATTTAAATAGCCTAACCCTTAACATGTCATAGTAGTCTAACTCTATGATGTCAACCAATTTCCCGTAGTACATAACGTCACTTGATATTTGAATAGGTTCCTTACCACTTGAAAATCACTTAGTTACAACAGACATAACAATACCACTATTTTGTGTTCGCAATCCTCGCTCCTTCCTCTTTGTTCGAAATTTAAATCCATGGATATTATACCCATCAAATCTCCCATAAATATTATTTAGCCCTTTTGCAAGACATTCAATTTCACTTGTAATGTCTGGATCTTCCTTTCTCGCAACCTATTATTTTGTTGAAAGGTAAGAACAACTACATACACTCATGAGCATTTTGAGCATAAACAAAAGTTAGGTGAAATTATATATATATATTCTTACATATTCTTTAAACCACTCGTGGAAATGCTTGTGTATATATTCTTCCACAACTTTTGCAGAGTTTCTTTGCCCATGATGCATCCTTGTGACCTCAGTTCTACACTTCCTAGAAGAAGAAGTTAATAGTTATTACATATTTGATATTGTAACACATTATAACATGAAAATAAACTACGAATAATAACATATAACTTACTCGCGAAATGTATCAACCAATTGACAATTAGTTAACACATAACGATGAGCTTGTAGCTTCTCAGTGGGTGGTAATGAAAAATCTTGCACGCACCAATAGATTTGCCCAATGTAGGAAATATATTCGAAAAGATAGTAGATTCACTAAAAACATTGACCCCAATATCATCGTCATTGCGTCTTGGTCGATTGAACCTTGTTTCAATGTCACCATTCAGAAAATATAAACATAAAGTGAGAGATTCTTCCATAATATACCCTTCAGCTATACAACCTTCTGGTGCAGCCTTGTTACAGACATATGATTTTAAATGGCCAATGGTCCTATAATTAAAAGGAAATTAATCAACATTGAAGTAACGTCTTAATAAAATAAATAACTAAGCATGTAAACTAAAAATATACCTTTCAATAGGATACATCCATATATAATATACAGGACCAACAATCATTGCTTCCTCCCCAAGATGAATGACCAAATGAACCATGATAGTGAAAAAGGATGGAGGGAATATCATTTCCATATGGCAAAGGGTCAAAGAAATTCGTTGTTGGAGTTTCTCTAAATATTTGACATTTAAAACTTTGCTTGATAGTTCTCTAAAGTATTTACATAGCTCAATCAACACTGAAGTAACTGCTTTAGGAAAGGGTATTCTAAAGGCAATTGGAAAAATATGTTCCATCAGAATATGTGTGTCATGACTCTTTAGTCCAGAGATCTTGCGTTTCTTTACATCAACCCATCTAGAAATGTTTGATGAGAAACTATCCGGAAATACCACACTTTTAAGAACTTTTAGAAAGATATTTTTCTCTTGATTTTTCATTTTAAAGCATGATGGCGGGAACTTAGAGGAATTCGAATATGGATGAAGTTTCTCTCTAATTCCCATTGCATGTAAATCTTTACGAGCTTTAAGATTATCTTTTGTTCTACTTTTGTCATCATGTATTGTGAATAATACATTGTCACCAACATTTTTCTCTACGTGCATCATATCAAGGCAATATCGAATAAGAAGATGCTTCCAATAAGGTAAATCCCAAAATATATCCTTTTTCTTTCATTGTGGTGGATTGTTTTCACTCTTAACCTCATCACGGGGCCTTTTACGACCTAATTCTATATCTCGCAACACATTTGAACCTGAAGGTGGGATATGGGCAGGTCTAAGCTCAATAGAACCATCAAAGGACGATTTATTGATCCTATACTTATGATCAAGTGGTAAATATCGACGATGTCCCATGTAACAATATTTTCCGCCAAACTTCAGCCATTTAGACTTTGTATTAAAATTACATGATGGACAAGCAAGTGATGTGTGAGTGTTCCATCCAGATAAGTTGTTTAGACCTTGGAAGTCACTAATAGTAAAAAACAATGCAACATGCATTTGAAATGATCCATTTGTAGAGCAATCATAAGCTTCCACCCCTTTCCACAATTTTTGTAACTCTGCAACTAGGGGTTGCAAGTAAACATCAATACTATTGACAAACATCTTTGGACCAGGAATTATCATCGACATTATGAGAGAAGTTTGCTTCATACAACACCATGGAGGATAATTGTAAGTATACAACATCACATGCCAAATTCTATTATTAGAACTTAAAGTTCCAAATGGATTGAAACCATCTGTAGCTAATGCAAGTCATATATTACGAGATTCTAAAGCAAAGTTCAGATACATTTTGTCAAACTCCTTCCATGCTTTACTATCTCTCGGATGTCTTATCAACCCATCAGGGTTTGCCTTTCTAGCATGCCATTTCAGAAGCTCTACAGTTTTAGAACAGATGTATAGCCTTTGCAATCTTGGTATAAGTGGGAAGTACCGTAAGACCTTTGCTGATATTTTTTTTATTTTGGTCAACCACCATATCATTTGTACCACCAATATTTTCATTAGATTTCCACCTAGATGCATTGCAAATCTTGCAATTATCTCTCTTCTTGTCTTCCAATGAACCCCAATATAACATGCAATTGTTCGGACATGCATGAATCTTTTCATAGCTTAAACCTAACTTCTTAATCAACTTTTTTGCCCCGTATAAAGATGTTGGGAGTTTAACATGGGGAAAAGCATCATTTAAAAGATCAATGATCATAGAAAAAGTTTTGTCTATTGCACTACATAAGACTTTTATATGATACAAAAGAACAATGAATGATATTTTACTATATTTTTTACAACCAGGGTACAATTCTTCATTTCCATCACCTAATTGCTCTTTTATTTTTTCTTGTTGGACTTTACTTGCATCACCCCTAGGCTGATCATCATTTGGTATACTAGCATCACCCCTAGGCTGGTCATCATTTGGTATATTTGTGTGATCGGAATCTTGAATTCCACTATCATCAAAGATACCAAAAACATCATCTAACATATCTTGCATTGGATATTGTCTAACCAATTCTTCTTGTGGTTGGGCTATAGTTTCAACATTATATTGCACATGCTTTTCCCCATGCATGTACCAAAATGTGTACTTTCTGGGAAACCCTTTTTGAAGTAGTATGACTAAACACTTCAATTTTATTACCCATTTTACGAAATCCACATGTAATACAATGACATGGAATTTGATCATTTATAGCTACATTTGAAAAGGCGAAATCCAAAAGTTGCACCACCCCATCCAAGAAATCCTTTGATCTAATTGGTTTCTCAATCCAACTCTTATTGATCATAACTGCGTGAATCTGTGTTTGATGTTAAATTCAATTACGAAATCATTAAAGATACTATGTAATATTAATCTCAAATTTAGTAACTAAATAAAATAAATTACTTACAAGGTATAGGTTAGGCATTTACAACAAAAAAACGCTAACAAATTCATCAGGATCATGATATAGTATTATTATTTTGTTTTAACTTCTAACCTGACCTCAGAAATCATACACACCTAATTCTTCAGTTTTAGTACCATAAGAGGAGAAAATAGAAGATATAAAGGGTAAATATAAAGTATCTTTCTTTCATTCATCTTGTGGTGTGGCATAAGATACACTTAGATACATGCACTACCTACTTCACACAATTGAAACTAGCCAAAGTTATTTTAATCTATGTGCTACCAATTTATACAGGAGAATGAAAATTTATAATTGAACTAAATATATGTAAACTGAAAACATGTTTCATTTTCATTACAGAAATGAATAAGAGAAAGATGTAGTGTATCTTATACTAAATCTGAATATTAACACAAAATTTTATAGCAGCACTACTTTTAAAAATGATAGCCATATGTGATTGTGCGAATGTTGGAAACAAACTATTTCTAGCTACCAAATCCTCAAATGCAAAGAAAGGATTGAATTCTATTGTGCTAAGTATCGCAATGAGGAAAGCTTAAATTACAAGCATCAAAATGAAAATTACACCTACTCCCACTCTAATATAATAATTTGTCTAAACAATTGAGCCACAAAAGGAGCAATATAGTGATAATTAAACAATTCAATAATTGTTAGGAAGCAAAGCAATAACTCATTTTATATATTGCTTCCTTTTGCTATATTTGATAACGGGTTATAGTTTTAATGGACACTCTTTCTATAATAATAATAATAGAACTTACTAGAATATATTATATCGCAAAAAGCTACTGCTAAGTTTTATAATCAAGAAATATTTATGAAATAACAAAATCAGTTCAGGAAAGAGAGACAGGAAAAACATCATTGGCATTGTCCTTGTGATATTTCATACACTTTAGGAATTATCAAAATCCCCCCATACATAAAAAAACTAACAAAGCAAAACAAAGTTGGCTGTTAAATTTGACGTACATTTACCATATTTGATATTTGATTCAAATCTAACCAATACTTCTATAATGGCATCCCATTACCTATTATAAATCCTATTCGCCAAACACAAAACTAGCTACAACATTCATCAACTTCATTGAGTTGGTATTATAGAAGATGTGCTACACACAGAAAGGGCTAGATAACAAAAGCTCACTTTTTAAACAAAGAGCCCACAACTCTACAACTTCAGCACTTAAAATGCAACTTACTTAATAACCCCAACCAAAATTAAGAATGTTGTTTAACCGAATAACTAGTCCAAAAGATAAACATCATTTTACAATTAGTACCATCATTTCTATCACTTAAGAAATAATAAAAAGATAGCAATATAATTATATAATTATACCATCATTTCTATCAGTTCTAAGAAACACCACCAACAGAAACAACAACTAAGTTGAAATCAAAATATAAGAATAACAACAAATTACCTCTGAATGTAAAGTAAAACAACACTTCAACAACCATAACTCTACCTATTGCCAATATTATTACCACATTTACCCTATTCCTCACGCTCATACATTTCAGACATGACCTTTTCTTTTGTTAAATCACAGTTAGTATGCCCTATTTTTCTTCATTTTGTATACTAATTTTAATTCTCCTTGTTAATTGACCTTTATTTTGCCCCTTTGTCAGTTCATTATGTATTTAATTATTATTTTTAGGGATATATTGTAGCTTGTGGTTTTGAATTGCATTTATATAGTTTGTTTGCTTGTTTTCAGTGAAGTTCGGGTAGAGGGATTGGAGACACTGGATTATCTTGACAATTTGCGGAAAAAAGGAACACTTTACTGAACAAGGGGATGCTTTAACATTTGAATAAGAAGTAAGATTGATTTAAATCCTGTTCTATTTTTTTCTTTAGAATGAACATATGCTGATATTGGTGTACATGGATTATAGGTAGTGAAATAAGTCAGTTTCTGTAATATGCAGAATGCAGGTTTATCAGGTTAAAATGAATTAACTGCTATAAATAAAATATATATTTATAAATATATAATTTGAAACTAAAATTATAAGCAACATTTTAATTTTTATTTGTTTTAAAAAAGAAAGTGATAAGCCTGGTTATATAGAGGATCATGTCAATTTATAGTTCATGAAGCTTTTCTTTTTCACTTTAGCTGTAACAGGGTAAGCTGTTTGATGCGACCCATTTCATATCTGGATCTTGTAGTTAATGGAAAGAAAATAAAACACATTTGCACGCAAGATTTTGAAATCTTGCACGCACCAGATAATGTCTAAAACACATTTGCACTAACAATAACAGACAAAATGGAAAGAAGAATAGAGAATTCTGGTAGTAACTTCATTCATAACTTCACTCATATTTTGAAATCAGTTGGTACATCTTTCTCTATTCCTATCCCAAGGTCTCATATCTATCTTCTATCTTACTTTATTACTCTACTACTACCTTCAATAGAATATAATATATTCTAGTAGGTTCTATTGAACTAACATTTATTATAAATTAGGGACTATAATTTCTCAGATTTCTATAACTAATAATATTAGGGATTAGAGAAGCACAAAATTAGGGATTTGAGAAGCTCAAAATTAGGGATTAGAGTTGATGAAGTGATTTGAAACAAAATTATAGAATTAAAAAAGGAGATGAAATGATTTCTTACCGATATATGAACAAGCTTGGAATGAATTGATTTCTGGATAGTGATGAAGTGAAGAAGTGATTTCTGGAAAAGAGAAGAGAAGAGAAGAAGAAGTTAATTTTTAAGATTTATATTGGAGCCATGGTGTGAAAGTGGTGAAGTGAAGAAGAAGTAATTTTTTGAGAGGAGAAGAGAGTACGTAAAAGAGTGAAAGTGTGAAAGTGATGTATGTGAAAGATGAACCATGGGCCACAGTGTTAGTTTTGGGCCTTATTTGTTTTAATTTGCCATGGTGTATGTAAGTATGGCAAAACGTCTGTCCCTAAATGTCTTCTGTTTTGTAGTGATGGGTCTTTACCTAGCTTAGAGTCATTGAAGGTTTTTGGTTGTTTGGCTTATGCTAGCACCCTTGCTGCAGGGAGGGGTAAACTGGACCCAAGAGCTAGAAAGTGTTTGTTTATAGGATATAAGAATGGGACTAAGGGCTTTATCCTCTATGACTTGGTCTCTAATGACATTTTCCTGTCCAGAGATGTTATATTCTATGAAAGTTTCTTTCCTTTGTTTATTTCACCATCTAGTTCCTCACCACCTACAGATGAGTTTTCCACTATTCCTCTAGTTTTCGGTCATTCTCCTCTTGAGTCAAACACACTTCCTCCACTTGAGTCTCACACAAATCCCTTGTTTGAGTCAAACACATCGTCTGAGTCACACACATCCTCTGAGTCTCTTACTCCTTCTTCTGAGTCACATATACATCCTTTTTTCTCATCTTCCTCTCAGACAGTCCACTAGACAAAGAAGACCTCATTTTCACTTGCAAGACTATCATTGCAATCTTGCTCATACTGTTTCCACCACCACTACACAACCTTCTAAGGTTCTTTATCATCTATCCTATGTTCTGGATTACTCCAAATGCGCTTCTAACTACAAGAGATTTTGTCTCAGAATCTCTAGCATACCTGATCCAACTACTTATAAACAAGCTGCTCAGTTGGAACATTGGAGAAAGGCTATGAATTCTGAGTTGCTAGCCTTAAGTCAGAATAATACTTGGTCTTTGGTTTTCCTTCCACTTGGGAAGGTACCCATAGGCTGCAAGTGGGTGTATAAAACTAAGGTCCATGCTGATGGCACTCCTGAAAGGTATAAAGCAAGGCTGGTTGCAAAGGGTTACACTCAGTTGGAGGGTGTGGATTTCTTTGACACTTTTTCTCCTGTGGTTAAGATCACAACTGTCAGAATTGTTTTAGCTTTAGCTTCCATCAAGTCTTGGTTTTTGGAGCAACTTGATGTGAATAATTCCTTTCTTCATAGAGATTTGCATGAAGATGTCTACATGTCTTCTCCTCCTGGCCTCTCTCTTGACAATCCTCATCAGGTTTGTAAGCTTCATAAGTCTCTTTATAGCCTGAAGCAAGCTAGCAGGGAATGGCACACTACTTTGTCACCTGCCTTGATCTCCTTAGGGTATTCACACTCACAAGCAGATCAAGCTCTATTCACCAAGTCCAGTTCCACCTCCTTCATTGCAATCTTGGTATATGTAGATGACATGGTTTTAGCTGGAGATAGTCTGGCTGAAATCCAGCTAGTTAAGCAATTTCTTGATCAGACCTTCAAAATCAAGGATCTAGGCCCACTCAGATTCTTTCTTGGTCTTGAAATTTCTAGGAGGAAGGATGGTATTCACTTAAATCAGAGAACGTATGCCTTAGTTTTTCTTGAGGATTCAGTTTGCTTGGCTGCCAAGATCCCTTTTAATCCTTCCCTCAAGTTGCAACTTGAACAAGGTGATCCTCTTCTTGATGTTTTGAGTTATAGGAGGCTCGTAGGGAGATTGCTTTATCTCACTATTTCCAGAACTGACATATCCTATGCAGTTAACAACTTAGCCTCTTTATGTATAAACCTATGGTTGTGCACTATAAGGCAGCCTTAAAGGTGCTTCATTATCTAAAATCCTCTCCTACTCATGTTGTGCACGAGAAGATTCAACATGGCCTAATCTATCTCCTTCCCATCTCTTCTTCTGATCAGTTAGCAGATGCATTCACCAAGCCTTTGTCATATGCATCTTTTCAATCCTTTGTTGCCAAGTTGGATTTGTGTTCTCTCCACCACCCAACTTGGGGGGGCACCCAACTTGGGGGGGATGTTGGTTTATAAGCTTGATTAGTAATGATTGGGTGTTCGGTTAGTGAGATAGTTATCCTCTCTAAGGAATGGATTAGTTTAAACTTATTTCTATTTCTGGAAAGTTGTTTGGGTTGTTATTTAACCAATTACTATATATAGTAGTTTGGTGTATTATGTAATTCATTCAATTTAATTCAAGGAGAACGAGTTCATTCATTTCCAATTTCTCTTCCTCTCTAGATTATAAGATCATTAGCTTTTTTTTTTCTAGTTATATCTTAAGCACTTATGCTTTAGACTAAATATTCCTTCAATTTCATGGCTTATTAGAATTTGATCTATTTCCTCAATTTAGATTACTTTGGAGCTACTCATCATGGGGCCATTAACAAATAAGCCAAACATATTTATGGAGATTGGTGCCTGATTTTTCCTTCCTCCTTCATTTACTTTATCATATCAATGGCGCCAAATATGTTTGATATATATATATGGTCTTCCTATTTTCCACTTTGGATTTGGTGGACTATAGTTTCTCTTTCTGTCATCTTTAAATTGTTCTTATGTTGATATTGCATGATTGTGGTTTTTTCTAGAAGTTTTAGGGTTTTTTGCTTTAGCTATAAGAGGTTTCTTCTATGAAGTTTTTCTAACCTAGATCTATGCATCATGCTCTTGTAGGGAGAATAAGAAGAAGAAAGTCCTTATTTGTATATGTTGATATAGTCTAGTATGTAGTCATTGTCTGTAAAATGAACTACCTTTTCTTTATAATTGGATTTTATGATTATATCAAAGAAAAACTATAAGCCTATAACCATGAATTAACAAAATAAATGGAAACACATCTATTTTCAATCTTTTCTGGGTAATTTTGAAAACTTCAATCTCCTCTATAAATAGGTTTAGATGAAAATACATATGTTGTCCCAAAAAGTGTAACATTCCATATATTATGTGTTGTGATTGTTAAAAAAAATATTTAAGTTAAAAATTTAATAATTAAATATTATTCTAACTCATTACAGCTAATGACACATTTGAGAGAAAATATGTAGTTTGGAATATGGGTTGTTTTCCTTTTTACATTCTCATTGTCTATATTCAACGTGCTCATTACTTCATTGAAAGTATTATTTAAGTGAGCAATAAAAATGTAGCAATTTAGGAATATGATCTTCTGTCCTAAAAAGATCTTAATTATATGTTTTTAACGAATAAAATTATACTAAATAATATAAAATATTAGTTTATATTTTCATAAAAAAATCAATTAAATAACATATTTTGATTGGTCTGAAACACACCAATGGGAATACGGGGGACATGAGATCTCCCCCACAATTTAGTTGCTTGCAATTTAAATTGGATATTAGATTTCATTATGATTTATGAACTTTAGTGGAACCATTATGAAATTTTTTAAATTACACATTCATATAGGTTATGAGGATGGATTGCCCTAATAAAAAGCTTGGGGTTAAATTGGAAAGATAGTGACGTTAAAGGTGATATTTTATGGACATTATGAATCATTCCACGAGGATTTTAATTATTCTTGCAGAGAATCTAAATTAATTATTCTCCATGGATAGAGAATGTGTCAGAGAAGTCACATTCTTGGTCTACGACTTCCCCAAACTCGTGGATCTCATCCACGAGTTCCCTAAAAACTACAATATTTCCGTAAATATTTTGAAACATATATACCAAACATGTATAATGTAGTTTGATTACACTATCCATGTAAGTTTTATGTACTTTCCCTGTCTCTTATGTGCATATTTATTGTTCAGCTTTGTTTTTTTGCATGAAGAAAAAGGAGGAAGAAGTCATGCAATGAGCAAATATCACAAATTAAGAAATGTATAAGTGTGATGTCTAGTGTATCATCATTTCTGCTTGTTGGGATAAGGTTGTGTGTATATATATCCTACTAAATGAGAATCTTGTGTACTGAGATGTCATTTAAATGATGAAGGAAAATCGCTCCCTATTTAAATGACCATAGGCAATAATTTTAAAAAAGTGTTCTCAAAAGTCAAAAAATTATGGTCTAAACAAAAGGCAACACCTTAGACTACCATAGTTATAAAACGTTGTCTATGACAAAGAAAATGATATTTTTACATTTGACAACGGTTTTTAGCTGTTATTGTACGTCAAAACTGTTGTAGTGTTTATTGTATCCAACTGGTTTTGGTTGTGCCATGTCATTGTTGATAGGATTTTATGTTTTTCCTTGTGTAGTATATTCCAAGTGTGAATAAAGAAGTTTCATGTTGTGTAAAAGTAAATGAGTTATAGTATATATAAGTACATGGACTTATAGACCTAATGTCTTTTGGTTAGTTTGGGAGTTGGATTTTGGTGGGGAAGGAAGGGAAAGTGAAGGCTCGGGAGCCATGAAATACACTTGTGAGATGACTCCCAACCCAAGCCTTCCGTTTTCATTCATTTCCCTCCAAAATCCAACTCCCAAACTAACCCTTAAGGTTTTGAGGTCAAGATTGTCAAGCTCACTTATATATTGCTTTCACTTAACCCATGGAAAAATGTTATAGCCTATGGATGAAGATCTTCTAACAAGTAGTATCAAAGCCAATGGTTCGACGACTCAATCTAGTATTGAAGTAACAAGTGATCGATAGATCCATGAGGAATCTTTGTGATGAAAGTCTTCCTAACGAGAGGTCAAGGCGGTGTGTTCCATTGATGAAAAGACAAGTCAATAGTGATGCAAGTAGATGGAGAATTGAGCACTAATGTATCAAATACTCAAACAAGAGTCACTCACACTTGAGATTCGATGAGAAGGGGATGATGGGTGTCCCAATTGTGAAAGAAGAAGTCTCATATTGTGTAAAGTGAATGCATTAAAGTGCATATAAGTGGATAGACCCATAGACCTAATGTCTTAAAGTTTAGGGTTAAGATGTAGTGTTAAACCTACTAATATATTTCTTTCACTTAGGCTATGAAAAAAATGCTATAGCGCATCAATGAAGATCTCCTAACAATTTTTACTTTCATAATTTGAATTCTTTAATAAAAAGAGTGAATTACACTGATACCCCCTGAGTTTTAGTGAAATTACACAAACCCCCCATACCTTTTTAAAACCTACACAAACCACCCCTATTTATACATATATATTACACTGACCACCTCTATAAGATATGTAAATGTAATTTCTTAAACAAAAATAGTGACGAGTGTAATTAAGTAAAAAAATATATGTTATATTGTGGAGACAAGTTCAAATAGTATAAACTTGATGTATATTCATTATTTTTTATTCGTTACAAACTACATCAATAAGTCTAAGGATGTCTTTAAATTACTCTCATATTATATAGTAACTAATCAAAATAAAGAATAAACATCGGCTCTTATACTATTTAGACTTCTCTTCACAATATATCGTATTTTCTTTGACTTAATCACATCCGTCACCATATTTTATTTAAGAAATTACATTTATCTATCTTACAGGGATAGTGAGTGTAATTAATGTATATAAATAATTAGGGGGGTTTGTGAAGGTTTTAAAAAGGTCTCGGTGGTTTGTGTAATTTCACTAAAACTCAGGGGGTGTTAGTGTAATTTACTCTAATAAAAAAGTTCACTCCAACTAAACAATTTCACTCTTAAGTTCATTCCATTTTCAATTTATTTATATTATTAATTATTACACTTTACAGTTTATTTATTAGAATGATGATGTAAACCCTCCTAGGGCAACCTTTGATTACAAGGACAATAGAGGTCATAAAGGTCCTATAACTAGGGCCAAAGTCAAATCAGAACCATCTAACATCATAAAAGACTCATTTGACCCTAGAGATTACATGAAGGATGTCCTTAGATATTATTTTACTTAGTTTATATTTATTTGCATTGAATTGAATAAATGAAAATTTATTCTCATGTATTCTTAGGATTTATTTTAGTCTTGGGAGTTTATTTTATTTATTATCAACTATGTTACGTATTTAATTCATGTAATATGAGCTTGGGGAATTTAAATTGATTAATTCCTTTGTAACATAGTCCATTAGTGGTCAAGTAGATTGATTAGGTCAAGCATCATTCGCAAGGTTAGGCCAAGCATCATTGGCACAACTACAACATTTGGACAAACAATTAATGTTGGAACCGTGGGCAAGGTTGAGTTCAAAAGATAAGGTTTGGATTAGAGATAGGGACGGCTCCTTGAAGAATTGAATGGAAGGTGATCACATCTTGAAGCTTTTATGAAAATAGGAGAGGATAAATGATTTATGCACATCACATAAATCATTAAGCCTAGTCAAACTCCTTAGGGATAACACACACGACTAAAACAAAGGAATTCAACAAGCTTGATTCATGGAGTTTATTTCCTATTTTGTTTAGAGATAATTGAATTAATCATCACTCAAATTCAAATTCGAAACAAGGCTGGTCAAGGGATACAAAAGATAAATATGGTTGCCTCTAAATCCAAACAACTAGAGGAGATAAATTGATCCAATAGATACTCAAGGAATTAACAAGCAATATAGATATAATTTTGGCAAAAGGATTTAGTCAAACAATATATATTTCAAGCCTAAACCAATTCAGCCAAATCTCCAAGCCATTCAAATTAAATCACTCAAATATTTCAGCCAACAACTCAAGACCAAGTCATACTTCAAGAAATTCAGTCAACAACTCCAAAATCCCAACTAGATTTATTTTCATGATTAATTAGAAATTTATTTTTGAAAATTAATTAGGAATTTTATTTAATTACGATTTTTTTAGGATTTAGACTTAGTCTAAGTTTTAATTAGGTTTTCAATTTTTATTTCAACTATTATTTTTGTTTTATTTTTCAAGGGAGCTTAGTTGTAATCATAATACATTAATGAAATTAAGTTGAATTTGATTAAAAATTAAAGTGTTTCCCAGCTGATAACATTGATAACACTGGCAATCTTTGTCAAGAAACTGATAACACTGGCAATGGACAGGAAGAATAGGGAGAAAGAAATGGCTTCGGTGTTGCTTTCATCTTTGTGTTTCCCAGCTGATGATGTTGTAAGTGGCTTTGTGAAGTTAATAGAATCAGCAGATGACACTGCTCTTGATAACCCTGTTGTTGTTGAGGATCTTGCTATGTTTCTTGCTAGAGCAGTGGTGGATGAAGTCCTGGCACCACAACATCTTGTGGAGATTGGAACACAATGTTTGGGGCCGGATTCGATCGGAAGCAAAGTGCTTCAAATGGCTAAGTCAACTCTAAATGCTAGACTTTCCGGAGAGCGAATCTTGAGGTGTTGGGGTGGCGGGGGAAGCAGCCGGCCTGGCTGGGCAGTTGAGGATGTCAAGGACAAGATCGGAAAGCTTTTGGAGGAGTACAAGTCCGGAGGCGAAATAAGGGAGGCTTGTCGTTGCATGAAAGAGTTAGGAATGCCATTTTTCCACCATGAAGTTGTTAAGAAAGCTTTGGTAGCAATCATGGAAAAGAAGAATGAGAGATTGTGGGGTCTGCTCAAGGAGTGTTTCGAAACTGGCCTAATAACTATGAACCAAATGAGGAAAGGTTTCGGAAGGGTTGCAGAATCTCTTGATGACTTAAATGGACTTTTCTTACCCTACAATGATGGTCATAATATGAATGAATTGTGGATTGATTTATCAAATATCGTATAAAATAATCCAATACAATATATTTCTTGTATTCACCAAAACAAAGCTTGTAGACAAATCTTGGAAGTATTAGTTGATCACTAGAGTGCTTGAATAAATAAATGTTGTCATGGTGTGACACAACGGTAAGGTTATTACTTAGTGGTAATCAGGTCATAGGTTCAAATCTTGGAAATAGTTTCTCTGTTCTTGGAATAAGACTATGTACATCTACCGTTCTCAGACCACACCTACTTTTTTAATTAAATGTCATCATTTCATAAATCACTTAATAACTTTGATTGTCTGAGGTGATCAAAGCATACAAACAACAATTTATGGAATTCTCTGGCTGCCGATTGGAACCCAATTTTTGTGTGTTCATGGCTACATTTATGATTTTAAATAAAAAATTTAGAATTAATTAAATAAAATAGATTACTCTTTTAGGTTAGGCCTTACAAAGTCAGAACTACTTACACAAAACTTAGTAGAGTTGGTACTATTGTGCTAATGTTACCAGTTACTTATATTTGACTGACTTATATATTTAGATGTCACATGAAATCTATTTTGGTAATCTGTTTAATCAAACAAATGGAATGTGGATGCATTAAGTTCTTGTACACATTTTAAATTCTGCTAATTTCAGTAAGACCAACTCAGATGGATCCATAAGTCAATTACATAATCCATCATAGAAAACTCAAGGTGATATAATGCTCACTTATAAAGATGAAGAAATATATGTGTTGAAGCAAAAGATGCATAGGACAAGTGGACAAGAAAGTTGATTCTTAGAAGCTCAAAATTATATAATAAGATTTTGTTTGTTTAAATCATACCCCTTTTTCTAATATGTTTCTATGGAAATTGGATGAAGGATGAGACATATTATATGAATTTGTTTGGAAGAAGCATAACCAAGGGAATCTGTTATATAGTGTTATATAGTCTGATGGGATTCAAACGAGAAAACTAAACAGAATAGTAAAAACAGTAACAAAGAAGTTTGTATTGATTGAAAATAGAGACAAATTGTACAGTAAAAATGTAAGATGATATTGATAGACTAGCTACCAATCCTTTACAGAGAAGAATCATTATTTCTCTTTCTATAATTGAAACCCTTCTCACTCTTCCTTCATTCCCTAAATACCAACTGATTTCTTTTCCTCCTCTCTTTCCTTTGTCAGCTCAGCCAATCCTACTCTCTTTCCACATTTTCTCTTTTAGACCCTCCAAACTTTGGACTTATGATTGCCAACTTCAAGGCCCACTTCCCCTATTGTGTTTCTATCAATTAGTCCCCCTTGAGCAACAACCTTGTCCTCAAGGCTAAAATCTGGAAACTATCCCTTAATAAAAGCAATATCCTCCCGAGTAACATCATCAACAGACTTGTTCTTCCATTGAATGAGACTTTGTGGAACAGACACTCCACCCTGCATAAACCTTTTCCAGATAGATATCTTCTATCGGATTGATGTCCAATTCTTTGGGAAGGTCTCTATGTACCAGGTAATCACCAATAGCCTTCTTTAGTAGAGACACATGGAAAACTGGATGTATTTTAGAGTGATCTAGCAGCTGCATTTTGTATGCCATTTCACCCATCTTAGCAATGACCCGAAATGGACCATAAAATCTAGGGGGCTAACTTTTGATTAATGCGCTTGACCACTGATTGCTGCTGATGGGGTCGTAGCTTGAGAAAAACCCATTCTCCTATGTCAAACGTCACATCTCTTCTCTTCTTGTCAGCATATTTAGTCATTTGTTGTTGGGCCTGTAGTAAGTGTAATTTTAGTTGGCTTAAAGCTTCATCCCTTTCAACTAATTCTAGAGCAAATGCAACAACTTTAGATTCATTGCTTAAAAAATGAATAATACTAGGCGGAGACCTTCCATACACCACTGCAAAAGGTGTTGTGCCTATAGCAACATGAAAGTTGGTGTTGTACTATGATTTCGGTTGATCAGAAGCAAAATAGCGTAAATAACTATCAAGGCACCTATTAACAACTTCCGTTTGACCATCCATTTCGGGATGATATGCTGAATTCATGTGTAAGTAAGTGCCCTGCATTTTGAAAAGCTCCACCCAAAAATGACTAACAAAAAAAGGATCCCTGTCACTGATGATAAACGTTGGAATTCCATGCAATCGCACTACTTCTTTAACAAAAAATTTTGCCATAGATTTTGTCGTGTATGGGTGTTTCAATAATAAGAAACAACTATATTTGGATAACCTATCCACCACAACCAGAATTGCATTAAACCCCTTAGACTTTGGAAGATCGGTGATGAAGTCTAAAGAAGTATCCTCCTATACAGCATTTGGAATAGGGAGGGGCTGGAGTAAGCCTTCAAGAGTTGTTGCAGTGTATTTTTGTCGTTGGCATGTGTCACAAGGTCGCACAAAATCACGGACCATTTTTGCATACCTGACCAATATAGGTTTGCAGCAAGTCATCTATAGGTTCTGCGAAACCCCGAATGGCCTCCCAAGGGTGTTGAGTGGAACTCTTTAAAAGTAGTGGAATGGAAGGACAGTTAGGAGATAATACCAAACGTCCTTGATAGAACAAAATTCCTTGATGCACCAAGAAACCTCTTTTGGCAGAAGGACCGGTTTTTAGGGTCTCAACTACTTATTGAAGTGAGGCATCCTGTTTGACCTCTTGCAGCTGCCTTGTTCTCGAGTCTCAGTTTATACTTGACTTCAAATTGGTATCCCAATAATTTGGCCAGCCAACACTACTGATTCGGGGAAGAGACCCTTTGTTGCGGGAAATGTTTCAAGCTTTTGTGATCTGTGTAAACCACAAATTGTCTACCCAATAAATAGTGTCTCCAATGTTGTATCGCAAGAACTAAAGCCATCAGTTCTTTTTCATACACTGATTTAGCTAAATTTCTAGCAGACAAAGCTTTGCTGAAATAAGAGATGGGTCTCTTATTTTGCATCAGGACAGCACCAATACCCCTCCCCGCTGCATCACACTCAACTTCAAAAGGCATCTTAAAATCTTGCAACACTAGCACGGGAGAAGTAGTCATTAATGTCTTAAGCTTTTGGAAAGCTTCCAAGGCAGCATCACTCCATACAAAAAAAAATTTCTTAGTCAATTCAGTTAAAGGTTTGGCAATTTTCCGATAATAACCGGTGAGACCTAAAAAACCCCGAATTCCCTTGACAATTCTGGGCTCTAGCCAATCCAATACACACCTCACCTTCCCAGGGTCTACTGCCACACCATTCCCTGATATCACATGGCCTAAATAGTCAAAACAGTGATGTTGCAAAATTTCCAGCACTTGCCTTAAATGATCAAGATGTTCTTCTTCACTCTTGCTATAAACAAGGATGTCATCAAAAAATACCAAGACAAAGTTACGAAGGAAGGGCCAAAATACATCATTCATAGTAGCATGAAATGTTTCTGGAGCATTCATTAATCTGAAAGACATAACAAGGTATTCATAGCGCCCATTGTGGATTCTGAAGGCAGTCTTGTGAATATCAGCTTCATGGACACGAATCTGATTGTATCCGGACCTTAGGTCAATTTTAGAGAACACATTTGCCCCATATAATTCGTCCAACAACTCGTCGACAATAGGAATAGGATATTTATCCGGAATGGTTACTTTGTTTAATCACAAGACTAGAATCACAAGACTAGAAAAAGCACTCATACTAGGTCGAATTATTCCTGCCTTAAGCAACTCGTGGACTTGTTTCTCAATCTCATTTTTTGATGATGGGGTATCGATATGGTCTAACATTGACAGGACAATGTTCAGCAATCAATTTGATATGATGGACTCTTTTTCTCTCTGGAGGTAAAGCTATGTGTTCTTGGAAAACTGTTGAAAACTGACTCAATAGTCTAGTCACTGGTGGCCATTCACCATCTTCCTCCTCATTGTCATCATTATCCCCTTGTGTCCACCACCAGTTCTTTGTTTCCCTTCTACCTTTGTCTTCAAGGAATGAATTTAAGAACCCATGTTTCTCATGCCTTCCCCCTTGACTTTGAAAATTCACCACTGTCCCCTCTTATCATAACTGCATAGTGAGATTTTTCCAGTCTATCACTACTTTCCCCAATGTACTTAGCCACGACACCCCTAACACCACATTCAAACCTCCTAACTCTAGTACGAATGCATCAACTTCAAAAGTTTGTGGTCCTAAATTAACCTGCACCCCCTTACAAATTCCCTTGGAGAGTACTTTGTGACCGTCCACCAACTTGATGTTCTTTGCTATCATTGGAGTGATTGGAAGGCCCAGCGCTATTGTAATTGTTGGAGAGATAAACTTATGGCTAGCCTCACTATCAATGAGGACCATTACTTCAATCCCTGCTCAATTTCCTCCTATCTTCATAGTGTGGTACTCTCCCATTCCTCCCATAACCCCGAGTATTTGCACTCTGCCTCTCCTTCATCGTCTTCCTCTGTGACACTTGCCTTAGTTGCAATGATTTCGCCATCGTCATCTCCATTTTCTCCTTCACCCAAGATCAGTAATCGCAAAGAACGTTCAGGGCACTCGTGTTGGGTTGGGTGGTATTTTCCTCCACATTTGAAGCAGAGCCCCTTTGCCCTTCTCTCCATCACTTCTTCATAAGACCCGCTTTTGGTACCCTTCCACCTCTCCACCGAACTATTACGACACTCTATTTCCCCTTTTCGAGCCGTAGAAGCCATAGACAACATTGAAAATTGATTCAAGCTTGTTGAACCCGCCTTGGATGTTGAGTTGTGACTTGGGTTACTCCAACCCGATTGTGAGAATTGGTTCCTTTGGGCTTGGCCCAAACCACTTCGGTTATTCAAATTGGGCCCACTCCAATCACTATGACCCCCTCATTCCAACACGTTCTTTTTCCCAGAAAGCTTTTGGAGGAGTACGAGTCCGAGGGCGAAATAAGGGAGGTTTGTCGTTGCATGAAAGAGTTAGGAATGTCATTTTTCCACCATGAAGTTGTTAAGAAAGCTCTGGTAGCAATCATGGAAAATAAAAATGAGAAATTGTGGGGTCTGCTCAAGGAGTGTTTCGAAACTGGCCTAATAACTATGAACCAAATGAGGAAAGGTTTCGGAAGGGTTGCAGAATCTCTTGATGACTTAAATGGACTTTTCTTACCCTACAATGATGGTCATAATATGAATGAATTGTGGATTGATTTATCAAATATCGTATAAAATAATCCAATACAATATATTTCTTGTATTCACCAAAACAAAGCTTGTAGACAAATCTTGGAAGTATTAGTTGATCACTAGAGTGCTTGAATAAATAAATGTTGTCATGGTGTGACACAACGGTAAGGTTATTACTTAGTGGTAATCAGGTCATAGGTTCAAATCTTGGAAATAGTTTCTCTGTTCTTGGAATAAGACTATGTACATCTACCGTTCTCAGACCACACCTACTTTTTTAATTAAATGTCATCATTTCATAAATCACTTAATAACTTTGATTGTCTGAGGTGATCAAAGCATACAAACAACAATTTATGGAATTCTCTGGCTGCCGATTGGAACCCAATTTTTGTGTGTTCATGGCTACATTTATGATTTTAAATAAAAAATTTAGAATTAATTAAATAAAATAGATTACTCTTTTAGGTTAGGCCTTACAAAGTCAGAACTACTTACACAAAACTTAGTAGAGTTGGTACTATTGTGCTAATGTTACCAGTTACTTATATTTGACTGACTTATATATTTAGATGTCACATGAAATCTATTTTGGTAATCTGTTTAATCAAACAAATGGAATGTGGATGCATTAAGTTCTTGTACACATTTTAAATTCTGCTAATTTCAGTAAGACCAACTCAGATGGATCCATAAGTCAATTACATAATCCATCATAGAAAACTCAAGGTGATATAATGCTCACTTATAAAGATGAAGAAATATATGTGTTGAAGCAAAAGATGCATAGGACAAGTGGACAAGAAAGTTGATTCTTAGAAGCTCAAAATTATATAATAAGATTTTGTTTGTTTAAATCATACCCCTTTTTCTAATATGTTTCTATGGAAATTGGATGAAGGATGAGACATATTATATGAATTTGTTTGGAAGAAGCATAACCAAGGGAATCTGTTATATAGTGTTATATAGTCTGATGGGATTCAAACGAGAAAACTAAACAGAATAGTAAAAACAGTAACAAAGAAGTTTGTATTGATTGAAAATAGAGACAAATTGTACAGTAAAAATGTAAGATGATATTGATAGACTAGCTACCAATCCTTTACAGAGAAGAATCATTATTTCTCTTTCTATAATTGAAACCCTTCTCACTCTTCCTTCATTCCCTAAATACCAACTGATTTCTTTTCCTCCTCTCTTTCCTTTGTCAGCTCAGCCAATCCTACTCTCTTTCCACATTTTCTCTTTTAGACCCTCCAAACTTTGGACTTATGATTGCCAACTTCAAGGCCCACTTCCCCTATTGTGTTTCTATCAATTAGTCCCCCTTGAGCAACAACCTTGTCCTCAAGGCTAAAATCTGGAAACTATCCCTTAATAAAAGCAATATCCTCCCGAGTAACATCATCAACAGACTTGTTCTTCCATTGAATGAGACTTTGTGGAACAGACACTCCACCCTGCATAAACCTTTTCCAGATAGATATCTTCTATCGGATTGATGTCCAATTCTTTGGGAAGGTCTCTATGTACCAGGTAATCACCAATAGCCTTCTTTAGTAGAGACACATGGAAAACTGGATGTATTTTAGAGTGATCTAGCAGCTGCATTTTGTATGCCATTTCACCCATCTTAGCAATGACCCGAAATGGACCATAAAATCTAGGGGGCTAACTTTTGATTAATGCGCTTGACCACTGATTGCTGCTGATGGGGTCGTAGCTTGAGAAAAACCCATTCTCCTATGTCAAACGTCACATCTCTTCTCTTCTTGTCAGCATATTTAGTCATTTGTTGTTGGGCCTGTAGTAAGTGTAATTTTAGTTGGCTTAAAGCTTCATCCCTTTCAACTAATTCTAGAGCAAATGCAACAACTTTAGATTCATTGCTTAAAAAATGAATAATACTAGGCGGAGACCTTCCATACACCACTGCAAAAGGTGTTGTGCCTATAGCAACATGAAAGTTGGTGTTGTACTATGATTTCGGTTGATCAGAAGCAAAATAGCGTAAATAACTATCAAGGCACCTATTAACAACTTCCGTTTGACCATCCATTTCGGGATGATATGCTGAATTCATGTGTAAGTAAGTGCCCTGCATTTTGAAAAGCTCCACCCAAAAATGACTAACAAAAAAAGGATCCCTGTCACTGATGATAAACGTTGGAATTCCATGCAATCGCACTACTTCTTTAACAAAAAATTTTGCCATAGATTTTGTCGTGTATGGGTGTTTCAATAATAAGAAACAACTATATTTGGATAACCTATCCACCACAACCAGAATTGCATTAAACCCCTTAGACTTTGGAAGATCGGTGATGAAGTCTAAAGAAGTATCCTCCTATACAGCATTTGGAATAGGGAGGGGCTGGAGTAAGCCTTCAAGAGTTGTTGCAGTGTATTTTTGTCGTTGGCATGTGTCACAAGGTCGCACAAAATCACGGACCATTTTTGCATACCTGACCAATATAGGTTTGCAGCAAGTCATCTATAGGTTCTGCGAAACCCCGAATGGCCTCCCAAGGGTGTTGAGTGGAACTCTTTAAAAGTAGTGGAATGGAAGGACAGTTAGGAGATAATACCAAACGTCCTTGATAGAACAAAATTCCTTGATGCACCAAGAAACCTCTTTTGGCAGAAGGACCGGTTTTTAGGGTCTCAACTACTTATTGAAGTGAGGCATCCTGTTTGACCTCTTGCAGCTGCCTTGTTCTCGAGTCTCAGTTTATACTTGACTTCAAATTGGTATCCCAATAATTTGGCCAGCCAACACTACTGATTCGGGGAAGAGACCCTTTGTTGCGGGAAATGTTTCAAGCTTTTGTGATCTGTGTAAACCACAAATTGTCTACCCAATAAATAGTGTCTCCAATGTTGTATCGCAAGAACTAAAGCCATCAGTTCTTTTTCATACACTGATTTAGCTAAATTTCTAGCAGACAAAGCTTTGCTGAAATAAGAGATGGGTCTCTTATTTTGCATCAGGACAGCACCAATACCCCTCCCCGCTGCATCACACTCAACTTCAAAAGGCATCTTAAAATCTTGCAACACTAGCACGGGAGAAGTAGTCATTAATGTCTTAAGCTTTTGGAAAGCTTCCAAGGCAGCATCACTCCATACAAAAAAAAATTTCTTAGTCAATTCAGTTAAAGGTTTGGCAATTTTCCGATAATAACCGGTGAGACCTAAAAAACCCCGAATTCCCTTGACAATTCTGGGCTCTAGCCAATCCAATACACACCTCACCTTCCCAGGGTCTACTGCCACACCATTCCCTGATATCACATGGCCTAAATAGTCAAAACAGTGATGTTGCAAAATTTCCAGCACTTGCCTTAAATGATCAAGATGTTCTTCTTCACTCTTGCTATAAACAAGGATGTCATCAAAAAATACCAAGACAAAGTTACGAAGGAAGGGCCAAAATACATCATTCATAGTAGCATGAAATGTTTCTGGAGCATTCATTAATCTGAAAGACATAACAAGGTATTCATAGCGCCCATTGTGGATTCTGAAGGCAGTCTTGTGAATATCAGCTTCATGGACACGAATCTGATTGTATCCGGACCTTAGGTCAATTTTAGAGAACACATTTGCCCCATATAATTCGTCCAACAACTCGTCGACAATAGGAATAGGATATTTATCCGGAATGGTTACTTTGTTTAATCACAAGACTAGAATCACAAGACTAGAAAAAGCACTCATACTAGGTCGAATTATTCCTGCCTTAAGCAACTCGTGGACTTGTTTCTCAATCTCATTTTTTGATGATGGGGTATCGATATGGTCTAACATTGACAGGACAATGTTCAGCAATCAATTTGATATGATGGACTCTTTTTCTCTCTGGAGGTAAAGCTATGTGTTCTTGGAAAACTGTTGAAAACTGACTCAATAGTCTAGTCACTGGTGGCCATTCACCATCTTCCTCCTCATTGTCATCATTATCCCCTTGTGTCCACCACCAGTTCTTTGTTTCCCTTCTACCTTTGTCTTCAAGGAATGAATTTAAGAACCCATGTTTCTCATGCCTTCCCCCTTGACTTTGAAAATTCACCACTGTCCCCTCTTATCATAACTGCATAGTGAGATTTTTCCAGTCTATCACTACTTTCCCCAATGTACTTAGCCACGACACCCCTAACACCACATTCAAACCTCCTAACTCTAGTACGAATGCATCAACTTCAAAAGTTTGTGGTCCTAAATTAACCTGCACCCCCTTACAAATTCCCTTGGAGAGTACTTTGTGACCGTCCACCAACTTGATGTTCTTTGCTATCATTGGAGTGATTGGAAGGCCCAGCGCTATTGTAATTGTTGGAGAGATAAACTTATGGCTAGCCTCACTATCAATGAGGACCATTACTTCAATCCCTGCTCAATTTCCTCCTATCTTCATAGTGTGGTACTCTCCCATTCCTCCCATAACCCCGAGTATTTGCACTCTGCCTCTCCTTCATCGTCTTCCTCTGTGACACTTGCCTTAGTTGCAATGATTTCGCCATCGTCATCTCCATTTTCTCCTTCACCCAAGATCAGTAATCGCAAAGAACGTTCAGGGCACTCGTGTTGGGTTGGGTGGTATTTTCCTCCACATTTGAAGCAGAGCCCCTTTGCCCTTCTCTCCATCACTTCTTCATAAGACCCGCTTTTGGTACCCTTCCACCTCTCCACCGAACTATTACGACACTCTATTTCCCCTTTTCGAGCCGTAGAAGCCATAGACAACATTGAAAATTGATTCAAGCTTGTTGAACCCGCCTTGGATGTTGAGTTGTGACTTGGGTTACTCCAACCCGATTGTGAGAATTGGTTCCTTTGGGCTTGGCCCAAACCACTTCGGTTATTCAAATTGGGCCCACTCCAATCACTATGACCCCCTCATTCCAACACGTTCTTTTTCCCATAATGCATATCCCCTTCGTCATCATCTTCCCTCAGTTCATCCTCGACATCCTTCACCATTCTCATCATTTGAATTCTTGTTTGAGGATTCATCGTACGTATTCTCCTCCGAATTTGGGTTATTAAGCCACTCATGAAGCACCCCAGATATTGCTCTTCTGGTAGGCGTCCCACTTGCGAAGACAACAGGTCAAATGCTTCCACGAATTCCTCCACACTTCCTGTCTGATGTAGAGTGGACAATTCCTCAAACGGGTTCTCTAATCATCGTCCTCCATAGCGAGCAATTAGTGCCTTCTTCAGTTTCTCCCATGATAAAGCATCCAATGTTTCGAGCAATAAATTAAACTAGTGGATCATTGTTCCTTCCATACTCACCCTCGCTAATTTCAAACACATGTCATCAGGTGTGTTCTATACGGAAAAATAAATCTTCGCACGAGTAATCCATGTGACTAGCTCGTCTCCCTCGAACACAGGTAACTTCACCTTTTTGCCCGAAATTCGCGATTCCCCACTTTCTCCGGTGGAATGCTTAGATTCTCCTTCCCGTTGTTTCTGTCCAAATTGATGACTCAGTTATGCTAATACAAGACTTTGTATTTGTATCTGAGCAACCAAGGTTTGCAACGTTGTTTTGACCTCTCACATTTGCTCCTCCAAGACTTCAACCCTTTCTGCCATTTTTGGTGGCATCTATTGTGTTCCTCTCCGCTATAGATCTTGATCCGGCAGGTCGGACCAATTGATGGGATTCAGACCAGAAAACTAAACAGAATAGTAAAAATAGTAACAAAGAAGTTTGTATTGATTGAAAATATAGACAAATTATGCACTAAAAATATAAGATAATATTAATAGACTAGCTACCAATCCTTTACAGAGAAGAATCTATATTTCTCTTTCTATAACTAAATGGCTTCTCACTCTTCCTTCATTCCCTAAATTCCAACCGATTTCTTTTCCTTCTCTCTTTCTTTTGCCAACTCAGCCCCTCCTATTCTCTTTCCATGTTTTCTCTCATATACCCTACAAACTTTGGGTTTATGATTGCCAACTTCAAGGCCCACTTCCCCTATTGTATTTCTATCATAGTCCCTATGAAGGAACGAGATCTTCTGTCTCATAAAAGTTCTTGTCTCATGTCCCAAACCAATCAGTGTTTGCCAACAAGTCAAAAACAACACCTCATTTTATTTTAATTTTATTAAAATAATATATTAAGTCCACATGTCAAGATATAAGTGGAACATGACATGAATGGGGACACCAAGTTGGGACAGGTGATCCCCATCCCCCAATGAATATATTATTTTTTGCACGCTTTTTATGTTTTTACTAAAGTCAAGCATGCCTTCTGTAATGCACAATAATAATGTTATGACGATTAGGTATAATTGTTGACATTTGTCTTTCAACTTTTTTTTTATGTTGAATTCATTCTTGACATTTGTCTTTCAACTTTTATTTTTAATGTTAAATTCATTCTCTAACTTTGGAAGCTTAAATAAAACCTTCCTCTAAAATTGCTTTCGTTATAACTCAGTTAGTTGCATCTTATATGACAACAAAAAATGTGGCTTAGTACATATATTCTCATCTAATGGGATTCTAGAAGGATAGATGTAGGCGGTTATACTCTTTCTTTAATTATGTCGGTAAAGTATCTGTTAAAATTGTAGGAATAAGAGCCCTGCATGAATGAGAAAGAAATGATGAACAAGAAAGAAAAAAGAAAAAGAGAAAGAATAGAGAATCAAAGCCTCCATTGAAATGTAATATTTCTCATTATTATCATTGAATTGAATGAATAAGTAAGCCAATATGACTTATTTATACAAGAGAAAAGAAGAAGAAAAATATTGTAAAGCAAGTAACTAACACAAACCTAACAGCTAATTCCTAACTTCCTAACCAACTATCATCTTCCAAAAATATCCTCTAATATATCTTTAATATCCCCCTCAAACTGATGAGTGAAAATTTTCACTCTCCAGCTTGGAATTGATTTGAAGTAATAACAACGCTTAACCATTCATGGCAGAAGCTATATCATCAAACGCTTAACCATCCATAGTAAAAGTTATATTTTTGCTTAACCGCTATGGATAGAAGCTACCCATTCAATGCTTAACCATCCATGACAGAAGTTATATCTGAGCTTAACCATCATGGACAGAAGCGAACCAACCATTGATGATAAAAGCGAGAGAACGGATCAGAATCTTAATCCTAATGAAATGCTTCAATGATAAAAAAAGAGGGGTACTGATGAAGAATAAGAAAAAGGATGTAATCTTGTATAAGATAAATTGGTCATGGTCATGGTAGTTAAAATCGAGATTTTACTTAGGATCGGGAAGAGAGTCAAAGATCGTAAACGTAGGATCGTAACACGACTCATAAGATCCTACTTATTAGTATATACATGTATATAGAACAAGGATCCTCTGTCCTAAGAGAATCGTGTCTCCATATCCCTGTCCAATTAAGTATCACCAAACAATATAAAAATATTACTTTACATTTTTATAATTTTTTCTCTAAATAAAATAATACATTTTGATTGGTCCGAGAAACCATTAAGGACACCAATGGGGACAAAGAATCTCCATCCCATGTATATGCAAAAAATTTCACATATATATTCATATAAAATTATATATATAATACTATAGATATTTGTAAATATGCTGATATATTCATAAGTCATTTTACTCAAGATAATCATAAAAATAAAAAAAATCATATAAATTATAAGGTAATATTGTATAAATTATGATGTAATATTATATAAATTATGATGTAATATTATATAAATTATGAAGTAAAATATATGCAAGAGTCATTGATATAACATTTCATAGGTCATTCAGGATAATACAACTCCACAAATTCCAACTAAAAAAATAGGGTTTTAGTGTTTTACTGCCACTACTCATATTTTATTAAGTTTATAGGGTTAAAAACATATTGGGCTTTAAAAAATGGCTTAAAAGCCCACCAGATCTGTTTTTTATAAATACATAAAAATTAGGGTTTCAACAAACCGGGTCACACATGACTCGGTTCCCCTTTTTCTCTACCCCTCTTATCTACCCTTCTTCTCTGCCCATGACGGCGTTGGAGTTGAAGCTAAAGGCTGCTGGAGTTTCTGGTCGTGTATCTACTCTTGTGACTACTGGAGTTGACGGTCGTGCAAGCGTTAAGAGAGAGAGAGAGAGAGAGAAGACATAAGGCATAGAGTGAGAGAGAGGAATGAGTGGCAAAGATCGGTGGGCTCGTCGATTCCACCGATTTTACGCACCTGCACGATAATCCCACCCGATCCCATGGAGGCGCACCCAAGACTGAGATCGAGCACGGGTTGGGGGTCGAGGATTGTAAGATCGGGAGATCTCACGAGTAGTATCGTGATTTTGACTACCTTGGTCATGGTACTCCATTCTTGAAGAGCTTGAGGATATCAAGAAGCTAGCTTATGTACTTGAAAATAATTCTAATCTGACTTGAAGTAAGTGCACTTGGTAGGGTTGAGAATGTATGTCGTGATGAGGTTCTTGCGTGATTATGTTGTGAATATTTCTTTCTTTTTTTAGATGAAGAACATCAACCCAATTATGCATGGAACCATCAACACCTTTCTTTATATATGGAATCATCACCACCTTGAACCTCTTCCAATGAAAATGATGAAATTAGAATGAACCGCAACGTCAAGACCAAGCATCACAAAGAGAAGAAATGACAAGAATTCTACACTGAGCAAATTCTGCACTAAGAAGAGATGAAGTTCTAGAATGAAACACTGAATTCAAGGATTTTTTTGGATGAAATTTGGAGGAATATGATTGAGAAGAATCTACTTTTCTCTCTTGCAGCTTCTTGCATATTGAAGACTTTAACATATCTTCAATAGCTTCTTGCGTGTTGAAAACAAGAACAATCAAAGAAGATGGAAGACATAAGCGGAAGCACATAATTATTGCTCTGATACCATGTTAAAATGGTAGGAGCCATGCATGAATGAGAAAGAAATGGTGAACAAGAAAGAAGAAAGAAAAAGAGAAAGAATAGAGAATCAAAACCTCCATTGAAATGTAATCTTTCTCATTATTATCATTGAATTGAATGAATAAGTGAGTCAATATGACTTATTTATACAAAAGAAAAGAAGAAAAGAAAGATTGTAAAACAAGTAACTAACACAAACATAACTAGCTAATTCCTAACTTCCTAACCAACTATCATCTTTCAAAAATATCCTCTAATATATTTTTAATAGTATCTATGATGTGTTTTCTTGGCTCGTGGGAATCAACCCACTTGAAAATGGATTCACCAAGAAAGGCTGCATTTGAATTTTAAAACCTCTAAAAACATTCATTTTCGCTAGATTTTTCACCATAAATCAATTCCCAACAAAGAAAAAATGAAGCAAGGCTTTGATTTAAAATTATTGTAAGATGTTTTTGTACTAGGAGTATCCATAAATGAAATTTCATAAGCAATATAGATAGAAGATGCAACCATCAAACATCACTTAAATAGGTATATTCAATTAAATACTCATGTTATTCTTATTATTACGAAGAATATATCATGTATGGTAGAACTTCCTTATCTTATAATTTTTAAAATTTGTCATATTCCTCTGAATATGTGGTGTCATATTTGTGTCTTATGTCATATATGTGATTTCTATGCCTACGACTGCTCTTTTTGATGTTTAGCTTCAAAAAATTTGTGTTGGATTGGGGCTGACTCCGTGATATGAAGAGTCTTGTTATAAAAAGGGTGAGAGCATGATTACATAATTCTCTAATTTACCTTTCAGCATATCGAAGTCATGGTACCACTTGATTCAGCATATTGAATTCGTGGTACCACTAGATTCATCATAAAGAAAATTTAATAGTAATGTAAAAAGTGATAATTTGTATGAATCATATACCTCGTATTAGTACAAGGTGTATTGCTATATGGGAAGAGCATAGTGGTGGAGGATGACATGGAAAATAATAACAATTGAACCTTAATCCAATTAAGTGAGACCTTCACTTCTACTTTTGAAAGAAGAAATAAGGCTCAAGATCACAATATGGTCCCTGAATTTAATTTGAAGTGTCTTCGTTTTGTTTTAATTGAAATTTGGACTAACTTTCTTTTTTGCCTTTAGATATTTTTACTACTTTCTTGTGTAATGATTTGTCTTCTTCATTCGTCTCTAATTTATCATAGATGACCATGGCTTTGATGTGGTTATAAATGAATGATGAAGAAACTTTGCTATTAAATCATTAGATTTTGTTTTTCTACTTATATCTTAAGCACTTTTGCTTTAGACTAAATATTCCTTCAATTTCATGGCTTATTATAATTTGATCTATTTCCTCAATTTAGATTACTTTGGAGCTATTCATCATGGGGCCATTAAAAAATAAGCCAAACATGTTTATGGAGATTGGTGAGTGATTTTTCCTTCCTCCTTCATTTACTTTAACATATCAATGGCAAATATATTTGATATATATATATGGTGTTCCTATTTTCCACTCTGGATTTGGTGGACTATGGTTTCTCTTTCTGTCATCTTTAAATTGTTCTTATGTTGATATTACATGATTGTGGTTTTTCTAGAAGTTTTAGGGTTTTTTTGCTTTAGCTATAAGAGGTTTCCTCTATGAAGTTTTTCTAACCTGAATCTACATATGATGCTCTTGTAGGGAGAATAATAAGAAGAAAGTCCTTATTGGTATAGGTGTGGGGGGTGGGGGTGATGGGAAATTTAACATAATAACAATGTAAACTTTAACATAGTATATGCAGCGGATAATAATTTCCCCAACTTGCTAGAATCTATGAGGAGCAATATCAAATAATACAGTAACATACAAGGGACACCAGAATTTTAACGTAGAAAACCTTCCCAAAGTGAGAAGTAAAAACCACGGGCACAAGCCAGTCAATCAAACTCCACTATAATCAAAATAGGAATACAAGAGTATCTCCAAAGTACAGCACAAAATGTGATCAACAATACGACATTCAACAGAGCAACAAACTTGAAAATGAGAATAAGAAAAACCAGGGAAAAAATCCCATAAAAACAGCTGTTGTAATAGCTCATTTTCTACCACCTCGGACTTCGTCTCACTGATCCAACCGTTCAGAATGAAGTAATATAAGATGTGAACCTTCTGTCCAAATTTCAGCTTGATCCAACGGTGAACGAAAACGAAGTGGCGAGTTTCCCACGACTGCTCGGAGTTCCTGCAGGTTGAGTTTTCTTATCTTCTCTCACACTTTTCAATTGCCTCTTTTTGCATAAAATTTCCTTGACTACCTTTCCACATCTGAATCTTATCTATTAGATTAAGTGGGACAAGTGGACTTTGCCCAACTGGGTCTTTCTCCACATAGGAAGGGAGCCCAAACCCAACATATCTCACCCTGACAACTATGTGGAGAGAATCGCCTAACCAGCAATCTCACAACAAGTTTCAAACTTCCACCTTGATAAGCCCTTAGTCATCATATCATTATCATTATCATATGTATGAACCTTAGCCAATTCTAACAACCTATCATCCAAAATATCACGTATCCAATGATACCTCACATCAATGTGTTTCGACCTAGAATGAAAAGTTGAATTCTTCCCAAGATGAATGGCACTTTGACTATCACAAATTAACAAGTATTTGTCTTGGAAAAAACCAAGCTCCTGCAAGAATTTATTCACCCAAAGCAACTTTTTGCATGCTTCTGTAATGGCAATGGACTTTGCCTCAATAGTGGACAATGCAACACACTTTTGCAACCTAGATTGTCATGCTACAGCTCCCCTTGCAAACTTAATCAAGTAACCTGAAGTGGACATTTTGGAATCAATGTCACCAGCCATATCAGAATCCGTATAGCCCACAAGAGTAGGTTTATCGCCTCCAAAACAAAGCCTCAGACTAGTAGTACCACAAAGATACCTTAAAATCCATTTCACAACATTCCAATGCTCTCTACCTGGATTTAACATAAATCTACTAACTGTGGCAACAGCATGTGCAATATGTGGTCTTGTACACACCATTGCATACATCAAACTTCTCACAGCAGATGTATAAGGAACCCGTTGCATATCTGATTTTTCAGCCTCATTTGTAGGATATTGTTTAGCACTCGACTTAAAATGAGTAGCAAGAGGAGTGCTTACCGCCTTAGCATTTTCCATCTAGAACTTCTGCAATACTCTCTTAATATAGTGTTCATGTGACAGCTAAAGTTTCTTTTCTTGTCTATCTCGCATGATTCTTATACCAAGAATTTGCTTAGCAGCTCTCATGTCTTTCATGGCAAATATTTTTCCCAAAAATAAGCATGTCATCAACAAACAACAACATGATGATGAAATCACCATCAACAAATTTTCTAATGAAGACACAATTATCTGAAGTAGTCTTCTTGTAGCCTTGCTCACACATAACAGACTCAAATTTCTTGTACCATTGTCGTGGAGCCTGCTTCAAACCATATAGACTCTTTTTCAGCCTAAACACATAGTCTTCTTTTCCTTCAACAAGAAAACCATCAAGTTGCTTCATATAAATCTCTTCCTTGAAATCACCATGAAGGAAAGCAGTTTTTACATCCATTTGCTCTACCTCCAAATGAAGAGTAGCAGTCAAACTCAATACAATTCTAATGGATGACATCTTCACCACAAGAGAAAAAATCTCACTGAAATCAACACCCTTTCTCTGTCTGAAACCTTTAACCACCAATCTGGTTTTATACCTTGGAGATGTAGAATTACTTTCTTGCTTCACCTTGTAAATTCATTTGTTTTCCAAAACTTTCTTCCATTTTGTAAATTTGACCAATTCAAAAGTGTGATTATCATGCAAGGACTTCATTTCCTCTTGCATTGCATCCAACCACTTCTTCTTTTCTTCATTCTCCATGGCCTCATGATAATATTCAGGTTCTCCTCCATCTGCCACAGCAACATAGTCATCAGAAGGATACCTGGTAGATGGTTTCCTCTGCCTATTAGACATCTGAAGTTGAACTTAAGGTTGTTCAGGAGCATCACCAAGATTCTCATCTTGTGACATCTCATGTTCATCTTCACCAATATCAATAAAAAAATCTAAATCATCTCTAAGTTGTTGATCACCAACATAATCATGTTGCTCATCATTTTGAATGTAATTCTCAACTGTATCCAAATCATGTATAGGCGTCCAAAATGGATCAATATCGGACAATATACTATCTTCCTTGGGTGTAGTCTTCTTCATCTTATCAATGTCTTCAATGATTTGTACTTCTATGAACATCACATCATGGCTTCTAACAACCATTTTCTCAAGAGGATCATACGACCTGTAGCCAAATTCATCTTCACCATAACCGATAAAGATGCACTGCCTTGTCTTCGCATCCAACTTGGACCATTCATCATTTGGAACATACACAAATGTCTTGCAACCAAATACTCGCAAATGATCATACTTGACATTCTTGCCAAACCAAATCTTGTCTGGCACCTCAACATTAGAGAAACTGCAGGACTAAGATTAATAACATGCACTTCCGTGTACAAAGCCTCACCCTAGAAAAGTTTAGGTAATTTTGCTTCAGAAAGCCTACACCTAACTCTTTCAACCAAAGTCTTGTTCATCCTCTCTGCTAAGCTATTAAGTTGAGGAGTCTTAGGAGGAGTCTTTTCATGTCTAATACATTGTTGCTTGCAGTAAATGTCAAACGGTCCACAATACTCACCACCATTATTAGTACGAATGCATTTCAACTTCTTGCTAGAATGTCTCTCAACCAAAACATGAAATTGTTTGAACTTTTTAAGCACTTGGTCCTTTGTCTTCAAAGCATGGAACCAAAGCTTCCTTGAACAATCATCAATAAAAGTAACAAAGTAAAGTGCACCATGTAACACCATGAATTTTCTGTGTATGTTTTATTAATTATTTATTTTAACAACGATTAATTTTAGAAATTAATCGGTATTGAATTAGACTAAACCTTAGTTGAGAGTTAGTTTTTTTTTGTGATTTCCTATTTTGTGGTAAAGTTTTATAATTTTCTGTGACGGAAAGTTTTTCAGCTGCTGTTGGGCCCAAATTCGCTCGAATTCGGCCCAATAACATGTTTTTGAGTTTTGTAGCTCGAAATCGAATTCCGATTGCGCCATTGGCTTCAAAATATTATTCAAGTCAAGATAGACACCAAGTTTGTCCATGTCGCGACCCGATTTTCGGTTGGAAGACCGACTCTACGACTTGGGAGGAGGCAAACTCAATTTCTACCCCTTCCGATTGATTTGGAGTCGCCACTATGTTTCCTGCGGTGAAAACGTAGAAAACTCTTAGTTGTCCGATTTGGATAAAATGGTCTTTAAACATATATTCTGGACTCGGGAGTCGATTACGGATCGGGGAAGGTATTAGCACCCCGTCCGCCCGTATTAAAACGTAATCCTCACTAATAACATGAACTTTTATATCCTTAAAAATTATTTATTTAAAATTATTTAGTAAAACATAATATTTTTTATTTATTGAGCGTGACAATATTCACTTTGGTCCTATGTACCCCTATTAAGGGGATCAAGGCTTACGTAGTTCTAGTTCAAAAAATGTTTAGCTACTTTAACTAAAGGTTAGTGATTTAGAAAACATTGTTAGGTTTTAGAATTATTAGTTTATTGAATTGGTTAATTTGAATTTTGTTCAAAATATGTAATTGTTTCGATTTAATGAGACTAATAGTTTTAGAGACGGTATTAGTCGTAGACCTTCTCCTTATTTCTATGGAAGTTAGAGACGACTCGAACCATGACCTCACTATAAAAGTCTCATAAAACTTGTTTGGTAAAATAGCTTTTAATTATTTATATAGAATTAATAGTTTAGAGACGTTGTTGATTGTAGACATTCTTCTCATTTTCAGAGAAGTTAGAGACAACTCGAACCATAACCTCACTATATGAATTCCTTAACTGATTTGATAATATAGTTTTTAATTATTTATGCGTATAGAATTTAATGATAAAATAATTTATTAATTTTATATATATATAAGGAATTAATAGCTTAGAGACAGCATTGATTGTAGACCTTCTTCTCATTTTCAGAGAAGTTAGAGACAACTCGAACCGTAACCTTATTATAAAAATCCATGATTGACTTGATAATACAGTGTTGGGTTATTTTTCATATATAGAATTTTGAGTAATGAAATTAACTTTATTAATTATATAGGAAATTAAACGATAATATTTATTTGGATTTAGTTATACATTGAATTAGATTGTTTGAGTTTAATTGTGTATAGAATTAAGCATAATAGAAACAAAAATCACTCAAGCCAATTATAATAACAACCACTAAGAAATCATGGCAAACCTGCATAACGAACAGAACCACATGGGTGTGGCATATGGTTTTCTTTTAAAACAAAGAAACCAAAATCCCAAAAGGGATTTCAGAATCCCTAAGGCTCTTTTCTTCACCAATCTTCTTCTTCCCTGGCTCATCTTCTTCCTTTCAGCGATGTGGTCATGGCAAAATCGATGGAGACAACTGCACGGTGGTTTGGTTCACGCCGGTAGAGAGGCGACGGCGAGGCTTGCGAAGGCTGGGACGAAGCCGTTCTCGGCGGTTCTCAGCCAAGACTACCGTGGCATCAAGAGGTAATCATCTTCCTCATTCTCATTACCTTCCGTTCTCAGCCAAGACTATCGTGGCACCAGAAATTACATACCCCATTTCTATATTCTGAATTTTTTATCAATTTTATTACTTCTCATCCTTACTGAGATTTATTAAGGCCAATGAAAAGAGTTGAATATGTGGTTCTCACTGGATGAGGATGATATTAAGGTTGCAATTTGGAATCGGCAGAAACACTAAAGGGTTTGGATAATGAATTTTACCTTTCTTTTAATTTTACAGAACTAAATTTGTTGATTATTAGTTGATTATATGCAACTGATTTAGGTGAAAATATATCACTTTCAGGCCATTATACTGCTTCATCTATTTTCATTTTTTATTAAGTTGATACATGTTTCTGTTGAAACCAGTGTGTACTTTAGCATGATCAATTAGAAACATTTACGAACTAAGCATATAAATCTAATACATAAACCATATAAAGCAGGGTATGTTTATCGAATATGCGTATATGCTTTGATGCTCAGGGCACATATAAAATATTGTTTTTTATGGTTTTAATGTTTACGTGCTGAGTGTATGCTCTCTTCTTTTGTCCTTCTGAGTGTTGCTTCTTTGTCTACAGAGGTTCTGCTTCTATATTCGTGTGATAGAACAGTGTCGTATGGTTCTGATTTCAGTGTATGTTCTGTCTCTCTGATTTCTTATGGTGTATTATGTTTCTCTGGTTTTTCTATGCTGTAATCTGGTATATATTTTGTGTGAACTTGATATCTCTGCCTATGCCCTCTGGAATGCTCTCTGCGTTTACTGAGTGTATGTGTGTGATACGCTTGTGTATTCTTATGTGTTTTCTGAGTATACCTATACTTTCCGAACTTTTGTGTATATGTAGCAATGATCTCCTTATATTACTCTCCCCTCCTCTTTTTTCTCTCTTTTTTGTATTCTTTCTCTTTTGCTTTTTTTTTTGCTGAATGTATGTGTGTAGCAATGGTTATTCTTTGATGTGGGACTCCCTATTTATAGTTAAGTAAGGGTTAATACAAAACCTTTCTGAATTACTAGCTGAAACTGTCTTTTTTGTTTTTGAAATTCCATGATTCTTGCTTTCTAATTGCAATACTTTAACTGCCCATGAATGCTGATTTATGCTAGTTATTGCACTCTAGCAACTGTTTCAAAAGAATCTGCCTGATTATATCATATGCTCCTTAATTTCATAACTGTTCGAAAATAATGTGTGATAAATCAAGGGAATATGTGATGAATTCTGGCTGACTGTTATAGCTTATACATTACTTTGTAACTTCTATCTGACCCTCTGCCTCTCATTAATCAGCCTGATACAGTAAGCATTTGTAGCATGAGTGGCTACTTGTATCATAGGGTCCTTTACCCATCACTAGTAACCAACCCAACTAAGTTCACTTTCTTAGAAGTATGCACTTTCTCATTCTGTTTTTATTTAATATATACTATTCTATTTGCAGGAATATATTTTTCAGCATAGCTTTCACCAGTTATACAAATGGCCTAGACTTGAAACATGATCAATATTAACAAACCTTGTTATAGCAGCAAAAAGGTACTTCTAGACACCATTCTGATATGCTTGATATGTAAGTATGCATAATATGCTGCTCATGAAAACATGATGAATACAATGCTTTGTATTATTTCTAACTGCCTGAATGGGATGAATATGGTATCCGCAAGTATATATGCCTCTCCTAATCTTTAGATGTTATCTTCCTTTTCGGTTCCTTCTCTTTGTGTGTTGATCATCTCTTTCCATCACTGTTTGCTCCTTATTGATAAATATGTATGTTCTCCTTTTTGCCATGTTGTGTTGATAATAACAAAAGGTGATATTTTGTTTTGGTTTTAGGTTTGACAAGAGGAGCTTCTGGAGCTTCACCTCAGAATCGCTCAACAAAGAAGAAACCCTCCTTGATGAGTCCTTACTAATACTCTTCTGGCATCCAAGGATTGCATTTGTTCCTCTTAGTGCCATAGCACTTATTATTATTTTTTGTCTTCTTGCCACGTGTGCATGAAGTGGACTTGTTGTCCCAGATGAAAGACCAAGACTTTGAATAGTCACACATCCTGAGTTTGATGCGCGCATGACTATATTTATTTTGTCATATACAAACTTTTCTTCTTTATTGTTGTAATATCTTTAAAGGACTTTTTGGTATATTCTTTTCTTCTTTTTTTCGTTTTGAAGGCAAAAACCGGTGTCTGGTTCATGTAATTTTCATATTGTAAGTAAATAGTTTGTACTTTCTAACATTAAAGTTTGATCTTGAGGAGCTTAGGATATATCTTTTTTAGATTGGTTTTCTTCCAATGATTACAATTGGTATTTGTATTGATTATGACAAATATTTGTAAATCTGTTTTAAAAAAAAGATGATGTAGTGGATTCTTGGATATCACACACATATGACTCCAACCTAAAATTAATCCAGAAATGATGTTTTATTTTTGCAAAGATAAAGGCAAAAGGTAGGACAAAATTGAGTGTTCACAGTCCAGAATGCATTTCTAATTATTTTTCACTCTGAATTCCGTGTTTCGAAGTTCTAACCGTAAACCAAAATCAGGAGATTTTTATTATCCGACCGGGTATTAGCCGACAATACTCGGGAATGGTTTAACCGAGAATGTGTCATCGAAAAGGTCACATCATTTTCTTGTAAGAAGCTTGCTTGTTAAACAAGCAAAAATACATATTCTCTTACACCAAATCCCCTAAATCACTCAACAAAATCCCATAAATCATTAAACAAATCCTCTCACTCCACCACCATTAGACACATCACTTATGCTAGTCTGAATCAACTTACTTTGTGTTAAATTTTATGATTTGATGAGGGTGAGGCTCTCCTATAAATACCCCACCTCATTCTCTCATTTTTAAACTAAATTTCCTATACAAACTAAAGTAGTCTTTTATTTTCTCTTCTTCGTCTTCTTCTCATACTTCATAGAAAGTTATGTGTTTTTATTATGTTGTTCATAAAGTAGAGTTTATATTTGTTCTTTAAGTATTTTATGAAGGCATAACTAAAGGGGATGATAATAAATATGAACCTTTATGTAGTTTTTGAGTTTTGTAAATCTTGAAATTTCTTCCTTGTTCTTAGATGGAAAAACTATATCTTTGGACAAGGTTAGATGAGTTATTTGTTTGGAAATATTAGAAATTATTGTTAGTATTTGAATATGTTTAAAGGTGATGATTTTAACATCAAAGGAACCTTTAATGTGTTTAGGAAAAAGTTTGTATTTTATTCTTGAAAGTTTACGATGTTGATGAGTTGTTGGTGAAAATGTTTCATTTTTAGAAAGTAGTGTGTTTAAAAATGGTTTAGCATATTTTACTCTTTGATTTCCAAGTTAAAATAATAATTTGGGATAAAAAATGATTTATTAAATGATTTTTTATTGTTCTGACTATGAAATTAACACTTACTTAACCTTAAGGGTTTTCCTAAAAAATTAGGAGGTGTTAAGTGGTTCATAAAAAATTGTTGTATTTATTTTAGTTGACTTAATTTAAAGTGGTAAGAATAACTAAAAGATGTTTAGTGTAAAATATTAAATTAAGAGTCATTCTTTTTCATGACTATGAAAATAACACTTACTAACCCT
>NC_032019.1:30861486-30862260 GCF_001865875.1 Lupinus angustifolius | reverse complement strand
TGAAGTGGGAATACATGTCTAGAAAGGTTTTGTCTAAGGAAATATTTGGTATTTAAGGGTGTCTTTACGACCCACCTCTCTTTCCTGGGAACTAGCCTGATGTATATCCACGGATTACGATATAATTTCGGTATAAGTTTTATTGAAAATCTTACTTTAAAAAGTGTTATTTGATTGTAAGACTTTCAATGACAGATGATGATTCAAGGATATTCAACATTGAATCGGATAGACGAAAGCAATTAAATTCATTTTAAATCGGAAGTTTTATCTTCGCGTAAAAAGTTATTTCGTAAGTATAATGATTATCGTCAGTTAACTAATTAACGTTATTTTGGCGTAATGAAGAGTTCGAGAGGAGATCAGATCAAGTAAGCTCACATGCAAACACAGAACCTAGCGACCCGACATGAGGGAGAATACATCGTGATATAGTGGTGCCCGAATATGACACACAGATCTCCTAAACTATCTCAAAAGTTTGGAGTTATATTTGTGTATTAAGAAAACCCGTACTTAATCAAATATTTGTGTGCATGGATTTTGTACGGATACTTTCTTAAGTTGTATGTTTAGGATAGCTAAAAATATCAAGTATTGTGGTAGTTATCCATGAAGGAACGCCACTCGAGAAACTAAAATGCATTGGGATCGAAAACAGTGGAGAGTTTTGATCCGGTAGCCCAAAATCCCTCACGTTTGAAGTTGCCTTGGGTATTAAGAAAGCTTGTACTTAATCAATTGCTTGTTTGTTTGGATTAAGTACAACAATAT
>NC_032019.1:30841048-30861386 GCF_001865875.1 Lupinus angustifolius | reverse complement strand
GTCTGAACGATAACTCTCATATATACGAGAGCCTAATGGCATGTTTGTCATCAAGAAGTTGTAAAGGTAAATAACTATATGAAATTCTTGAAAATAATAAAAGTAAGGAATTGCTTTGTTAAAGGCGAGGGCCAGAGGGCCCGTTTTGGGCATTTTTTGCGCCCGAGCGACCATATTTCGCCCGGGCACGGACCAGATAGGTAATTTGACCAATTTTTCATGGATTTGTCGTTTGAGCGACAGTCCCTCGCTTGGGCAAGAATCAGGAAGAGAATTGAGTCTGTTTTGATGAGTTCGTCGCTTGAGCGACAGTTTCTCGCTTGAGCGAGAGACATACAATATTTTTGGTTGTTTCTGATTGTTTCATTGTTTAGCCAATAGCCCTAGCTTGGCGTTTGAAGTGTATTTACACTTGCGAAAGACCATTACTCAGATGATTGAGTCTGGTGTCCAAAATTGACAAACTTAAACAAGTACCTTTGTTCTTGCGCCTATTTAGGGCAAGGTTTCCGACTGTGATGTCGTGATTAGGGAAATGCCCAAAAAGGATTACATGATACCATGCAGCGAGGTCGTTTGATCAGAGGCTTGGCCATGTGGTCGTCTAGGATATTCAGCGATGGTTCATAGTGGTAAGCATGTTATTCCTCTTTTATGACGTAAGATCGGGTCCCACATGAAGCATTCCTTTGGGAGATGTCTTAGGTTGGGCCGATAATATAAAATAATGATTAAAAGATTTAATCGGCTAACCTCGGTTAGTGTGCATAGTCATTATGGATAATGAAGTAGTGGAGAGGAAATTTACGGGAGACGAACGAGCCCCGAGATGTTGAGAGAGACGACGATGGCGATGGTTCGTCAACAAAGTCTTGAGGGTGAGTCTAGGTGAGACGAGTCCCTTGTATTCATGGATGAGGTATTCTGTTGGATCAGACAGTTCTCACAGTACAAACTAGACGATCTCTGACAATCCCTCTTTGTAATCAGGATCAATGAGAGGGATGCACAGAAAGTGTTTGATACGACACCATCCTGAAATGGACAGTTCTTCGGAACAAATCGATCATATATCCTTGCGAGGAATAATTTTGGTGCATTCAAATCGGCTTGTTATGGGACCTGTACTCTTGGTTATTTCCGAATAAGGATATTGGTGAAAGGATGGATGAAACAAGCATAACATTCATACATTGAGATTGTGGACTTTGATCCTCATAATCTGAGATTATAACATCATTCATCATTGTGCATTTTTTTATATGTGATGTATATATTGTGTTATTATGCGTGTCTGCCTGGATGTAATATTTCGTGTAATTCCATGCCGTCAATGAGTAATATTCATTGGATGTTTTAATCCCTTTTCTTTCTATTTTTCTTCTATTCGCGTCTTGTTCATATGGATCGCTCGGTCAGAATTCGGAGTTACCGGTTTACGATGTCCCAAGAGGGGGCATGGAGTAGTGATGGTCATAGATACACCTACACAGGCCCTTATGCCTTAGAGATAGAGATGGTGTTTGATGGACCTTTCATGCGCTTTCCCTACCATCACGAGGAGCTGGAAGCTTCCTTTACCCTACCACCTCGTAGACCGGCACTTGTGGTGCCGTCAACCCAGTCTGTGACCCCTCAGGGGCCAAATATTGTAGGACCTTCTAGGAGGCGACAGACTTGGGATGATGCGATGAATTCCCCAGTATGGAGGAGAGCAGCCCGTCGGATGATGCCAAACCTCCAAGCGGATGCAAGGTTGGTGACTCCCTTGCAGCATTCGCCCTATGTTCCAGAGGAGAAGATGGCGGCGGAGGAAGACGAGCCAGCAGCTGAAGAGGATGACTGCGTGGAGTTGATTAACATTGAGGACTCCATTGAAGTTGTCAACCTCTCCTCCAACTTGGAGATAGAGGAGGATCCAAGTGAGTGTTCCAGCACACCCGCAGATGCTGAGGCTAGCCGCTAGGAGCTGTTTCCGTTTCTATTTTGCTTTTTGATTAGTGTACTTGTGTAGGGTATTTATTTTGTGAGTAGTTTTATTTGGGCGACGATTAGGATTCCGTCTGGTACTTCGTATCAACATTTTATGATATTCTAATGAAGTATGATTCGAAGTTATATTGAGTTATTTTTATTCTCATTAAGTAATGGTTTTTTATTTCCGCATTGTATGTTACTTAAAGTGATGTTCCGAAAATGAAACGAATAATAAGGAAATAAAATTTATATGGCATCATTATTTTAAAAAAAAAATTACCCATTTTTGAGCAAGATTTTTGGAGTAATTTTCGGGGCATTACACACCACCAAATGACTTTACCTTCAATGGACCACAAACATCAAAATGCACCAATTCAAGCAACTATGACTTCCTTGAAGGGGATGCTTCTTAAAGAATACTCTGGTCTGCTTACTAGCCATGCAATGAGAACATTTCTCCAACTATGCACTCTTCAATCCTGGAAGTACATCCTTTTTGGCTAAACAATTCAACCTTTTTTCACCGTTATGGTTGAGTCTGCGGTGCCACAAAAAAGCTTCCATATCCATGGCATTCACACTTTCTTTAGCAACCAAAGCTTTTGTCCAATATAGTTTAGAAATTTTCTTCCCTCTGGCCACAACCAAGTTACCTCTAGTGAGTTTCCAGTTTCCAGAACCAAAATGATTATCTTAACCACCATCATCAAGCATCTACACAGAAATCAAATTGAAACGAACATCTGGAGCATATTTAACTCCTCTCAACAACAACTGCACTCCCATGTTGGTTTACAAACAAATATCACCAATACCAACTACCTTTGACACACCATCATTACACATCTTCAACACTCCAAAATCACCAGAAGTGTAAAATGTGAAGAACTCCTTCCTTAGTGTAATATGCAGTGTAACACCACTATCAATTATCTACATACTCTCATCTGATACAAGATTAACCAAATCACAATCACAAAGAATAATAAGATCATTCCAAGTAGCAGTAGTAACACGATCATCATCATCAGGATTCTTCTCGTTTTGTTTGCCCTTCTTGTCTTTGTTCTCCCTTTTCCATTGAAAATAATTCTTCTGTATGTGACCTGCTTTGTGACAATAGTGACATTCCACATTCTTGTATCTGGACTTGGACTTACTTATGCCCTTTTCTCTATCACCTTTCGGTTCCTTTCTATGACTTCTCCTCCTGTTTTCAGTGACAAACACCTCAGAAATAGATGAAGTACCATGTGTCTTCCTTCTCATCTCCTCATTAAGAATACTTCCTTTTATACTCTCCAAAGAGACAATACTATCGAGGGCTGATTTTGTAATTGAAACTCGAAATGTTTCCCAAGAATCTGGTAGAGTATTCAGTAGCCATAGTCCCAATACTTCATCATCAAACTTGATACCCATTCTTGATAATTGATAAAGTGATCTGAAATAGAAGCTCCCTCCTTGTACCTCAAATTCATCAAGAAATTCATCAAGAAATTCAACAAGTATAATTTATTATTCACTGATTTAGAAGCATACAAAGATTCAATTTTCTTCCATAAAGATTTTGAATTTTCCTCATTGGCAATGTGATTGTAGACATTGTCTTCTACATATTGCCGAATGAAACCACAAACTTGTTGATGTTGAAAACTCCAATCCTTATCAGACTTGGACTCTGGCTTCTCAGTATCAAACACAGGAATATGCAAATTCTTCGCAAATGATAAATCTTTCATTTTTCCTTTCCACAAGTGATAGTTAGTGTCATTCAAACATATCATTCTATATGTATTTGCCTCCATCATTCAAGCAAATTAAATAACCTTAAACCCCAAAGAGCTCTAATACCACTCTGATGGAAAATTCTACACAATAACAATGTAAACTCTAACAGAGTATATGCAGCGGATAATAATTTCCCAAACTTGCTAGAATCTATGAGGAGCAATATCAAATAATGTAGTAACACAAAAGGGACACCAGAATTTTAGCTTGGAAAACCTTCCCAAACTGAGAAGTAAAAACCACGAGCACAAGTCAGTCAATCAAGATCCACTATAATTAAAATAGGAATACAAGAGTGTCTCCAAAATATAGCGCAAAACATGCACAACAATACGGCATACAACAGAGCAACAAACTTGAAAATGAAAACAAGAAAAACCAGGAAAAAAATCAGAAAAACAGCTACTGTAACAGCTTGTTTTCTACCACCTCGAAAGTCGTCTCACTGATCCAACCATTCAGAATGAAGTACTATAAGTTATGAACCTGCTATCCAAATTTCATATCGATCCAACGGTAAACGAAGACGTAGTCGCTAGTTGCCCACGGCTACTTGGAGTTCTTGCGGGTTGAGTTTTCTTATCTTCTCTCATACTTTTCAATTGCCTCTTTTTGCATAAAATTGCCTTGACTACCTTTCCACATCTGACCCCTATCTATTAGATTAAGTGGAACAAGTGGACTTTGTCTAACTGGGTCTTTCTTCACATAGGAAAGGAGCCCAAACCCAACAGAGGGACATTACGCACCCATGCATATAGATATAGTCTAGTATGTAGTCTTTGTCTATAAAATGAACTACCTTTTCTTTATAATTGGATTTTCTGATTATATCAAAAAAGGCTATAAGCCTATAACCATGAATTAACTAAATTAATGGAAACACGGCTATTTTCAACTTCTTCAAGGTAATTTTGAAAACTTCAATCTCCTCCATAAATAGGTTTGAATGAAAACACATATATTGTCTTAAAAAAGTGTAACATTCCATATATTATTTGTTGTGATCGTTGAAAAATATATTTATATTAAAAGTTTAATAATTAAGTATTATTCTAATCAATCACAACTGATGATACATTTGAGAGGAAATATGTAGTTTGGACTATGTGTTGTTTTCCTTCTTACATTCTCATTGCCTATTCGATACTTATGTGAAAGTATTATTAAAGTGGCAATAAAAATGGAGCAATTTAGGAATATAATATCTGTCTCAAAAGGATCCTAACTTTATATTCTTAACCAATAGAATTACACTAAATAATATAAAATAATAGTTTATATTTTCATAAAAAAATCAATTAAATAACATATTATGATTGATCTGAAATACCAATAGGAACACGACATGGACATGATCTCCCTCTAGCTCTTACTTTTCCATTGTTGCAATTTACATTAGATATCAGATTTCATTATGATTTATGAACTTTAGTGACACCATGATGAAAATGTTTAAATTGCACATACATATAGGTTATGAGGATGGATTGCCCTAATAAAAAGCTTGGGGTTAAACCCGAAATATAGTGACGTTAAAGGTGATATTTTATGGACATTATGAATCATTCCACGAGGATTTTAATTATTCTTGTAGGGTATGCTGCAATCATTGTGGATCTTTCATTTATAGCACGTTCTATTTGTCTTATCCTTGAATGTTAGAATGAGATGTTTTTACAAGTAATTTCTGTCTCTTATGTGCATATTTACTGTTCAGCTTTGTTTTTTGCATGAAGAAAAAGGAGGAAGAAGCCATGCAATGAGCAAATATTGCAAATTAAGAAATCTATAAGTGTGATGTCTAGTGTAACGTTTCTGCTTGCTTGTTGGGGTATAGTTGTATGTATATATCTTTCTCATATCCTAATAAATAAGAATTTTGTGTACCGAGATGTCATTTAAATGATGAAGGAAAATTGTTGCCTATTTAAATGAGCAAAGGCAGTGATTTTAAAAAAGTGTTCCCAAAAGTCAAAAAATTATGGTCTAAACAAAAGACAACATCTTAGACTATCACAGTTATAAAATCATTATATATGACAAAGAGAGTGATTTTTTTTCATTTGACAACTGTTTTTAGCTGTTGTCGTACGTTTAAAATGTTGTAGTGTTTTTTGTATCTAATTGGTTTTGGTTGTGCCATGCCATTGCTGATAGGAGTTTATATTTTTCCTTGTCTATGATCTTCCAAGTGTGAATAAAGAAGTATCACATTGTGCAAAAGTAAATGAGTTACAATATACATAAGTATATGGACTTATAGACCTATTGCGTTAAGATTTTGGATTAAAATCTAGTGTCAAGCCCACTTATATATATGTTTCTTTCACTTAGTCCATGAAAAAAATATTATAGCTCATGGATGAAGATCTTCTAACAAGTGGTATTAGAGTCAATGGTTCGACGACTCAATATAGTATTGAAGTAATAAGTGATCGATAGATCCATGAGAGATCCTTGTGATGAAAGTCTTCCTAATAAGAGGTTAAGGTGATGTGTTTCATTGATGAAAAGACAAGTCAACAGTGATAACAAGTCAACACTAATGCAAGTAGATTGAGAATTAAGCTCTAATGTATCAAATACTCAAAGGGGAGTCACTCACACTTGAGATTCGCTGAGAATGAGATGTTCTGTGTTCCAATTGTGAACGAAGAAACATTCTATAAAAGTGAATGAGTTAAAGTGCATAGAAGTGAATAGACTCATAGACTTAATATCTTAAAGTTTATGGTCAAGATGTGTTGTCAATTTTACTTATATATTTCTTTCATATAACCTATAGAAAAATACTATAGCTCCCAACAACTTTTACTTTCACAATTTGAATTCTTGTGTAAAAAAATTTCACTCCAACTAAACAATTTCACTCTTAATTTCATTCCATTTTCAATTTATTTATATTATTAATAGTTACACTTTACAATTTATTTAATTTTTTATTGGAATGATCATTCTATTACATTATCATACTTACTTGATGGGCAGGCCATATGTGGACAAAGTGTGAGATTATTGAAGTTTTGTTACGAATATATGTTACAAAAATATATTATATAAATCTTTATTAACAATAAAAATTGAGCAAAAATATATCTGATTTTCCGCTATTTAAAAATAATCGATACTCGTTTTTTATTTCGCTCTTATAATCTGATTAGAATTCTCAATTTCATTAAAATTTTGACGGACAAATTTTACATACTTTTTTTATGATAAATTCTGATAGAGGTATTATATAATTTCAGCATCTCATCTCTATTGTGTATAGAACCACAACAATTCAGCATCATTAAGGTTATTGTGCATTTCATTATAAACACTATTAATTTCCTACTTATTTTATTTTATTATTAATTTCATTATTTTATTCATTTTTATTTAATTCATTATTTAATATTGTTTTATTAAAAATATAATGATATATTTCTATATTATCTAATGAAAAAATATTATTAATATATTATTTAATCCTCTCATAGTTATATTATTATCTCACATTATTTATATATTTATTATTTTATTTTACTTAAAATTTATATAACTATATGATATTTTATTCATTTCATATTTATTTATTTATACTATTACTCAAATAAATATTTATATAAAATCTATCAATATAATAAAATAAGTAAGTGTAGATTTGTGATATAAAATAATTGATTTTCTTAACCATGATATCAAATTTGGATTTCCATCTATAAAAAGTCTTATAATAAACCACACAAGACACCACCACTAACCTCAATCCGGTGAGTTTCAGGGACGCATGCACGTCAAGCCCCCTAGCATCGTTTGCAAGACCTTGAATTTTGAGACTGTTGCAAAAGCTTGAATTTCTTGGTATTATTTTTGCACTTTTGCTTATTACATTCCTTATTCATGCAACAAATAATTTCACATTAGAACAATATATTTTCATTTTCAGTTTGTTGTAGAGGAAATGTAAAGGGAGCTAAGACATAAAATATAGATGACAGAATTGTCGTTTAAACCTTTCATTGTCGATTTTCTAATAATAAAAGAGCATCATGCGTTCATGCTATAAATTTAAAAGATATCATGATAGCTTACATCTAAATCATGCCGATCAAATCTTTTAGTGCAACAATAGGTCTTCAATTTCTCAATCAAATTCACTTAGTTGCTCATTTCCATCACCAAATTCACTTAATTTTCATTTTTATCCTTACTAATGTTCTTATATAGAAGAGAGGTTATCGGTATCTGAGTTGGCTTGACTCTGGAGTGTTGTCGAAGTTTAGGCTATAGGTTGAACCGCTCGGAAAATTGTCGGCCTTGGACCATCTTGAGTAAGCTAAGTAATGCACTTTGACACTCAAGTTAATTAGGATTTATAGGAATATGATACTTAGAGAGAAGCATAAAGAATATGTCATAGTTCATGGGTGGCTTAGCTATTTACACTAAGATGAAGTGGCTTGCACTCCTAGATGATGTGCCATTATTGTAGGTTGTATGGTTCTATCATTTTAGTAGCCTTAGACGGAGAATGTTGTGAACTTGGATTACATTTGTCGTATAGGCAATGTGAATCTCTTCGACGGTAAAGTGGTGTGTCCATGCATTTGGTGTGAATGAAGGTTCTACAGCGTAGCAGGTCCTGACCTGTATTGTCGTTGTCGTCCTTTACATTAGTTAGGTTGGTTGTTCAAGCACGACCGACAATCATAGAAGTCAAATCTTGTTTGTCCGGGCATAATTAATAGTAGTGTGAATTGGATCTTGTATGTTGTGTCGTTGGCCTCTGACCAATCCTGATATTGAGAATGAAAATTTTGTCTCAAGTCTGTTGGAATGGCCACTATCGGGCATGTCAATAAACTCGAAGCTATTTTAGTCAAACTTCTGGAAACAGATCTTCTAAAACTTGGAATGGAATATATACCTGAAAAAACCATCCAAAAATCAAAGAATAATTAAGAGTTGTCACAAGTTAGTTGTCAAATTAACATCTTATATTTTTACAATATACTAAAGTTTTATCCTATGAAATTAAATAAGATAAACTAAGGAAAATTATTCTGAAATATCAACTTCATTATTTTATTCTTAAAATCATTAACCATTCTGGATAAAGAACAATACAACTATTTATTTCGTAATTGTGTCAAGCTTTGGGAAAAACTTAAAAGACAATTAAACAATAAAATATAAATTTAAAAGATTAATAGTTTAAACATTTACTTCAATCATACACGTCTTTAAGTTTTCAACAAAACAAAGAATGGCATTTTATAAATGTGCATAATTTCGATCACATATTTTATTGATAATTATTGTTATTTTCAAACTTTGCTACGTTGTTTTTTCATTGTACTTTTTTGTTACTTGATTATTTTATACCATAGATTTTAATATAATATAGTTGCAAATTTAAATTATTAAGGAGTTTAATTTCAAAAAATGACGAACGACATTTTAAATAAAGTATTATCCTGTCTTATGTATTTTTTGTTATTTATTATTATTTTACACTTTAATGGTAGAATAATGTATGTTATTTTTATTTTAGTATAATTAGATGTTTTTTTATTATAAATTTTAACCAACTTCATTTGCACCCTCCACTTGAGTTAAAACTGCCACCATTTGGGTCCCCAGTTTGGAAATCACTTTATCACTTTAAAATCATAAAATCCAATCATACTCACTTTCGCCTCCTTTATACATCATTTAATTAGATTTTTCACAGTGATATTATTTTAATATAATATTTTTTCGTAAATTTGGTTTTTGGATTTTCTATTTCTGGTTTGTTGTAGCTTTTGTTATTTTTAAAACCGATAACCCGACCCAATCGGTATATAATTGGTTGTTTATACTCATGAAAACTGTAAAATCTGAATCAAATTGAACTCAATAGTTTTGGAAATTCATTTATTGTGTACTCTAAGAATAATTTAAAAAATATGTTCTACATTTTAGAAAAATCTAATTATTTAAATATATTCATTAATTTAAATCATTAGATTTTCTTATAATAAATAGATAAGATGTAAAATATATTTTTTTAACTAACAACTCAATCCCCTCCCTATTCATTTATTTATCTAAGAAACAGAACTTAAATATTTTATAGTATGTTATATGTTAGTATAATAATTCTAATATCTATATATTATTTGTTCAAAAATTTGTACGTCATTTATATTACTACTTATATAGGAAATCAATAATAATTAAATAGTTTAAAATCCATGCATTGTTGGTGTAAAAAATTATACTACCACTACATCATCTCTCATTAATTTATATTATTTTTGATTGAAAGTCAATGATTGTTAAGATATGATCGATGAATGATTTGTTGGTTGTGTAAAAGAAATATATACATTGTCAATGTATACATATTAAATCAGTAATTAAATATCAATGACATATTGATAATATAAAAACTTACCACTATTTTTTTATACTATTAATGTATTTTATCACTCTATGATTAAAGAATTAATCTCTTTCAGGTCCATAGCTGCCCTTCCCAATAACTGCCAGTTCCAATACTTTGTATTTTGATCATCCTATACCTCTATCAAAATCTTATACAACTAAATTAACTCTTATTAATTCTTACCAGTATTTTTCTCCCTAATATATTCAGCATTAACTAACGAAAATGTAAAGAAATTTTTTTTTATGCACTAATATTATATAAATTTTATACATGATTAAATAATGAATGATACAATGTAAATGTAATTGGAAATAAATGAATAAGGGAGAGTAGATAGAGTGCATTGATTGAAAATTAAAATAACTAAATACCCAGTGCATGTGCAGGAAGGAAGCGATCATAGTTGGCGCCCCTTTTCCCCAAATTTGTTTGGTATCTTCAAACTGAATCTTAGATATTTTTCTTCTCCTTCTTCTTCTTCTTCAATAAACGAACAAAACGACATGTCGTTTCGTAGGCGAACCTTGCTCAAGGTCATCGTTCTCGGCGATAGCGGGTTAGTATTCCTATTCCTATTCCTATTCCTAATTTCTTATTCCTATTCTTATTCTCAGGGTTTATCTTAATTCCGTTTTCTTAATCCGATTTTCATTCATTCAATGTCAGGGTTGGAAAGACCTCGTTGATGAATCAGTATCCTTCACTTCCATTGATTCGCTTTCTTTCACATTTTTCTATAGGTTTCTTGAATCTTTGATTGATTGTGCTATTTACTTATAATTACTTTTATGACGCGTTAATGATTACTGATTCTGAATGTGGTCCCTACTATAATCATATACTATTGCTCTTTACATTTATTGAAAGCTATCATATTTATTTTTTTTGGTACATGGAAGCTATCATATATTGGTTATATTCTACATTGCTGTATTTTATGATAACAACATAATGTAATATTACAATTTCACTAGAAGTAGTGGAATCAAAGAAAATAGAATAGAATATTGGTTTCGGTTTTGTTCTTTTTGCGTACCAAATGCTAAGTCAATGCTTCAATAGATTTGTATGAGGGGTTGTGTTTTTAATGCTGCTTTTGTTCTTGGAATTAGGATTTGTGAACCGTTAACTAATTGTTTAGATATGTGCATAAGAAGTTTAGTCAGCAATATAAGGCTACAATTGGTGCTGATTTTGTCACTAAGGAACTTCAGATTGATGACAGACTCGTAACTCTGCAAGTAGGTTTTTTAAGTTCATTGGTATTTTCTGTTTTATATATTATTTATTATCATTTTTTGAAGATTGTTATGTAAATTACTAAATTATTTATGTTGTCATTGTTTTCGGTTCCCGGTTGGTCGGTAGATATGGGATACTGCAGGGCAAGAGAGATTCCAAAGCCTTGGAGTTGCATTTTATAGAGGGGCAGATTGCTGTGTTCTAGTCTATGATGTAAATGTCATGAAGTCGTTTGATACCCTTGACAACTGGCACGATGAGTTTCTAAGACAGGTTCTCTATGACACTGTTTTTTCTACTTTTGTTAGTTTCAGTGATTTGCATGATGAGTTGCTCCTTTCTATCCCGCAAAATCTGTTACTTGGCATCAGCTAAAATGATCAGAAACGAATAATCTTTAGGCTTGTTATGGTTTATTTCCATTTTCCCATCTTTTTTATGACTGTTTTATAATCTATTTCTTAGTGGTTAGACTGTTAGACTGTTAGATGGTGTTTGTTTGACCCTGAAATGCATGGGCTTTTGCCGTGCCATCGAATCATATTTTACCACCATAAATTTCACTCCTGAGTCCTAGCTGCTCTGAAAGAGAGATAGTGACGACACTGTTCATGCTTGTCTGTCTTGTGTGCTATCCAGATTCAATTCAGGCATGACAAGTTTATGTGGATAATTGGATATCTTTTATCAACACTTGATCGTATGAGAAGGTTGAGATTATATGGTAATTTTTGCATGATTTTGTTGATTGTTTTGCAAAGGGATTGAGATATTCTAGGTAAATCTTGAACCAAAACTTTGTTGCATTCTTAATTGCACCGTAATTTATCACCAGAATTTCATGTAGCTTTTTTGTGATAAGGATTTGTGGTTATGTAAGGACCTTGACGTTGCTTAACCCTTTCCCATCTCCTCCAATGGTTAGTTGAGATTCTTTTTGCTTATGCCATGAGTGTTTCTTGTGAGGTTAAACCATAGCTAGAGCCATAGCTTTACTTTCTTGTGTTACTTGTCCTGGACCAGTATTATCATATTCTGTAGTTTTATTTTATGTCCTCCAGAGAAATTGATTCTTCATTTCTGAGCATAATTAATTAGACTCTCCTTCATAAGAACAAATGGCATGGTGTAATTCATGTCTTGCTTTTTTTTACTTCTATCTTGTCAATTGTATTTTAACTTTTAAGCTCGGAAATGGTTTTTTTATTTTTTTGGTTTGGAGGGGTGGGAGGAACCTTGTGAAATGCTTGTTTCTTTTTTTTGTGTTTCTTTTTTGCTTGATCATCCTGCTTTTGGGCGCTTTGTTTTATAGCAGTGCGCTTCTCTCAGAATCATTTCATTTTGAACTCCCGACATTATCAGTATCATGTTTCTTAGTTTATTTGAAGTCTTTAATATTTACTAGTGATTTGATACTGAGAAAACCTAGTATTTGGTAACAACTGAGGCTTATAACTTTTTTATTTTTCTTCACTTGCCCTAATGCTTTAAATTGCTTTCTTTGGGAGGATGTCTGTCTGTGTTTAGCATTGTTTGCCCCTAGCAATTAGGAACACATTGGGAATCATAACTTCAATTAAGCCTTCTTCAAGTGTTGTTCATATTATTGAATAGCTTGTATTGGGTCAATAGACCGAGTTACATGCTCTTGCATTTCTGAGTTCGATTGATCTAGGAGTTTGATGTTACTTTTTTGTCTTTTTTACAAATTATCTTTAATAACATTTATTCTTTTCTTGTTATTTAACAAACCTGGGTACCCTTTTCTTTCAAGTTTTAAATGGCAGTTTGCAACTGCAATGTTGCAGTTTTGGCTGTCTTCACACTGCATCAAGATTGAAGTAGTAGCTCCGATTGAATTAAATTTAAATATATCATAAAGCACAATTTATTTATGTGGTTGAATTAAATTTAAATATACCACATAACTGTTAGGTAGTAATTCTCTATTTGAAAAGACTCCACCAGATATTTAAATTATTTAATCTTGTGCATTTATTTAGCTTGTTCGAAGAGGATGAATAATTTCACTGGATCATTGAACACTGTTTTATGTTTGCTTGTTCTGATGGCTTGTTTGGCACCTGGAAATGATGCTTGTATTATTATATTTGTCCACTTCTTTTGATTGTTTGGCTTTGTCTACGTCCTTTTCCTTCTCAAAATACTATACAGCCTTCGATTTTGATTATTCTTTTCCATTTGAAGTTAGGCTTCAATTATGATTTTTGCTTTGTAACACAGGCAAACCCTTCTGATCCAAGGACTTTTCCATTTATATTGCTCGGAAACAAGGTTGATATTGATGGTGGGAATAGTCGAGTGGTAGGCAAACACTCTTACACATCTAAAATTCCATATCTCCTACATAAAGGTCTAATGATAATCTTCTATTCAGGTTTCTGAGAAGAAAGCAAAAGACTGGTGTGCTTCAAAAGAGAATATTCCCTACTTTGAGACATCTGCAAAAGAAGACTACAACGTGGACGCTGCATTCCTAAGTATTGCTAAGACTGCTCTAGCCAATCAGCATGACCAGGACATGTAAGATTTCATTTTGATTTGCTTGTTACAGTATCATGAATATATGTTCTGTAGTATTCAGAAAGAATACGGTTTTAATTATTTTTCTCTAGATTTTGTGGTTGGTATTTTTTAATTGGAAGTGAGAAAAAAAGTTGACTGATGTTAGAGATGGTAGCTAATGAGGGGAGTATGCCATTTCTCATCTAATAGATGTCTCAGCTTCCACCTTTTTCAAACCATTTTTGGTCCATTAAAAGTGATAAATTATCTAGATTTTGTGGTTGCTTAATTGACTGAGTTAAGTATTTCAATATTCATTGCAGATATTTTCAACCTGTTCCTGAACCTGTTCCAGAGCCTGAGCAAAGGGGTGGGTGTGCCTGCTGATATGGAAATGATGATTTCGTGGACTCCCTTCTGATGCTGATATGGCTCAAATTCCTCAGATTCTTTTTGGTCCCATAGTCATTTGTGCCCCCTTTGTACACTCTGTATGTGATGCTTGTGAGTAAATCCTGTTTGACTTTGTTGCCATTCGGATAAATTGCAGTCCAGTTTTCAGAAGGACAAGACGAAAATGTTGCACTTGTATGAAAGAATGTTCATTTCATTTTCTACAGGTTGTTTTAGGCAATTGCTTTCAACTTTGATTGTCAAATTTAGATGTGGCATGAGGTTTTTATTTTGTTTGCTGAACATATCAATCGAAGATTTTTAGTTAAAGTGACATACATAATAGTGCTTATATTAAGACATTTGCCCATGCTGGCACCAGTCCTTTATACATATCATGTTCATGGTTTGGGCACCTTAGTGTAGCCACATCTTTTATCCCAAACTTTATATCACTCCATGCACTTTTTGATTTTTATTGGTCAGAAAAATAAAACATGAAACGAATATATATTAACTTTATATTTTCTGATTAATGGAAATGGAAAAAATACATGAAGTGGTACAAAGTTTAGGACAGAAGATGTTTTCCTTCCTTATGCAGCCCGAACTAATGTTTGGCACTAGCACTTATTAAGAAACTAGCATTTAAAAGCCTTTGGTTTTTTATTTCTCTTACTTTTATGTTAACAAATGCTCATAAGTTGAGAGTTTACACTATTAGAGGCTCGAGCCTATGCAAAAGCACCAAAAAATAAACTAATGTACACTATTCCTACCGCATCATTGGAATGTGTTTTAGGTGAAGTGGCAGTAACAAGTTCAGTATTAATTGGTGACTGAAAACAGATCAAGCACGATCATAACTTCCTGCAAAGAAATCCAGTAATAGCCAAGACCTCAATCCTGTTGGTCCCAAACAAAAGGTTGGGGAAGGGGGCAAGGAAAAATCAACCTTAAATATCTCTCAGGAACAAAGTATGTGTTCCACTAGCACCCTACCAAGCATTAAATCAATCCGTCAATGGCATGTGCCAGAATGGAAACCCCAAAAATGAACAATAAATCAATCAGCATCAATGTACACAGATTAGAGCAGTTGAAACAAGAAAAGGAGCAATATAAACATCATTCTGAAAAAAAGTATTGAATACTGATTAATCACCAATGGTGACAGCAAGAAGTAATGTTGTCATTGACATGGCTACTCAACAAAAGTTGTACTAAGATCGTTACATGAATTGGAATTTTATTATGCATGGTGACCATGATTGTTCAAACAGAGTTTGGAATATCAAACATCGAAAAGAAGACAGCTAAATAATAAATTGAGCAAAATCCTCATTTCTTGTAATGTGCGACTTCACCGTCGTTGGGGAAGAAACCCATGATTCGACCAGCTGAGTTCTGGTAGGCATACATGAACCCACCCATAGCTCCAATCAGACCTCCAGTTACCATAGATGGTCCCCTTATTCTAGGCCTAATCCCTACAGAAGAAGGAAAGGAAAAGAACAAGTTTAATCATGTGCCAGTTTCGCACCAAATCACGCAGAGTCAATCTTATTTTACAATGTATGCATCCAACAATTCATTGTGAAAAAACAAACAAGATTAGTATCAACATTCATCAATATTAGACTTCTCTAATTCCTTCCAGGTACAATCCACATTCATCATAAGATTAATGGATCTCATAAGTTGTACTTGTACACAATGCCATTCATGTTTTTTACAAATGTGAAAAGCGACACACAGCCATTGAAACATTGTGAACATAGTGGATGTCATTTGAGGAATACCTATTTCTAGAAACAATGAAGGACACAAAGATGATGTTATTTCCATAATATGTGAAGGTCCACCACCCACATGATTTTAGAAATTCTAGCTCATTTACATGTCAGCAGGAAAATACAGAAACACAAAACAGAACAAAACAAGTAGTAATAACAAAAGCAACAACCACGGAAAGAAAATAAATTAAAGTACACTTCGGTTTGCCCCTAATTCTATATGTGCGACTTTTTGCAAGTCATTACAAGTAATCCATGAGAAGTAAACCTAACTTATATGGTTAGACAGAAAAACAACTTGAATGTATATTCCCATTGGTTGGTAATTCAAATATCTTAGAAGCAAGAATGTGAATGGAATTCCAGAAATTTGATGAGTTGGAACTTAGACGAACATGTCATTGGAGTATTGGACCTATTGCACCCTCTATTATGATTCCCAAAATTAATTCACATATTGATGCAAACTAAAATTCTGAAAGCAAGTGCATAAAGTACTCCTGAACTGTAAGACTAAAAACACATTATCGAAGAATTGGTTTATTTAAGGATAAAAAAAACAGTCCATATATATTTCACCCACTTTTCACTAATTCAACACACACACACACACATATATATATATATATATATTCACAAAAGTTTGCCAACATTACATGTTATGTCCCATTAAAACTTTGAACATAAAGGATTATATGATTATCATCAGATCAGATTCATCCATTTATTGAAACCTTTACATAAAAATGGTTTAGCTTGAGAAGGATATTGGATACTCATTCTCTTTAACCATACTGAAAAACCTCATTTCCAATGAAATTATGAAAACAATATGCATCACATGAATTCAAGGTCAGATCCTTTCTTTCATTTCTGATTTATGATCAGCGTGAAAGTTATTTCCTCAAGTTCAGCCCCAAATGACTCTGGTGAATCCTGAGGTAAAAATCCTTCATTTAGGACAACCTTGGAGTTAAATCGCTAATAATGGGTAGAAAAACATTTTAGGTTCCATTGTACCAACTTAAAATTTATCAAACTAAGGGCAATTTATTAACGGGCTATAAATAAGGGTCAATAATTCATGAATGAATTTTCAATACAATTTTCCAAATAAAACTGGTTGGTGAAACTTTCACCTCCATTTTATAACCCCATTCCAAGCATATCATTTAAAAATCATCATTCCCATCACATATTTGTAACAATATTTATTTCAGCTTTATTTATGCTATAAAATAAGATCAATAATCTCTTCAATACATGAACATATATATGAAATATGCAGATAAGCCCTCCTCACATTATTAAACGATACAAAGTTCTCATTTATTTCTACTAAACATAAATCGAAATCAAATCAAATGAATTACAAATAGAATAATTTCATGAGAAGACAAAACATTTCAAACTGCATAATAATTCCAATCCATCTATACCTTAACAACCCATTATTTAACACACCAAGATGTACAGAAAAAGATTCAATTTTGATCAATTTAAGGAAGACCCAACATTGAATTTGACTAAAATTGAACGAAGAGATAGAAAATGAATAATAAAAATACGAACCAGAGAGGTAGCCAACAGTGACAGAAACACCGGTGATGGTAACAAATCGAAGATAATCGAGGGTGTTGAAGTTTCCAACCACTCTAGTAAAAGGTGGGTTGCGATCTAGAACTGGGTATTCTGGCTTCGTCGATGCTGTGATGTCTGTGTTCATTTTTTCTTTCTTTTGTTTCTTCACTTCTGCCACTACTACTATTGTGCCATTCTTTCTTCTTCTTTATCTCAAATTTGAGGTTGGGCTTTCACCCTAATGGGTTAAAACTTAAAGCCCATTATCCATAGGACCTTTGCTTATACTGTTCATTGCAATTATACATGGACTTCTAGGTATTTTTTTAACCCAACCCCAAGAACTTGTAATGGGAATAAGTTACATTGTGGTAAACTTGGTTGGTTCTCATGTAAGGATACTTGTATGATTGTGAGGTTGAGAGAAACCTCCAACAATATTAAAGTCTTGAAAGTTGTTTTCTCCATTTGATTAAGAGGATAGAGTTGAACCATTTAGAATGTCACTTTAGTAATGAAATCCTAATTAGTGACTCATGAAAGTTGTTTTCTCCATTTTTTTAACCCAACCCCAATTTTGATTGATTCTAATTGAGTTTTTATCTTCATTAACAATCTTAATTTATCTTCCATCAAGAATGTACACAACAAGCTCAAGGGAAAATACTACTCTTACATGATGTCCATGGATTTTTTAACCTCCATAACTGATCAAACATCATGAAATCATTTTCAACCGACATGAATAAGGATGGAAATATGTCAGATCATGTCAGGTTTTTTTCTTAAATAGATCGAGCTTATATAACATATGTGAGTTTGAGTCTAATTTATTTATCTCTTTAAAAAAACTAAAGTTTAGGTTTAACTTATTTAAAAGTTTAGTCTCACTTATTTAAAAGTCTAACTTGACCTCTTAGCTTATTTCAAGGCTTGTTATACTATGAGATCTCGAAATAGGTATCATACCTACATTTAAATAGCTTAATAGACTCACTTTTAACTAGGTTCATTTAACTCTAACTATTAAATTATATTTTTATATTATAATTATATATAGATATAACAATGTTACTTATATTAAAATAGTATGATATGACTATTATAGTACAAAATATTTAAATAGGTCAGTTTGGCACTCTAAATAGGCCTTTTAAAAGGCTTAAAGTCTAACATATTAAGTTAAATAGATTCTTTTATAAAGTTTCGGTCTAACATGCTCATGAAAAAGTTTGGTCTAACCTATCTTAATATAAATATGGCACATAATATGCCCTTCATAAGCGAACAAATATGTTTCTACCCATTTGTAGCTGTAAATAATACAACGACCAGCCATCATGCTCTTATAACTAGGGGTGTTCATGGTCAATTTGAATCGATTTTTTGGTAAAAAATCATTTGATCTAAATACATAATTAATTTGTGGTTGGGTCTGACAAAAAATCCAGTCTGATTCAAATATTATATGTGGTTTGGATTGATTTTTTAATAAAAGATTGAATATTTACATATACACTTCTAAAATCTTAAATATAACTAAAATTTTAAGTCTAATACACTTCAAAGTGGTAACTTTACATGCAATCATAATAATATTATCACAATATTATTTACGTGCACAAAGACATAATGTTACAAGTCCACAACTTTGTTCCTATCACCATGTTAATTTAAACAAACCAACACCTATTATATAAATTTAAAAATCATTAAATCAAAGACCACAACATAATTAGGATATGACAATGGGTAAGGACATGATATCACAACAAGATGTTCTAATTTTTAAAAAGAAACAATTCGAAATATAGTCATTGATATTGATTTCTTCCTTTATTGTGATTGTATTATATATTAGAAAAAAGTAAATCTAATAACTTAATTATATTGATAAAATAATCACATATGTACTGTGCAATTTTTACCTAGAGAATATATTACATAGCTAGAACATATTTTTTAGTCATATCAAATGAACATTATTAAACCTATAATATGACTAATTAATTGTTGAATTTGGATTATAGTTTCGTTCAAAAAATTATTGAATTGAAGTGTTAAACACTTCAAAAAAACAAATTTATTTGTACATATTCCTAATAAGCCAAATTAATACGATCAAGTTTGGATTGGTCTGATTCCTAGAGTTGGATCCAAAAACTGATACACAATGAATAATTTTTACAATATTAATCCAACAAAATCCAATTACATTTGATTTTTGCAATTTTAATTTATTTTAGACTAATTTTTAGTTTTATTTTTGGATTGGTTTAGAACCTTATTAACAATGAACTTTTTTTATAACTTTGTTTTTTACTAAAACTTCATAAGGTCCACACAAAAATCTCATTGTCTCTCTTCACCATTCTTCAAACATCCAATTAACAAACAAAACAGGAAGATCGTACAACTCTTCTTCGTCGTATCAAAACATCTTCCCAACATACCCATAAACCTTTAATTAGAACTTAAACGAAAATCCAAAAAAAACCATTCCCACAGTTTACCATACATGCAATTACTTATCAAGCAAAAAATACTATTTGAATGGCTATCCCAAAATTGTCTTCCACCAATTATATATATATATATATATATA
>NC_032019.1:30754855-30840948 GCF_001865875.1 Lupinus angustifolius | reverse complement strand
ATATATATATATATATATATTTATATATAATCATGTATGCCACCTTCAAAATAATGTGTGAAACATATTTGAGAAACATATATATGTGCATATATAAGTATTTTACATTAACATTGCATTATTCATTATTTAATTATTTAAAAATATAAATAAATAACATATTATATATTGATTGTATATATATATATTTACACTTATACTGCTTAAATATTACATTCACTATATATTCTATTTGAAGCCAAACATTAATATAATAAGTTTTATATTAGTATCTAGTGATGGAAGCGTATTAGGTAGGTTCAGACGGGGTCATTATGTAGGTTTGTCAATGGTCGATTGTCACGAGTTGAAATGGATTTGGTTAAAGACAGATAATTAATGGTTTTCATAAACTACTAACATTATCAACATGGGCGATCAATTTGACATTTATGTCATGAGATCAAGTTGAATAAGACAATTAGACCAAAGATTAAATGACTATTTTTCCATATTTTATTCATATTATCAAGGGTATTATTTTTATTTTAAAGTTTATGACTATCCTCTCAATAAGTTTCATTTCTAACTTTTTTTAAAAGTATCTCATTACACTCCTAGCATTTAGTTTAACTAAATTATATTAGCAAATAAATTATTTCATCATATCAAAATATAAGTTATTTCCTCTAGCCACTGAATATTTTTTATAGAAATTTATTAAATATGACACATGTCATAAATTTAGTAAATGAAATAAATAATTTATCTCATGCAGAAAGAAATACTTTATTTTTGTTAATTCTACTTTCCATATCTTACGAATGTTCTATTACTAAATAAATAGAGTAAATAGTAAAGAACATTAAATACATTTCATATCTAAAAAATATATTAATTGCCTTCTATATGATAAAATAATCTATATAACAAGTTAATAATACAAGAGTTTTTTATAATGTCAAACCACTATATATCACAAATACATTAATAATCGTTAACTTTTAACTAAAAATATACACATAAATTATAAATAATGCGTAGAGAAAACTTTATATTGATATTAGTTATATATATATATATACACAAATTATTAAACTCTTTTTAACATGTTGAAAATGTATATGAGGATATCACAACAAGATTTAGAATTATTTAAAGAATTTTTTTTTAGAAATATGATATATTATCTTACACATAATCATGAGAGGCAGATCATCTCATTGGCAGCCTGGCAGGTGGGGGCAGCTGCCCCCTGAATTTTTCAAATTTTCTTTTAAATATTTTGTTTTAACTGATTTATTAAAGAATGTAATACTTATGCATTGTCAATATACAAATTTATACACAAAGAGTATACAATTCATCATTGATTTGTATTACTTTTTTTGAAGAGTCAATAATGATTAAAGATAAATGATGGATGATTGACTGACAATGTATAAATTTATTACACTATTAGGGCGTACATTTTTTCTTCATTAAAATATTTACTTTACATTCTCAACACTACCTTGAATCCTAGCAATGTCTATAAAAATTTAATATTTATAAATATTTATTTTTTGTGTACAAATTCTATCATATGAATTTCAATGATAAAAAAAAGATTAGTTTGAGATATCAATTTCAATATTTTACTTTTGATGTCGTCAATCATTCGATTTGAAATCATTTGAATCATCTCTAAATTAAGCGTAACATTTACTAAAACGGAAAATGTGAGTGCATAATATTTATTTGATCGAGTTATTTGTCTTATCTTAACTATTCTGATTTCTATAACTACTTCAAAAAGATCATTTTTAGAAATGAAGACAATTAAAATAAGATTATGTAATGATATGAAAGATGATTTCTTACACACGATATGATAATTTATATTGAAAAGAAAGTTACATTATCTTTTACCTCTAATTCATTGAGTGATGAATATTAGTCTTTAAAATAACAAAAAATAATATTTTAAATGAATGCATATTTTTCTTTATATATATTTAGTTGTTAATTAAGATTATTTTGAATTAATATGTTATTTTCCAACAGATGTTAGTTCAAGTGGTACATGCTTGATTCTTCTTAATCAAGTTCTCGGGTTCGAGTCTTGTAGATGGAAAAAATACCTGCTGAGAGAATTAGCCCCACATACTTGTGGATGTTCCCGGCGCGGACAGGATTGTCTCCAATGCAAGAATACATGTGTGAAACCAAAAAAGAAGACTTAATATGTTATTTTGAGACTTTGAATATTTATTTATATATTACTGTTACATAATTAATTTTAATTATAAACTGTAATTAAATATTATTGTCCTATCTAAACTTTAGATCAAGATCTACTACTGACCATAATATAAATAACATGCATCATAAAGTGATACTTAATTTATTAATGATTAATTTATAAGTAATATATGTCATTTTATGGTGTAAAAAAATATCATTACTTTAATTGTTATTATAAAATTTAAGAAAACATGATATAGCACAACCTAAGAGAGTAAAGTCAATACCAAGCACATGACATATAATATCAATTTTTTTAATGAAAGTCATCAATACATGTTAACTAATTCGTTTATTGCCGCCTTTAAATATAACAGTTTTTGTTAATTTCAACTTCAATATCTTACAAATATTCTAGTGCTAAATAAATAAAGGATATAGTAAACAAAATCAAATATATAAAATATATAAATTAGGGTGAAAATAAGTCAAATAAAATATGATTTAGCTCATTAGTTTGACTCACAAGAATTAACACAATCTGAATTTCGAGTCAATTTTAATATCGAACTTTTTTTCCAGCTCAAGTTCGACTAAATTAAAGTTCATAAACTTTTGAATAGGTTAAATAACCGAAATTTATTTCCCTTATTAGCAAAAAATTTAAAACCTAAAGGTGTTTGTGGATTATACAAATACATGTCTAGAAATTTGCAAATTTTGATAATAAATATAGCTATCAATTAATGTTTCATGCAGTAAACATGGTCTACATGTATATGTATATATAAAAAATAACTAAAGTAATAATAATTGATAATGTGAGAAATATGAATAATTAATATGTATAATAAAATTTTATTTCAATTGTCAATTTAAAAAAATAAGTGCACATGATTTTTGTGAGTAATCATCTGATCATGAACTAATTTTAATTTTAGCATTTATGTCTGAATGAACCAATTTATTATTATGATATTTTTATATGATAAATATTCTCACTTAAGTCATTATTATATATATGTATATGATTAACTCACTTCATGAACATAATGAGTCGTTGTATTTATTTAACAAACTTAATTTTTTTTTGCTCAAGTTAATTTATTTGATTTATAAATCATATTTATTAAGCTAAAAAAACAAGTCAACCAATTTGAAATTGTCACGCTCGTAATACAAACCATTTAATACTTTTTGTATGGAGAATACTCTTTCCTTAATTAAAGTCTTAAACCAACGATGCCAACACGTGGCAAGTAGTATCAACCTAAAACAATGTGAAACTAGGTGCAAACCAACTAATAGTGAAAGTCAACATCAAAATATAATAAAAACCATAAAAATATAATAAAAATATTTGACTACAACAATACATCTCTTAAAATAAACAATACACTTGTATGAATCCAAAAAGATTATAGTGTTTATGTACCGTGATTATAAAAATTTATATCATTATTATATTATCTGAATATCTATTTATATTATCTTTTTCAAATAATAATTAGATATGATGAATGCTTATAATATATAAAACTGAAGGTATTTTCTCTCTCATCCAACAAATAAAACAAACTTCACTCATGTGTCACACCCAAATTGGACCATTTCAATACTCCACACTTTATCACCTTAATATATAATATATCATAATTTCACCATCTTTCTTTCCTTCTCACTCTCACCTCTCACCTCTCACCTCTCGTACCCTGTTCTGGTTTCCACAAACGTGGAAACAAAGGGGGATTGAAAAAGATAACAAAATCCCCATTATTTTTTAAACAAGAGTAAAACCCTATTACCCTAACCTTCACTCTATAGTTCTCTTTTTTTTAAACACACATCATTATCACATTTTGGAAGAAAAAAAAGTTTTGAATTTTTATTATTGTTTTAGGAATGGCTGCTGCAACGGTGGGGGGTCAAACGGCGTCGCTTTACGTCGGAGATCTAGAGAGCAATGTGAACGAGGGACAACTGTACGATCTGTTCAGCCACGTGGCACAAGTTGTTTCCATTAGGGTTTGTAGGGACCAAACTCAACGTTCCTCTCTTGGCTATGCTTACGTCAACTTACCGACCCCACTTGATGGTTTGTGCTTTTTCTTATTTTTTTGCCTAATGGGTTTGCAGTCTCTGTTTTAAATTGCGGTTGTGACCGCGATTTTCGGAAATTATAAAATCTTATTATGGGTGGTGTTGCTGGATGTGGCTACAATTGTGGGCGCCATATGATTTTGATGACTGCCAAAACCTTATTATATTGAACATTTAGAACCTTGTGTGCAATGTTGGTTTTAGATCACGGGTTTTTATCGTAGTTAAAGGTTTTGTGTTTTTATGTGTGGACTGGTATCAAAGATTTAAAACCTTGTGTGTGATGTTTGTTTTAGATTACGGGTTTTATCATGGTTCAAGGTTTTGCGTGTTTTTATGTGTGGACCGGTATCAAACTTTTAAAACCTTGTGTGCAATGTTGGTTTAGATCACAGGTTTTATCATCGTTCAATGTTTTGTGTGTTTTTATGTGTGGACTGCTATCAAACATTTAAAACCTTGTGTGTGATGTTAGTTTTAGATCACGGGTTTTATCATGGTTCAAGGTTTTGTATGTTTTTTATGTGTGGACTAGAGTGAATTTGTTTTTCTTAATGAAATTATAAATATCAGTTGGATTAGTCCCTCGTGATAACCATTGTTCAGTCGAATTGGTCGATACAGTTTTTCAGGGAGGGACTATTGATTTTCCTAAAATCAAAGATTGATATGAGTAACGTGTACTCCTTAAAGGACTAAAGTGGTGGTTTCTTCAACAATTTTGTGTGTGGATTGTGTATAGTATACTAGAATGACTCTTTTGGAATTTAATGCTTCTAATGAAAATCCTTTTTTGTGGGAAGGGTGAGCGACAAATTGGGAATCCTGCAGTCAATTTTTAACTCCATGAAATCCAAACCATTCAAAATACCTTTTTCAAAGTTTAAAAATTGAAGTGACCGTGGCTTTATTTGAATATTGCGAGGAATCTGAACCTGCGAGTGAGTGGTTGGAAGTCTTGTGTGAATGCTGATTTGAATGAATGTTTCTGTTTCTTATCTATGAAGTCATTGTGGTCTAACTGTTAATTTATTGTTTTTGTCAGCAAGTGTTTGGAAATACGTAAATGTTAATTTATTGTTTTTATATAGAATATGATGTAAGTATCTTATAGTGCTGAATAGTGCTAAGTCACCTCTAACCCCTTCAAACCAGGCTTCGATACCAACTATACCAACTATAACATATCCAGATTATAAGTCATGATCATTGTATATATAAACTTATAGTATATATCAAGCCTACTAGAGACAATTCAATTTAACTTAAAACATATGAATCATTTAATAAAAAGCGGGGCTATTGAATATCCCTTAGCTGGGTAGTTAATCCCAGTTAGCGCGGAGCAGCCAACCCGAAAACCGCTATAGCAAATAGCAGGATGGCCACTATACCAAAGATAGCAGATATAATGAACATAATTTGAAATAGAGCTTGATGAAATGAGAGAGGTGTAACTGGAATAAAACCGAAGGAAGATAGTAGGTCTCTCTGTTGTGGGTTTTGTGCGAGGAAGAAGGTGAGTCTCTTTCTCTGGGGGTATTATATTTGGAGGAAGGCGAGTCTCTGCAGCTTTTGTGAGGAAGGTCTCACTAGGTGTAAAAACCTGAAGGTAGAAGGTCAATAATGGTAAAACTGAGATTTACTTAGTTTAAGTGGGGGTACAAGACATTTCATAACACAAAGAGAGGGCTAATGAGATTTACATTAAACATGGGCTAACAGATTTTAATGAGGTGAATTAAGAGTAAAATTGTAAGAAAAACGTTTGGGCAGCAAAATCCCTAATCTAGCCATAATACATGAATGCAAGGTTGCGATAACTGCTAGAAACATCCAAAAACCCTAATCTACCACTGGGACATGAAGGTAGCAGCGGTGCTTCGTTGAAGCTAGGGGTTGCCACCCGACGTGACAGTGTGATTGTGCTGCTATCATGTATTGATAACATAGCACAACAGTGAATCCCGAGTAGGGATGTGGGGTTGTCAACCCCAAAATCATTAGCATATAGAAGATAATGGGATGGCCGCTACAATGAAGCTAGCAAATATAGTAAACGTAACCTTTCATACACATACTAATCATTAATGTTCAATTTATAATTTACAGACACAATTACCATTAATGTGAAGTATGAGCAATAACAATAAGTTGCCAATAGCAAAAAGGCATAACAATCCGAAGGTGGTTTGGCAGAGAAGCACATTAGCTGAAATAGGCACATAACATTATATAAAATTGAATTAAATTCAAGTGGAAAATGCATTATTATTCACTGCTTGTTCTCGAAGATTTCAGAAATGGTATGACATGTATCTACAAATTAACCTTACTAAGGTTGAAAGAAAATTTGTTCACTGTTATGTTTCTATTAATTTATTAAAAATTGATGCCACTAAGAGTGAACAAGGGCTGAGTACTTGGGTAGGTTGCAGGATTTTTTAGGTTGGAATCGCTGTGCATTAATTGTACAAATAAATGTCTGTGCCATAATCTAACATTGAAATACTTCATTGGTATTAAAGTATAGGTACATCATTTTGGTTCTGAGTACTTCATTGTTGGACACCGATGTTTGTACGGCACATGACTATTTGAAAAACTGTTTATGGCTTCGACATTTCTATGACATTATGAATCTGTTTTCTTAAATTATTGTCCATATACATTTATATGGTTTGTTTATATCTGACAATTTTAAAATTTAGGTGTGTCCATGTCAACGTTTTGCTTCTTAGATTGTTGATCTTATTGTGGCCTTCCTAATTCCAATATTTATATTGCAGCGGCTAATGCCATGGAGCATCTTAACTTCACTCCTCTGAATGGGAAACCCATTCGTATTATGTATTCTCATAGAGATCCTAGCGTGAGGAAAAGTGGATATGCAAATCTGTTCATTAAAAACCTGGATACTTCAATAGATAACAAGGGGTTACATGACACATTTGCTTCCTTTGGAACCATACTTTCTTGTAAGGTAGCTCTTGATAGCAGTGGTCAGTCAAAAGGGTACGGTTTTGTACAGTTTGATAATGACGAGTCTGCACAGACTGCCATCAATAAGTTGAATGGCATGTTATTAAATGATAAAAAAGTCTATGTTGGACTCTTTGTTCGGCGCCAGGAAAGAGCCCCATCAAATGGATCACCAAAGTTCACAAATGTGTATGTGAAAAATTTGTCTGAAGCATATACTGATGAGGACCTGAAGCAGCTGTTTGGCCCGTATGGTACTATAACTAGTGCCGTGGTCATGAAAGACACGAATGAGAAGTCTAGGTGCTTTGGTTTTGTGAATTTCCAAAGTCCAGATTCAGCAGCTGCTGCAGTTGAGAGGTTAAATGGAACTCCAACCAACGGTGAGAAGGTTTTATTTGTAGGGAGAGCTCAGAGTAAGGCTGAAAGAGAAGCTCATTTAAAAGCCAAATTTGAGCAGGAAAGAATAGGCAGATATGAGAAATTACAAGGTGCTAATTTATACCTGAAAAATCTGGATGATAGCGTCACTGATGATAACTTGAAGGAACTATTTTCTGAGTTTGGAACAATTACATCTTCCAAGGTATATCAAAATATTCTTCTTTTATGTCTACCCACTTCTGACACCAAAGAGGGTAAGCTTGACGCAATAGTAAGGTTGTTGCTTAGTGATCATCAAGTCCTGGAAACAGTCTCCCCGCTTGCGGGGGTAAGACTGCGTACATCTTCCCTCTCCAGATCTCACTAAGTGAGAGCCTCTTGTTCTGAGTCGCCCTTTATGTCTATCTGTGGTCTTGTACATGGGCAAGTGGGTGGACTATTGATGACTGCATGTACCATGTCCAATTGGCCTTTTCTCCTGTCTGATATCGTTCTTATAGAATTATAAATTGCATTTATTATGTTTCTTTAGGTGATGGTTGATACACTTGGGCAGAGCAAGGGTGCCGGTTTTGTGTCTTTTTCTACTCCCGAGGAAGCAAATAAAGCTGTAAGTCATTAGTTCTGTTGAAAAAGGTTTGACTGAGCTACATATATCCCTTTTTTATCTGCTCAAGTTGTTGTTATCTTTTGTTCAGTTGCATGAAATGAATGGATAGATGATTGGACGGAAGCCTCTGTATGTTGCTGTGGCCCAGCGCAAAGAAGACAGGACGCCCCGTTTGCAGGTGAGCTCATCTCTCTTTCTTTGTCTGAAGCATATACTGATGAGGACCTGAAGCAGCTGTTTGGCCCGTATGGTACTATAACTAGTGCCGTGGTCATGAAAGACACGAATGAGAAGTCTAGGTGCTTTGGTTTTGTGAATTTCCAAAGTCCAGATTCAGCAGCTGCTGCAGTTGAGAGGTTAAATGGAACTCCAACCAACGGTGAGAAGGTTTTATTTGTAGGGAGAGCTCAGAGTAAGGCTGAAAGAGAAGCTCATTTAAAAGCCAAATTTGAGCAGGAAAGAATAGGCAGATATGAGAAATTACAAGGTGCTAATTTATACCTGAAAAATCTGGATGATAGCGTCACTGATGATAACTTGAAGGAACTATTTTCTGAGTTTGGAACAATTACATCTTCCAAGGTATATCAAAATATTCTTCTTTTATGTCTACCCACTTCTGACACCAAAGAGGGTAAGCTTGACGCAATAGTAAGGTTGTTGCTTAGTGATCATCAAGTCCTGGAAACAGTCTCCCCGCTTGCGGGGGTAAGACTGCGTACATCTTCCCTCTCCAGATCTCACTAAGTGAGAGCCTCTTGTTCTGAGTCGCCCTTTATGTCTATCTGTGGTCTTGTACATGGGCAAGTGGGTGGACTATTGATGACTGCATGTACCATGTCCAATTGGCCTTTTCTCCTGTCTGATATCGTTCTTATAGAATTATAAATTGCATTTATTATGTTTCTTTAGGTGATGGTTGATACACTTGGGCAGAGCAAGGGTGCCGGTTTTGTGTCTTTTTCTACTCCCGAGGAAGCAAATAAAGCTGTAAGTCATTAGTTCTGTTGAAAAAGGTTTGACTGAGCTACATATATCCCTTTTTTATCTGCTCAAGTTGTTGTTATCTTTTGTTCAGTTGCATGAAATGAATGGATAGATGATTGGACGGAAGCCTCTGTATGTTGCTGTGGCCCAGCGCAAAGAAGAGAGGAAGGCTCGTTTGCAGGTGAGCTCATCTTTTTTTCTTGTCATTGTTCATATATAATTTACATTAGCCTTAGGATTGAAACATGACTAAATCAATGATTTAAATTCAGATTACTTCCTTATTAAGTAGGAATAGCTTATGGTTTAAGAGGGTGTAGTGCATTAATTGAAATATGCATTTCTGATTTATAGTGCATGGTTATAACTTATAAGTTGTCATTATTTCTACTTCTCTTTCATTGTTTTTAATTTTTTTATTTAAAAAATTGAATTAGACAAAGGTTTTTTTATCTGCAATTTTTGCCCATTTTGCCGAATTCCTCATATGTGGTAGAAGTTTGTCATATTACTTCCCTCCAAAAAAAAAAATACTTTTCTTTTTTATACTTTTCAAGAATAAAACTAATTTAGCCACAGTTGCATGGCTTTTTTACTGTATATTTTATTTTCCATAAACTCAGTGGTTAGTGTCACAAATTGACTTGTCTACAGGCTCAGTTTTCGCAAATCCGAGCGCCAGGTGCAGTTGCACCTCTTCCTGCAGGAATTCCTGGATATCATCCAGGGACACCAAGATTTGCCCCTCAACAGTTGTACTATGGACAAGGTACACCTGGTCTCATACCGCCTCAGCCAGCAGGTTATGGTTTTCAGCAGCAACTCGTGCCTGGAATGCGTCCTGGTGTTTCTCCTAATTATATTATGCCATACCAACTTCAGAGACAGGGTCAGCCTGTGCAGAGGTTAGGTGTTAGACGACCTGGAAACATCCAACAAGTGCAGCAAAACCAGGTAACTATCCCTTATATCTAAGATTTTTTTTATAAAAAGTTATGTTAGTTATTTCAGCAATGTCTCACTTAAAAATTTGAAACCAGATGCTACATCGTAACTCCAACCAAGGGTTTACGTATATGGCTAACGGTCAAAATGGCATGGATCCATCAGTAGTTCCCCATGGTCTAGCAGGTCCTGTGATGTCATTACCTTTTGATGGTTCTGGAGTTACTGCAGATCCTAATGGTCATCATCCTGGAGCATTGTCTAACACACTTGCCTCGGCTTTGGCCTCTGCTACACCAGAAAATCAGCGTATGGTATGTAGGCCTCTGTATTATTCTTATATCTTGAATAGAATGTTGTTTTAGAGTTGCAGTATTGTATACTAGTAATTTAATTTGTATTTAACATTATCACCATAGCATTAAAAATTTGATAATTATTATGGTATAAGAAAAGTAATTTATACATCTTGGTTTAAACTAACAGATGCTGGGTGAGCATCTATATCCGCTCGTGGCTCGTCTTACGCCAAACAACCAGACGGCAAAGGTGACAGGAATGTTGCTGGAAATGGACAAGTCAGAGGTAATCCATCTGATTGAATCTCCTGAGGAGTTGAAGATGAAGGTGTCTGAGGCAATGCAAGTCCTCCGTGAAGCAGGACCGGGCTCTGATGTTGGTGATCAGCTTGGCTCATTGTCATTGAATGAATGAAATATATAAATTGCAGTGCACATGTGAGCCACTTTTTCTTGGGCTCAATGAGCTAAATTTTTGAGTTAGAACAGAGGGAATCAAGGATTTATTGCGTTAGACTTATATGATTTTATTTCATTTAGGATTAAATTTGCAATTCGGCAGTGATTGATCTAGTTTATTGGCCCTTGACAATAATTTTGTTTGTTTAGACCTTACATTAAGAAACGAATTGGGATTTTGATAGACATCCATTTATGTAGGCTTTCCATTCTTATTTTGTTAAATGTATGGTATATTTATTGACTGATATATCTTTTATTGATATCAGTTTGTTTGAAGTGTATTATGCATACCAAGTTTATTCCGTTTTTAGTAAAACTAGAATAGCATTCCACTTCAGGCTGATAATTCTTGTGATTCAAGAAATATTTTAGAACTTTTTGTTGAATATCCCCACTCTGCTTTTTACATCAGACAAAAGGAAGGAACATGTAAGAATTATTGGATTAGTTTTAAGTACAAAAATATCAACCTAACACATGAATTTTTAGTCAATGATCAACATACTATTAGTTGAATGAACGCATTGTTGAATTTGGAGAAATTTTATAGATGCAATGTATTCATTCTGTAAATTGGTGCATTTTTACCTTTTGTTTTTCAAGTACAATTAGTCTCTATACTAGTTAAGATGCAACCCAACAGCCAATGATGTAATTCACAGAAAATCTGGATGAACATAATCTTCTACTGTTTGATCACTAGTTATGGCCTCCAAGACACTGCTGGCATTCCATGCATTAGAATGGTCTTTGAAAGCAGCCTTCTTTCCGAGATTTAAGTCGTCGTTGTCATCAGTTACGTAATCATTCCATTTGGAGGCTGCCCTGCTGGTTGCTGGCTTGCATGTCTGAGACCTCAGATTATTGTTTCTCATGTAATTATTCCTCTCTGCATTGGTTTCAGCCAATGTTCTTCCATAATCTTTAATTTGCTCCTCTGTATCAGTGTGAAAGCATATGATTGGTTATTCTAATCAACCAGTTGATAAAATGAAATTCATTTGATTATATTTCTTCTCTTAAGTTTCATCACAAAGCTAGCTGTTGGTGTTAAAAGACATGCCATTAAAATTTATTCTAGCTACATTGCAAATCAATCCAAATTCTCTACCCACTCAACCATTAGCAATAATCCATATTGACTTTAAGAAAGTTGAATGAGTATTATACCAGCATCTGTGCAACAAATTACATGATAAGTGATTTAGATTTACCTTGTGGCAAATGGTTGCAAATTTTAGGCTACGTGCTAAAAATGTTGAGATTCTAATGAGCATATGGGCATTTGACTTCGGTTTTGGCATGAATTAAGCTCAAATAGACAAAAGACTACAATGAATTAGTAAACAATTCATAAAAATCTAGAACTATTTTAGCATCTGGGTTTTACCCATTGAGAAAAAAATCTTGTATTCGGACGAAAAGAGAGTTCGGCATCATCATAAAATTAGGATTAAAAATTCAGTGATGTGTTTTTTATATACATTACATCCTTAAATTTAAACCAATAATACACTAATATGACCCCTAAAATCACTTTTTTCAGCATCCTAATCAGGCAGTAATTCACGTTTTGTAGGCTCTTCAACTAACATAAAAACATTAGATCTTCTGTTTTTTATGCAGAGAAGTATTAAAACTAAAAACTACCACAAACAAATATAAAGAAATGAAGGAATTTTAACCTCGAGAGTTGAGGGGAAATGGCTTTTTGAAAAGCTTATCACTTCCTCTCCCACCCAACCCAGTTGAATTCTCTACCAATCTGCGCTTCTTAAACATACTCTTGTCCAGCTCAGTCACAACCCGTAGCTCAGAATCATCATCGCCTGTTCAATTCAATCCACCCCAAATCTATTTTGTTTAGTTTTAAAAATAGTTTTATAAAAAAAATGATTAAATATAACATATGTCAAAATAGTTTGAAGTCGGAGGAGATAACTTATTTCCTTATACATGATTAAATATTCATGTATAATACAATTGACACTAAACTAACCATGTTGTTGTAGTTGTCCCCCCTGGATCATTTGATTACCATGGTGATCGAGGTACTTGGTCCAATCGGTCTTCTTATCCTTCGTCTCTGCCACATTGACTGCAACTTCGCCTTCTTCCGGCGCCGGATCTAGGGTTCCGGCAAGGAGCCATTCTCCATCGTCGATAGATTTGCGGGAAAAGTTAAATTCCTGAACGAATTTGCGGATATCTTTGGCCATGTAACCCTGAGCAAACACTTTGCGAAGCGATTGGTTCTGATTACACACCGCGCAGCGCCACTTGTTGGTGCTCTTCTTCTTCTGCTTCACCTGAAACGCCATTAATGTTGATTATTGAGGTATATATGAGAGAGAAAGGGAAGAGAGAGAAAGTGTGTGCCTGCATTGTGGAACATTGGGAGCATTGGAGGGCGATGAAGATGGTTGAGGACGAAGACATTGCTACTGCTGCTTTGTGTTGTGCACTTGCTGAGTCTGTTTAGGAATATAGAAATTTTGAGGAGGAGATGAGGGGATTTTCTGGCGCCAAATTGAATTTGAAATGAACTTGATTTGTTTTTTATATATATGAAGCATCTACTATGAGGAAACAGATCTATAATCAACATCCTCCAGATAATATTAAATTATTAAATTATGTTTTTAAAAAAATATTTTTAATTAAGTAGCGCTTTAGCATTGGACCGAGACAAAATGAATATATGTGATGTCTATCCCACTCTGAGACACCTAAATTGATAGTAGATAAGTGTCAAGATCATCTGATCTAACTTAATGTTTCCAATTATGTCTCGTCCAATAATAAAGTGACATGTTATTTAAAAATTTCATACATTTATGTTAATAAAATGTATTCATTCCTATGTAACATTTTCTTCCCCTAACATGACATTATATTATTAGGTGGGACAAAGTTTTAGCAATAAGTTGAGACATGATATATTCATCCTAATGTATCTAGGGCCTAGGCTCTCTCACATTGATGTTTAAAATATGGGACAATATGTATATAATAGTATATATAATGTCAAACAATATTAAGAACAAACAAATTGCATATAAGAATTTTATATATTATTCGTTTCATATTTAATTATCATTTAACTCTTCAAAAATAATATAAATTAATAATAAATTAAATGTACATAGAAACAAAATGATTAAATTAAAAATTAATATTTATTCATTACCATATGATAGAGTCTCATACAAAAAATTATTATGAGGAGTTATTTTTTACTTATGTATTTTCTATCTTTATAAAAAATTGCAAAACTACTTATAAATTATTTTATATTTATTGAAATTGGTGTAATAATTCATGATTTTTATGGAAGATATTATCTTGATGAGGACTCAAGAGTTTGGTCGATCCTGAAATATTTCAGTGTAAGAAAAAAATACCAGTTCTAAATTTATTAAATAAATTATTGACATTTTTCATGGGAATTGGTGTTACAAGTTCTCACACTATATGTGCCAGAGTTTTACAAATTTTTAAACATTTATATAAAAAGTTATCACCAAAAGTTGAACAAAATATTGATTTATAAATTTCAACTAACCTTAAAGTTTTGATGATTATCTTATTTTTATTATCATTTTTTATCGAGTAAGCTTAAAGTATAATGATGACATATATTGATTTATGAAAATAAATATATCAATAAAATAAAACATAAAAGTAAAATAATTAACTACAATTGTTTTTTAAATGGGCCCTTATTATTATGGGCATTGGGTGGTCACATCAGCTAAGGGTCGACTTTTTTATCTATACTACTTAATAAAGGGGAATATAAAATAACCACTTTGTCCCATGATGTAATTTATGATTCCCTATTTTGCATTTATTATATTCTTATTTTTACAAAAAAACTATATAATATTATCTTCTTATTTTGAAAGTGTATTTAAAAATTTGAACATTACACCAAAAAATATTTGACATCAATCGAATAAATTTAACTGTAAATTACAAGATACAAAAAAAGTAAAAATATGGTTGGCAGACATAAAGTGTCAGTCACCATACTAGTATAGATAAAGGTTAAATACCATATTATACTATAAGTTTAAGTATCTTGTATAAATCATACAAGACAATTGAGAGATAGATGAAGATGTAAATCATTAAATTTAAGTGGTTATTATAATCTATTTATGTTTGAGTACCTTAGCTGAAAATTGAATATAAACTAATATGTTTTGTCTAGTTAAGGTAAAAAGATTATTTTACATGGTAAATTATACAAATGAATATGAGATTATTTTGGTTGTTTTTACACTATTTTTTAATTATACATGTTTTTAATACTTACTATCATATATATTTTTGATACTTTTTTTGGTGTAGCATTGGTTTATGTATTTTGACTTTAGAATAGTTTGATGCTTTTCTAATTTCATTTTTGGTATAAAATATGGTCAAGACAATAAATATAATCATTGTAACAGTAGCAGCTTATAGCTAAAACTGGTAATTACAAATTGAACCAAAGCAAGCAGTGTGTGCAATTACATAGTAAAGATGTTCTTTCTTATCATAGTAAAATTATTTCCGCATCCAGTGTTGAAAAGATTGGAGGTTACAGTTTTGCTAGACCATTATTCCCTATTTCCCTTCATACTTTGGCCTAAAAAAAATTATATGCACAATATAAAAAACAATATCAATATTAAAAAACAACATTTTCTTGCTTCCCGATTGCGGGGCAGGAAGAAAGGAAGGGACTCAAAAGGCAAATTGGGAAGGAAAGTTATTTTATCTGAAGAATGTGATATAGAATAAGGGCTACTTATTTACAAAATAAAGAGTTGTGAAATTTGATGGAAGAGTAAAAAGGAGGAGAGAAAGTTATGATGGGGCAAATAGGAAGTGGAAATATTGAAAAAAATAAGTTAATAAAAAATAAATTCACCCATAATTTAGGAACTTATACTTTTGGCTTATTTTTTTTTAAAAATAAAATGGAGTTTATAATTTCATTTACTTTTCAAAAATACATATATAGTTTATATTTTAAGCTTAGTTTTCAAAAAAATAAGCAAAAATTCACAAATATAAGAGCATTTAGTGTGTGGGTTTGATATAAATTATGTTTTTAGTTTCAGTTTATAAACTGTGAGATTATAATCTGCTAAGATTATAATTTATTTATGTTTGAGTACCTTAGTTGTAAACTGAATATAAACTAATCTATTGTGTTTGGGTAAGAGAAAAAGATTGTCTTTTACATAATAAAATACATAAAAGGGTATGAGGTTATTTGTTTAGGTTATGATTATTTTGGTTATTTTTTACATTATTTTTTTAAATATACATTTTTTTAATATTTATTATCATGTATACTTTTACTACAAATTTTTAATATTGCATAACAAAGACTAAAAAATATATTAAAATAAAACACAATATTAAAAAACAACGTAACACACAAATAAATAGAAATTGCTAAACTTGAATTACATAATTCACTAAATAACTAATATATAAATATCAAGTTTTATATAAAAGTTTTGATAAGTTATAAAGATGGTGTGAAGAATTATGATATTTGGTGGAAGAGTAAAAATAGGAGAGAGATAAAGTTATGATAGGGTAAAATGAGAAGTGAAAAAATAAGTTAACAAAAAATAAACCAATCAATAATTTTAGAGCTTCTACTTTTGGTTTATTTTTATAAAAAAAAGTCGAGTTTATAATTTCCTTTAGTTGCCAAACATACATAGTTTATATTTTCAGCTTATTTTTCAAAAAATAAATACAATATACCAAAAATAAGCTATACCAAACATGAGCTAAAGGGAAGTTTTAGCATACAACTATATGACATGTAATAAGAGACTAAATTTCATATAGCAAAAGATGATAATATCATGTTGGACCAATGGACATATTAAAAAAAATATGATTAGAAATAGATATATTGGGAAGAGATTCTCATGGTAGAAAAGCTTCTCCAATGCAAAGTCTGTAAAATCTCTGCAAATGAATAAAGATATTAATGTTTCAGAGTCTGTAAAATCTCAGTACAAATGATTTTAGAAAGCTTTTTTCAAGGGAATAAGCACACAAGATAAAGGGTTAGTGCCACCAATAACCAACTGCAACAACAATCAAAGCATTTTGCTGTTAGGAATTCCATTCTTGTGAACTTGATTTGTGTTAGATAAATATTTTTTCTTTAGTATGAATGCGATAATAATTTATATAATATTACCAGTCATTATTAGTGAATTATCCAGATTTTATCAACAAAAAACCAAAACATATTATGCATGTCTATTAAAGATTTAACGAGTTAAGATGTGGGAAGTTACTTCAGATTCCAGATTAATCTGATTTAAGCTGGAAAAACTTAGGGCCAAAGCTCTACTAAAAGATATATTTCAGGGGAGAAGATTACAGGAAATTCATATACAAATAGAGTTGGACTTGAAAGATTAGAAATACATAGATCACATCTTATGTCTCAAAAAATTTGTCACTACATACACCACTAATGAGATTGGTCGGAAAAATATTTGATTATTAATTTTTTAACTTATACATTTTTTCCAACCAATCAAAATAAGTAATACACATAGTGATACTTTTTGAGATAAGAAATGTGTTCTAGCCATATATGATGTTATCACGAAAATAGTGGTAAAGATGGGACACTATGCAAAGTGAAGAAGCTTATGGAGCATCATGAATAGCACATCCTCATTTCCATGTTAGCAATGGAGGAGTTTTAGCAGGAACTACATTTCCATTGGAGTCATATATTATAACACCAGAGAAATCAGGTAGTTGGCATTTCCCACCCATGAGTATGTTCTTCTGCCAAAGTGAACCCTCTTCTTGTTGCACACCACCACTTATCACAACTTCATTGTCGAGTTCTATTACAGGTTCTTCTTCAAAGACACCATAACATGAGCTTAGTTGACGCCGTCTTCGCGAATGAGAAGCACACATTAGCAATGCAATGGCACACATTAGGAGGGACATAAGAGCAAGGCCAATATGTGAAGTGCTTGGTAGTAGGAGAGGGTGGGTCAATGGAAGTGGTCGAGCCATAGGAAAAGAGATAGGTGATAATGGATTATGTTTGAAACATGAAGTTGGTATATATACCTATATATATCTATATAATATCTTGTGCTTTATTGTGTCATTCTCAACTAGTAAGTGTAGTTGGTTTTCATGGATTTGTTGGAATGTGGTTGTTTTGGTTTAAAGTTGTGTGGTTTTGGTATTCATTGACCTTGGGGAATAGGAAGAGAATGTAGAGGTATAGTTGGAATAAGGATTTTGTCCCAAAATAATTATGTTCTTATATATTTAGTTAATCAATATTTTCTTTAAGTAATATAAATTTTTTTTTATATTTTTAGAGTTTTCTTATTTTATTAAGTGATATTTTTTCATTATACCAAAATAGGAAATTGGTACATGAATGCATTCATCACAAAAGAGTGGGTGTCAACTCTCTTCAAATGTATCAAAAGTTTTAGATAGAAGTCCCTCATAATGATTAAATAGAAGTACTTATTTTTTGTATTTTTTAAAATATATCTTACTATCATTTAATATTGTTTATAATAGTATCAAAGATAACAACAATAAAAAATATATGATAGACACAACTTTTAATATGAGTAAATAAAGAGAAATAATAGATGTCTTAAGATAGAGTAGATGTGTAAAAACGGACGGGTCTCCCAAGGCCTGAAAATGTATAGGGTTTGGTTATCATATTAGGTATATTTAGTTAGCAAATATTTAATATCAGCATGATCAGTAAAAATAATGACCTTGGATACAATCAAGTAAGATCTAAACTTTTCCAAAGCATACACAATTGCTAGCAATTCTTTCTTTGTTGTGCTAGAGTTGATTTGTGCCTCATTTAGTACTTTGCTAGCATAATGTATGGCATGGAAAATCTTAGATTTTCTTTGTCCAAGTACTGCCGACATAATCATTAGCATCACACATTAGTTCAAAGTCTAAGTTCCAGACGGGAGCTACTATAATAAGAGCAGAAATGAGTTTTTGTTTTAGAGTTTCAAAAGCTTTTACACACTTAGCATCAAATTGAAAAACAGAATCTTTGTTAAGTAGATTACTGAGTGGTTTTGCAATTTTAGAAAAGTCCTTTATGAAACGTCTATAAAAACCTGCATGGCCAAGGAAACTTGTGATTCCCTTGACATTGAGTGGTGGTGGAAGCTCCTTGATAACCTCAAATTTTGCCTTGTCAACTTCAATACCCCGGGAAGATATCTTGTGTCCCAGGACCACTCCCTCAGTCACCATGAAGTGACACTTCTCCCAATTCAAAACCAAATTGGTTTCAACACATTGCCTCAGTACCATGTCTAGAATTGCTAAGCAACAGTCAAATGATGACCCAAAAACTAAGAAGTCATCCATACACACTTCAATATAATGCCCTACCATACCAGAAATGATAGCTAACATGCACCTTTGAAATGTGGTTAGTGCATTGCACAGTCTGAATGACATCTTCATGTATGGGAAGGTACCAAAAGAACATGTGAAAGCTGTATTTTCTTAATCATTTAGGTCCATAATGATCTGATTATATCCTAAGTACCCATCCAAAAAGCAATAGAATGCTTGTCCAGCCATCCTCTCAATCATCTGATCCATAAATGGTAGAGGGAAATGATCCTTCCGGGTAGCCTAGTTCAACTTCTTGTAATCAATACACATCCTCTAGCCTGTGACTGTTCAGGTAAGTATCAATTCATTTTTTTCATTCCTTACCATAGTCATTTTCCCTTCTTCGAAACCACTTGAACTAGACTCACCCATGTACTATCATATATGGGGTAAATCATTCCTACATCCAAAAGTTTCATCACCTCATTTTTCACCACATCTTTCATTGTAGGATTGAGACGCCTTTGATATTAGCAACTGGCTTGTAATCTTACTCCATGTGGATTTTGTGCATGTAGTATGAAGGACTAATTCCTTTCAGATCTGACAAGGTCCAACCAATAGCCCATTCATTTGCCTTCAACATAGTGAGCAATTTTTCTTCTTCCTCAATTGAAAAAGTCCTGCTGATTACAACTGGCTTATTACCTCCATCTGCCGAAAATGTATATTTCAAGTATGAGGGTAACATTTTTAGTTCCAAATTTGGAGTTTCAATTTTTTTATTGTTTGAAACCTCCTCAGTTTAGGTCTGCTGATATGAAACCTCTTGGAATGCATCTAACTCTGCCACACACTTATCAATACACTTTTCTTCTTCTACATTTCTACCCTCAGACTCACCCATCAAGACTTTCTCCAAAGGACTGTTGTTGTGTAAATGTGCATCAATCATGTATAGTTCATCAATAACATCTGCTCTGAAGCAGCGTTGCTTATCCTTTGGATGATTCATGGCTTCAAAAACATTGAAGTTCACCTCTTCATCTTGTACTTTGACCTTCAACTTGCCATCATCAACATCAATAATCACCCTGACAATCTTCGTGAAAGGTCTTCCCAGAATAAGAGGGACCTCTGCGTCCTCTTCTATATCCATAATAACAAAATCCAGTGGAAACACCAACTGATCTACCTTAACCAAGACATCTTCTACAACTCCATAAGGAAACTTCATTGATCTGTCTACGACTTGCAAAGTCATCCTGATAGGTTTAATTTCCAAATCTCCAATGCGCTTCAACATGGATAATGGCATTAAATTGATAATAGCACCCAAATCGAGTAGTGCCTTCCCCACTGACAATTCCCCAATAGTGACTGGTATTGTGAAGCTTCCTAGATCCTTAGTCTTTTCAGGTAAGGATTTCTGAATGATTGCACTACACCCAGCTTCCAATGTTACTGTCTCTTCAGTAAATTTCCTCTTTCTTATCAAAAAATCCTTCATGAATTTAACATAAGTAGACATTTGTTCCATATCCTCCATGAAAGGAATGTTGATATGAAGGTTCTTGAATATATCCATAAACCTTGTATATTGTATATCCTTATTATTTTTGGAAGGATTTTTGGGATAAGGAATGTTCTTCAGTTGTGGCAGCTCACCTTTCTTCTTCTCACTATGCCCACTTTTTTCTCCCTCTATTTGTGTTTTAACTTCCCCACTAATTAAATATTATTCTACTGGATTATCTCCGAACTCTCTCTCTTTCAGCACCTCATCCCCTACTACCTCTTTCTCACCAACATCCTACCAATCACCTTCCCACTTCTGGTAGTAATAGCCTTACAATGTTCCTCGGGATTAGTTTGGGTGTTTTCTGAGAACTGTTGGCGATCTAAATGTTGCTTTGCCATTTGTTTTGCCAATTTCCCCACATGCGTTTCCAAATTCCTGATAGAAGCATCAGTATTTTTCCGGTTTGTGATTGAAACTTCCATGAATTTCTCCAAAGTATCCTCTAGTTTGGTTTGTCTTTCATGCAATGCTGGGTGTTGACCCTATTGGAATGGTTGCTAAAATGATGGTTGTCTACTTGATGGCCCTGCCTCTTGTCTCCAACCAAAATTCTAGTTCTGATTCTTATTGCCCCTCCAACCCTGTGAAAATTGATTATTTATGCAGCATTGTTGGAGAAATTGCCCTGTCTAGGTTGATTGTTGACATACTACACTTCTTCCTCCTGATAAAAACTTGGCATTGTACAATGACCATTTAAATGGTCATCTCCACCAAAATCACATCTCAACACTAGTGGACTCGGAGTAGATTGCACAACATGGAGTTGCTGCGACAACTTTGACATTTGCTTAGTAAGTGCTTCGATATGTTGAGTCAAAATTTTATTCTGTGCTAGAATTAAATCAGATGTATTCAAATCAAGCACCCTTTTTTGTATTGTCCCCCGATTGTGTTGTGCTTGTCTATCTGTTGAACATATGGCAATTATGATTCTTGTAGCTTGTTCAGCATCCACAACCATCATTGTTCCACATGTTGCTGCATCGAGTATCATCTTGGTGTCAAACTTCACCCATTGCAGAATATATTAAGCTGATCCACATCCTCAAAACCATGATTTGGGCATTTTCTCAATAGCATCTGAAAATGCTCCAAAGCTTCATAGAATGCTTCATCCACGCCTTGCCTGAAAGTGGATATTTCAAATTTGGCATGCACATAACGAGCTGGCGGGAAAAATCGAGTCAAAATTTTTGACTCCAAATCACTCAAACTAGTCAAGCTCTGAGTTGGATGAGATTTTAAGCATTCCCTAGCTTCACCCAACAGAGAGAATGGTAACAACATCATGTAGACAACTTCCCTTTCAGTATCAGTATAGCCCATTGTTGCCACCAATTCATAGAAGCTGTCTAGATGTGCATAATGATCTTCATAATCCTTCCTAGAGAATTGGTGTACACTAACCATATTTAGAAATGCTGGCTTAATTTCCACTGTTCTCTCTCTGTATGAAATGACAAAGCTTGAGTAGTACCTCATGCCTTAATACATTGCATAATCACTCAACGTCCTCCTTGAAGGATTAGGCCGCTCATTATTCCTAGTGGCAACATTTGCGTTCTCCATTTTTTGTAATTGAGGCTCTGAATTTATTGATTTTTTAGAGTTACCATGTGTTTCTTGATATCCCTGCTTCCTATTCTCTTTTGCTTTCTTTCGATTGCTCTTGATTGACTTCTCGATTTTTGGATTATACTATAGTTTTTATTCGGTAGCCTTACCTTGCAAAAGCATAAATAATTAAGCAGACTACAACAAGGATTAGCACAAGGGTTAATTATACTACAAGAATTAAAAATAAATATTTACAATACTCGATAAACTTGATATAGAACTAATATAAATCATTCATTGCTCACCGACAGCGGCACCAAAAACTTGTTGGATATTTTCGTAAGGCAAGTGAACCATATCGTTCAACTAACAACCGGTAAATACCGGGATATCGTCCTCAGGGAGTAGAGTGGATTTGTATTAATTCCTAAGAAAGTAGATTGAGTATATATTTACAAGATTTGACGTTTATGATCATTTGGGTTTTGAAAATAGTTGTTAAATTGTAAAAAGTTAAACTATGAAATTAAATGAGTTGGGATTGAAGTTCATCTTTCTTTCCCTTTGCAATCCGTAGATTCAATTCCGTATAACTTGTGAAGTTACAGATTTTGATGCACATTTTCTTCGAATCATTTGTATCAATTCCTTGAGTACAAAATCCTTAGAAAATTACTTCAATACCAATTCCTTGGATACTTAACCAATTATCTTGCCTTAAGTTCAATGTAAAAGCCATTTTTACATCACTGTCCGTTCTTAGAGCAGTGATGTAGCAAGGAAGATAATCCAGATTCGATACCAAGTTCAACTTCCTAGTTAAACTTGGATCCAAGATCATGAATTCAGTAGCAGAGTAAATTCATGCATTAAACACAGTATAAACTTCCCAAAATCAAATAATTAAAATGCATTAAAGAATTGAATCCAAGAGCACAAAATCTAGAAGATTACATCTCAATCCCAACACTAAAGATCTAGCCAAACATCCTTGCCATTACAACACTCATCTCATGAGAATTACAAGAAATTATCGATCTAAAGTCATTCCCATGACTTCTCTCTTACTTCCTAGTGTTTCACTCTCTAAATTTCATAAAAAGCTTCTTAGAATGATGGTAGAGCCCCTACTTTTCAGTCTATAACCGCCTATATCTGGTCCAACTTATGGCCTCTCGCTCAAGCTAGAGATTCTCACTTGAGCGAGAGAGATAACCATTTTCCATCATGAACAACTTGCTTGGGCAAGGGCCAGGCAGAGAACCAACCCTTTTCCATCTTCATTTGTCGTTTGAGCGACAATCCCTCGCTTGGGCAAGGGACTTCCTTTTTGCTTGGGCGAGGTCCATGTAGACAGTCAGCTTATTTCACTCTTCATTTGCCGCTTGAGCGAGGCTATGGCTCAGGCGAGGGATGTAGTGTTCAGAAACTCTAAACTTCTCCTTTTTCTCCTACTTTTCATACTTTTTATTTTGAAATTGACATAAACATATGTAAATTCCTAAACAAGATAAAATTAGATTAAGTTGTAAGGAGTTGTATATAATTTGTATCTGTACTACACACTAAGTGCCCCAAATTCATATACATTTCACTCACAAATTGGCACTTAACATCTTATACTTTAAATATACACATAATTAGATAAATATTTTGTCATATTTGAATCTCAGAAAATACAAATATAATAAATTCTATGTATTCAGTACTCCCTCAACAACCTTATCTTTGTCGATCACACAACCCATTATCAAAAGTCACTCCATGTGATGCTCTTCATTGGTGTGAAAGGCTCCGATCTTAAAAGTGTTTGAAATTGAAAGTCTTTGATAGTGTTGGCAGAAAGATAAAATGGGGGAAACAAATGTAAGTGATGAGAAGTGGAGTTAAAATTATGTGTCAAATTTTTATTCAGTGATAAAAGTTATGGATAGAGGAATTTTCATTAAGTGATAATTTTTTATTATGGATAGAGGAATTATGAGACATTTAATCTTCATTATTACTTGTTGTTTGTGTCTTCTTTCTTTTTCTTAAATAATTATTTTAACCTAAGGTATATTTGTGAGTTGAATTTTGGAAGGAAATGGAGAAAAAATGGAAATTTTAACAATCTCACAAATATATTTTTGACTTTGAAGACTTATCTTTCTCCGCATTGCAATTATAAAATTGAGAGAAAGATGTTTTCTTGGAAACATGAACAACAAAATCAAACAATGGAGCAATGTTCAAATTACTTTGAGATATAGGTAAAATATGACATGTCATTATTGATTGTGTTTCTAAATTTGATTATTGACGGGAGGAGAGATAAAAATAGGACATAAAAATAGGACATAGTTTCTATATGTGATACCTACCTTAATGTAGATGTAAATTGGACAAATCACAAAAGAATGTAAATAGTTATGATTATGATCATTGCATGATTTAGGACCCATGGATAAAGTATGTTTGTTACATTCTCAATTCATACTGAATGTACTGACCTAGAATAGATACCTAACTGATCTAAGTCTTTCATGTGATCAGTTATGAATAAATAATATGAATTTGTCCGACTTGAGTAGACATCTAACTGGTATGAGTCGCTCATCTGATTAGCTATGAAACATAATTGATATGAATCAGTTCGACTCAACTATTTTACATATAAAATATGACACAATCAATTGAATTAATTTATCAAAATGATGTCGTTTTCGGAGGAAAAGGAATACTATGCATTTAAATTATTTATAGTTCTGGTTTGTTATTAGATTTTTGTTTGTCATTTGTTAGTTTATGTTATAACAAAATATTTCACTACACCAGAGTTATCGTTCAACAACGCTTATTTTAGATGTATAACAACGCTTTAGACGCTTTCTTTTTTACCATAGTAGTATATGGTCATCATCAAGAATGCTTCACACACGTTGTTGTATTAATTATATACCACAGTGCAACACACAAAAAACATTGTCATATAATGCATTAATACAACATCACATCATCCACAAAGCGATATCATATAGTCTTACATAAACATCACATTTTATAGGTCTTATTAACAACGCTTATGGTTACTTTGTTGAAGTTCATATGTTTAACAACGCATCACACACATGACACTGTTGTATTAATAATGTACAACAACTCTTTCTATAAAAAGCGTTGTTGTAGTTATCCTTTACAACAGCGCATGTCAGGGCTTCCCCTAGAGTTCGCTGTTGATTTGTATAAATGAATATCTGCATTTACATTTATTAGTAGAACATACATTCTCAACAGCACAAACATTTATACATTCTGAACAACACAGACACATTAATATAGGCCAGAAATTTGTTTTATTAAACATCAATACAATATAAAATACAAACAATGAATATCATGCCAATTATGTTTTGACAGAGTACATAATTACAAATAATAAAGTTACACAAATTACAAAGAAACAATATTATACAAATTACAAACAATCAAAATTAAGCTATAATTATACAAAGACTACTTGCATCTATGTTTTCCTTTTCTTTGATTGTTTTTGTCTTGTAGGGTCATCCTTGTTTGGAGAAGCATATTGATGTACCCAATGCCCTTCATCATGATCATCTATTGAATCCGTAGTTGGTCCGTTCTCACGCGACGGATATGTCCCAAAAAGGAGTATCTTCATCAATATATTCATATTCTTCGTCATCAATATTATTGACGATTATTTTGTTAGTTAAAAGAACAATGGACCATTTCATATCAGTTGAGTCACTAACATAGAATACATGTTGAGCTTGTGATGCTAGAATAAATGGCTCATCTTTATATCCTAGCCTATTAAGATCCACTTGCATGAACGCTAACTCATCAACTCGGAAGCCAATGTTGTTATCAATCCACATACAATAAAAATCGGCATCCGAAACATTGTGTAATCCAATTCTCACATGCGTTCAATCACTCCAAAGTATGAGATGTTAGCATATATTGGGTTTCTATCTTTTGCACTTGACATGTGTAAAGTTCGAGCAACAAGAGTCACACCACTATTTTGCATTTTACTTTGATCATCTTGTTTTTTCGTATAAAATGTGAACTCATTAATTAGGTAACCAGTGTAGGATAAGACATGAAGGCTTGGACCATTGGCTAACCATTTCAATCTTTTGGATACCGAATGTGCATTTATATTCAACTCCTCATCAATGTGATTTTTTAGCCACTTTATGAAATATCAATTATGCTCTTTGGAAATCCAATTTTCATTCTTACTTGGGTAACACTTCCTTAGCATCTCCTTGTGTGTTTCAACATATGGCTCAACCTCGTCGGCATTATGTAAAACATATAAGTGCGATTGCTCCAATTCAATCGTTGTTATAGTCAATATTTCATTCCCAGTAATACCTTCACCATATGTTTTTTTGCATATCAAGGCTTTGGAATGCACATGAAATCACCATTGGTAAGGTATCCGATACAAAAATCAAGAGCTTCTTCAACATTATATCGCTCAACAATACAACCATCTGGTCTTGATCGGTTCTTCACATACCCTTTTAATGTCTTCATATAATGCTCAAAGGGGACATCCATCTCATATAGGGGTCACATAGTTGTGTCACTCGAACAAGATGAATGCTTAGATGAACCATTATGTCAAAAAAAGAAGGTGGGAAATACATTTCAAGCTCACACAAAGTCAAAATAATTTGTATTTTCAAAGCACGTAATTTCTCAGGGTAATCACTTTGCTACAAATTGCCTTGAAGAAGAAGCATAACATAGTTATTATTCCTCGAATTTTTTAAGGTAGAATTGACTGTATTCCAATAGGCAAGAAATGCTCCATAAGTACATGACAATCATGAGACTTAAGACCTTTTAACTTGAGGTCTTTCATTGATACGAGGTTCTGAATGTTGGAAGAGTACCCTTCTGGAACTTTAACACCATGAATAAATTTACAAAATTCCATTTTCTCCTTCCTCAACAAAGTATAAGCTACTGGAGGTAGAAATGTACTTTTTTCCTTCATTATCGGCCTCAATTACTTTATTATTCCCATACTAACCAAGTTCAACCTTGCATTCAAGTCATCTTTGGTCTTACCAGGGACATTGATTAAGGTACCAAGGAGACTTTCAAACACATTTTTTCAATACGCATAACATCAAGGAAATGTCTTACATATAATGAACTCCAATATGGCAATTCGAAGAAGATTGACCTTTTCTTCCACCCACTTGTGAAAATTTCTTTTGCAAAAGGTTTACCAAAGTTAGTATTCAAACCCTTTAGCTTTTGAAATAATTAGTCACATGTCAACGGCAAAGGAGCACAACCTTCTTCGATAGTGATGATCTGAAGGCAAAAATCTACGACGGCCAAGGAAGACATTCTTCTTATAGTGTTCCAACGTCATTGAATGAGTATTGTCTTCACATATAGGGCTTGCAAAATGTCCTTTTGTACTATATCCAGACAGATTACCATATGTAGGAAAATCACTGATTGTGCCGAACAACAAAGCCCTCAAGTTGAAGCTTTCTTTCCTATACGCATCATATATATTTATACATGTCTCCCACATTTGCTTCAAGTCTTCAATTAATAGAGCCAAATATATGTCTATGTCATTTCCTGGTTGTTTGAGTCCAGAAATTAACATAGATAACATCACATATTTGTGCTTCATGCATAGAGAAGGAGGTAAGTTGTATATCACCAACATCACTGGCCATGTACTGTGGGAGCAACTTTGAACATTATGTGGGTTAATTCCATCATTGATTGTGTAACACCCCAGTTCTGACATGCGACCCCTTAGACTCATAAATATATTGAGCGTGCCACACATTAATCTTAAATACTTCCTGGAGTATTTTATTCCCCTCCAAGGGGAGCCTTTCGCGACTCGAACTCGTGACCTCAGGGATAAATAGTCACTATACCATTAGTTTTTTTGTAACACCCCATCTCTGACATGTGACCTCCCATGACCATGAATACACTGAGCATGTCACCTCTTAAGGTTAAATACTCCCTGCTCCCTGCAAAATAAAACTAAAATCCAAAACATTTGTTTTATTATTCATTCAGAGAGGCAAAATACATTATAATGAACTAAATGATTTCACAAATTAAGAATAAAATGAAAATGATTTCAATGAGGGAAATATTTTTTTCCTCGACTCTTCTATACAAATCTTCATCTCACGTAAATCTTGTATAACAATCACTTTCCTTTTGAAATTTGGGACCGTTTTGAAAATTGAAAGAACTCAATGAATTAAACTTAATACTTTACAAATTAATCTTGTCACAATTTTTTCTTTCACTCCTCTACACAAATCTTGTATAACAGTCCATTGATTTCCTTTTAAAATATGGGTCCTTTTGTCCAGAAGGAAATTAATGAACTTAATGAATTACAGAGGAAGAAAAATAATTCATTGATCATTTTCCTTTTATTTCCTTTCAATTGAAAGAGATCAATCAAATAAATGAATGAGATCAATGAACTAAATCATCCTGTCACATAAATCTTGTATGACAACCACCTTCCTTATGAAATCTGGATCCTTTTGCAAAATCAAAAGTTGTTAAAGACATATTTGACATGATTCTGAAACAGAAACACAATTTTTCTCTCGACTCCTCTATACAAATTTGGGTCCTTTTTCTCTTTTTCACTCTCTGCAGTATTGCTCTTTTTTTTTACTACTTTGTGTTTTCTTCTTCCTAACTTCATCAACACACTCTTATAGAAACACATACTCTTATTCATGAAATAGAATATTGAGTGAACCACAATATTTATAGATGAGTGAAAATGGGAAGGTCTACGACCAAAACTGTCTCTAAACTATTAATTACATATAAAAAATATAATCAAAACCTATTTTACCTTAATCAATTGTAGGATTTTTATAGTAAGGTTATGGTTCGAGTCGTCTCTAACTTCTCTGAAAATGGGAAGAATGCTTACGACCAACACCGTCTCTAAGCTATTAGTTACATTGAATTAAAACAATCATATACTAAATATTTCAAAATCCATAAAATCAATTCCACAAAATCTATCAATATCAAAACCACATTTTCAAATCAATAACAATCAACCAAACTAACCAACCAATTTTCAAACCAGAACTACGTAGTCTTGATTTCCCTATTGCGTCTAGGGATACGTAGGAGAAAGATGAACTCTTGCCGGACCCAAATATAAAAAAATTAAAAATATGTTGTTGTGATAATTAATTCCTAAATAATTAATTTTTAAGGGTATAAAAGTCAATGTGATTAGTGAGGGTATCGTTTTAATACGGGCATACGGGGTGCTAATATATTCCTCGATCCGTAATCGACTTCTGAGCTTAGAATCTTAAGTTCAAAAGACCAAATTATCCTAATTGGGCTTATTAGAGAGTTTTCTACGTTTTAACTACAAAAAATGTAACAGTGACTCCAAATAAATCAAAAGATATAGAAATTGTGATTGTACTATGGGGTTATGCGGTCATGATACAATGTTGAAACCTATCAACATCTTAACATAACTATATTACTTGTGGATTTAGATTTAAAACCTTCGAATTATATTTAGTAATTAACTCGTACATGTTAGGTAGTATTCCACTTAATATTTCACCTAATATTGCAAGAATTTAAATGTAATGAAACCCCCAACACTAATTCCTCTTGTGATATATAGGAATGACTAACTAATGAAATGTTGACTAACTAATAAAATGTTGTTCTAGTGATACACAATATGATTATATTTTTAGAAAAACTAAAATATAAAATGTTCAATTCCTAGAGCGATATTTATAAGTAAGATAATCACACACTTTGAAAGAAATTAATTTCTTACCAATAAGATAAGAGAATACAATACTAAAAAATATGTACAGGAGTGATCACTTTTCCTATTGTCTATTCACAATACCTTTTGATTTAGAAATTCATGACACCTCACTATTGGTAAGTATAAATATTTATATACGATCAGTATATCATCTATTATTTATTTTATTTGTATTAATTTATACACTATCACTATATCAGTATATAAAACTCTTACATTATTAGTGTACACATTTTTTTATTTGGTTTGATGTATGAGTGTAATATAAGTACCACTATTCATTTGCATTACTTTTATTTAAAAGTCAATACTACTTAAAAATGAATGGTTCATGATATAGTGATAGTATAAAAATCTCATACAATGTCAATGTATATATATTTTTCTCTAAATGTATTGTATTATGCTTTTCAAAATGACAAAAGAATCAAATTATATATCCACATCCACCATTCATCTTTTCATTATTGAGTCAATAACTTTTAACACATAAATACATATATTACTAACATTATGAGAACTATACATGGCAAAACAAACATTGCTCACGGGCCCGCCCCCATAGCCCGCATTTCATTGCGGGCAAGGCATACATTTTTTGTCCATTTGCCCCTTTTGCCTATTAAGTTTGCGGGCATTTCCGTTGGGCATGCGGGCGACCCATAAATATAATTTAAGAAAAAAATAAGAAAATTTTAAATAAGTTATGATGTAATATGAATTTTATTCCCTAAAAAAATTGTAATCTAATGTAATTTGTTAAACTTCATTTAAAATGTAAAAAATATTTGTTAATTTTTTATCTTCAACTACTTTATTTAATTTAATTTCATTTATTATATAATTTTTTTAATTATTCAACAATGCACGCGGGCCGCCTGTTAGCCCGTTTTAAAACGGGCAGGGCACTAAATTTTATCTGTTAAGCCAATGCGGGCATGTCCGTGCCCACTTAAATTTTTGCAGACATTTGTGGGCGCGGGCTAAAGGGCCGGGCGGATGATACCCAATCCATCCAAAAAAATAAAAATAAATTTTTTTCCAATTAATTCAATATTAATATAAAAACTCTCTCTCGCCTTTCTAAGCACAATTCCGCACATTTTACAAAAATTGAAAATTGCAATTGTGATTTTAAAAAGTGCTTATCAAAAAGTATAAACGATTTCGGCCTTAGTGCTTTACCCCAAAATCTTAATGCAAAGTATAAATATATCATTTTTGTTATTGACTAATGTGAACAAAATGAAATATTTCACGATGATGGACTGTTGCATATAACTTATGGAAGTCCCAATTATTAGGAGTGTAAGAGGTTCCGGTTTAAACTTGAAACCGATGAAACCGAACTGAACCATAAAATGCGGTTCGGTTCAATTCAGCTTCGCGGTTCGGTTCAGCTCCGCGGTTCGGTTCAGCTCCGCGGTTCGGTTCAGCTCCGCGGTTCAGTTCAGTTTTTTATTTAGAACCATTTAAGTTTGGTTCGGTTCACGATTTTATAAATTTTGGAACCGTTAGAACTGAAACACATATTAAAAAATAATTTTATTTTATATTTGAATGGTTAAGCTTTAAATTTAGGAGATAAAATATGATTAAGAATTTAGAATTATTAATACATATAGGATATAAATAAGACGCAAATAGAAAAAATTAATTAGTAAACAAACCTAAATATCTATCATCTCTATTATCCATTGAGAAGATAGAAAGAAAACTAAAAAACAAGTATACATTTTGTAAATATTCAAAGATGAAATTAATTAAATAAAGAAATTAAGGAACTAAAAGAAAATAAAGGAATATCTTGATGACATTACTAATGATGTGGATTATTAGGTGTTACTGTTGGACTAAAATATTGGTACCAAATTTGTCATTCTTAAATTTTATTGGACATTGTCGAAGATTTTTTGGACTAAAATTTCAAGTTTGTAGTGTGTTGAGATGTGGAATTATTATTGTTTTACTAGAAAGAGTATTAAATACTTTAATATTGATATGTTTAGTGTTTATTTAGTTGACTATATACCTTGCAAATTTTGTTCATATATTTCTTAAAGGATTTTCTTTAAATAAGTTAAAAAACCGAACCGTTAATGAACGGTTTGGTGCCTAAAGAAAATTTGCGGTTAATTGAGTAGAACCGAACCGTATCTTTGTGTTAGGTTCGGTCACTAAATTGCGTCAAAAACCGAACCGAACTTTTACACCACTGTCACTTATGTTGCACAAGAGATTCTTGCCAATAAGAGTTCTTATAAAAAAAAACTTCACAAATTCACATTTTTAAAAATGCTTATCAAAAAAGCAATTTTTAAAAGTGTTTGTTAAAAAAATTATTTTTTAAAATGTGTTTTTAAAAAAAATCATTTTTTAAGAATAATTTAAAAAAAAAACACTTTTTAAATTTTTTTAAAATTGATATTTAAAAGTGATTTATTAAATAATAAATTTTAAAAGAAATGTTTTTCTTCAAATTGCTTTATTAAAATTGTTTTGTTCAAATTAAAAAAAGTGGGTTGGATATCCATCCATCCAATCCATTAAAATGGATACATGGATAGTATGGATTGATAATTGGATATGGATGGATTGGATAATTAAAAAATATGATGTCACGGATTTATATGGATTGGTGGGTAGTTTTCTGTCCATCCATTAGGATCCAAATCCAAACTCATCCAATTGCCATCCCTAATTGGAATTGATGAAAAAATAATGAATATGATTTTATGAGTAAATACGATGAAAAAATAATGAATATGATTTTATGAGTAAATACCATTAAAACCAAAATTCAAATAAGGAAATAAAAATATTGAAACCAAAAAACCAATCATAATAATAGGAAACAAAATCTAAAACATTTAAGAAATAACTTAATAAACCAAAATCTAAATCAAGTGAAACTATAAAAACTAACCATGTAATTTATTATCATAAATACAAATATACTTTCCGTTATCAACAAGACGATGATCAAGTGATATAAGAGTTTGTTAGAATCAGGATGACTAAATGGTCAATAGTTCGATTCTTAGGAGTAACATTTACTGAGAGGATAACCATACATCCTGAAATAGATTATTTTCTTATCCATAGAATTTTTTGTACTATCAAGGATATCTCTTACCTTATATGTAAAGAACTAATCCCTTTCGGAGTTAGTGGTTGTCTCTCCCAAGAATCGAAACTTTAACCTTTTAATTATGATGGAATCTAATAGGGCTTTACACTACTAGATCAATATCTTTCTATTGATTGAATATAAATATTAAATAAATAGCCTTAGGCACTAATTTCTTCTTGAGGAAAAAGTCATACCCTCTCCTAGAATCTTAACAAGATTCAACAAGTACGTGATTCTGTCCACGTCATCAATTATTATGAATTGGGACCCAAGACTTGCATGGTAAATATTAAATATTAATGTGGCAGTCCAAATCAAACAAACCCCAAATAAGAAAAAGGAAAATAATTCAATATATCATTATTATAATGTTCAAAGTTCAAACTGAAAGGTAGATAGTATATACACTTAAAATTTCATTGACTTACGGCCTTACATGTATGAAATATTAAATTAAAATATATACAAATCAGTGATTAAGCAATTGAATTTTGTGTTCACAAAGGTGCATTATTTGACTTTATCACATTATAAAGTTCATTACTGTCCCATCTCAATTTTTGTTGAACTTTCACTACTTTCTTTCACACACATCTTTGATTACTTGGTCAGTTCTAAAATTCTCAGATTTTACTCTTTCTTCAAATCTTAATCTTTCTTTCTTTTATTTTTTATATGATTTGTTAATTTGATTTCTTATATCTTTCTGCAACTATAGATGGCAAAATGGGTCACCTGGTCTGTTCAGCCTACGCCCGCAAATGCCCGTAAAAATTTAAGTGGACGCAGGCATGCTCGCATTGGTTAACGAACAAATTTTAATACCTTGTCCATTTTAAAACGGGCTAACGGGCTAGAGGACGGTCCGCGTGCATTGTTGAATAATTAAAAAAAATAAAAAATTCATATAATAAATTAAATTAAATTAAATTAAATAAAGTAGTTGAAGATAAAAAATTAACAAAATTTTTGATATTTTATATGAAGTTTAACAAATCACATTATATTACAATTTTTTGTAGGGATTAAAAATCAATTACATAATAACTTATTTCAAATTTTCTTACTTTTTCCTTAAATTATGTTTGTGGGCCGCCTGCATGCCCAGTGGAAATGCCCGCAAACTTGGCAGGCTAAATGGGCAAATAGGCAAAATTTTCATGCCCTGCCCGCGGGCAATGCCCATTTTGCCATCTCTATCTGCAACTTGGTCTTTCAAAATTGGCTTTAACAGTATAATAGGTGTCAAATTCATCATGCCATTTTATTATATTATAACTAAGGCTATATTCCCCAAAATAGGGTATCATACCCTAAGGGCATTCAAAATGCATTGACATTACTACATAAAGTTCATGCATACCATTCATACATTCATCAGTGTATGCATCACTCAAACATTTATAAAAAACATCATCTATACATTTATAAAAAATATAAAAAATAATCATTACAATATTCATTAAAACTTTATCATTCATTCATACCTTCAATTAATCAAAAAAATCAATCAAAATATATATCATTCATACATTCATTATCGCCTACAAATTCCGTTCATGGGTGTAAAAAACATAAAAATCATTCAAACTTGCATTTCATATACTATCATTTTATGCAAAAAATAAATAATAATCAATTCATGCACTTCATATACATTCAAAAAAAGGAGAGACCAAAACATTCAATCATGCACATCATTCAATCATGCACATAACATTTCTACCTTCAATAACCAAATTCCTTTTTTTGAAAGTGATTTTGGTAAAGACACTATATCAGTTCTTAGTGTTATGACAATATCTTTCTATCTAAGCTAACTTGAAAGAGTAAAACAATGCATTTAATAGATGCAATCTAGGTCTGAAACCTTGAGTTTCCTCTAAAATTGCCATCGATTATAGAATTGGCCTTGTGGAGTACGCTTCCAAGATACCAAATTGAGGGCAAGATGTTTATTGAGCAATGCTAAGAAACAATCTAGATACAATTAAGGTTTGAAACCTAGAGTTTTCTATAAGGTTGTCATCAACGCATGAGAAGCTGTACACCTCGTAGTAATCAAGTGCGGGATGAAATGTCTTACTATGCCAACTTCTCTAAATGGAAAGTGACTTTTGTTTCTTTCTAAAATTTGTCTTTCAACCATTGACAAAAAAATAGAAAACACTATTCATCTCATTATAACATCCATTAATCATTTGATAAATTATCATTTCTAATTTGATCAAAATCACTTACATCTCAGATATATTCATTACTGCTCTAAAGTACCCCTACCACAAACAACTTTAAGATCGATTTATGGTAGATCAAGAGATAACCCATATGAATAAGTCAGAGGTAACAGAGCTCAAGGAACAAATGAGCGAAATGATGAAGATAATCTTAGCCTTACAACAGAGGAAATCTATTATGGATAATCCTTCAACCTCTCATACGAACCATAGACCACCGAAGCCCACAACAAAAGCAATGTCCATCTTCATAATGCTATGAGGAAGGAGAAGGAAGATGTGAACATGTGGGATTCGATTGAAGAAATATTGAAAGTCGTGGAAGGGACTAACTATCTAGACATTAAAATGCATTTGAGATGTGTCTGATACCTGATGTTGTTTTACCGCCCAAATTTAAGGTTATAGAATTCGAGAAGTATGATGGGACAACCTGTTCCAAAAGCCATTTGCACATGTATGCCAAAAAAATGTTGGCGTACCATGGCAATGACAAGTTATTGATCCATTGCTTCTAAGAAAGTCTGGTAGGAATTGCTACCACTTGGTATATCCACCCGGAGAGAAAAAAAGTGAAAACTTTTCTTGATATTTCTGATGCCTTTATCATGCAGTATAAGTACAATAAAGACTTTACACCTCATAGGACTCAACTCCAGAACATGTCCATGAGGCAGAGCGAGTCTTTCAAAGAATATGCTCAAAGAGGGAGAGGAGTTGCTTCTCAAGTCTTCCCCCGACTAGAGGAAGACGAGCAACTTGCCATCTTCATCAACACTCTCCATAACCCATATTTTCATCGTATGATAGGCAACACAGATTTAGACTTTAAGGCCTTGATTAAAGTGGGAAGTAGAATTGAGCATAGCTTGAAAAGTGGGAAAATAGCAAACGACCAATTAGGTTCAAATGAAGGCAAGAGTTCAGCCCTCATGATAAAAGAGGAAGGGGAAACAATTTTTTTGACTAATGAGCAAAATTACAAGAAACCCAAACACCACCACCAAAATCTATACTCCAAAACCTCATACCCATATCAAAATTCATATACATACAATGTCTCTCAGTACCATACAACCTCGCAACTCCAAAAACACTGTTCTAACACAAACAAAATACATGTTCCTCAATAAACCCAAAACAATCACCAAAGCAAAAGTGCAAATTACGCCCAAAGAAATCCATACTTTGACCCAATTCCAATGTCTTATGTTGAACTCTTTGACCAACTTAAAGACCAAGGAATGTTGACTCCTATGGAAGGAAAAGTTTTTGAACCACCGTATCCTAAATGGTATGATCCTACGGCTAATTGTATGTATCATTACAACATTGTTGGACATTCCATAGAAAATTGTAGAGACCTCAAATATATGATACAAGAATTGATAGATTCCAAGTGGCTAGACTTTGGACATGCAACAAAGAATGTTAAGAGAAACTTTCTAGCCAACCAAGAAAGATAACAAAATTGAAGGTGTATTTTGTTTGCAATCCCTATTGCTCTCCCCAAGGTTTTAGGTTCATAAAATAGTGGGGCACCCATGTTTATCATAAATAAAAGTTTATTTTCTCATGCACATGTTAACAATTATATACTATTGCATTGATCATGCAAATTATCATCTCATACTTCCTTCCACAAATCCCATTCCAAACAAAAAAATAAAACCAAATTAATTAATGCATTAATATAAGATATTTGATTCAATAATTTAAATGAAATGGAGGATGATGTAAATGTAAGACCCATAATGGTACAGATCCTTAGGCAAATTTTTCTAATGACACAAGACATCTTTGAAAATCCCAAACACTATGAAGATATCCATAGTGACCCCATTTGAGCCCTAGGCTTCATGAAAGGAGATTTTTACTAAATTACCCGCAAAATATCAATAACCTTGGGTAGGTAGTTTTTTAACTGTTTTATTTTATTTTCAATTATTAAGAAATAAATACACTCTACCTACATCATTTCTCAATCTAACCTGAGGATTGAAAATCCAAAACAAGTTAAATAAAAAACGTTCATCGGTCAAAGTGCAAAATAACAAAAAATAAAAAATATACAAAAGGGCCGCTAAGAATCCTCAATAAAAATCTCAGGGAAAAGTTAATGCAGATAAAATGCACTATCAATGACCACAAAAATGAACAATTCAAATACCTCTTGGGAAGGTTGTCGCCTAAATATTAGGCCTTCACCTACTACCACACAAAAATCCAACAAAATCTTAGTACTTGAATGTCATGTCAAGAAAACTATTGAAATAGGACAATGGAGAAAGGAGAACGTATAAAGGGGTTTGGGAAACACAATTTTGAGTCTTATCCTTTTTTCTTGAAAACCCTTAGCCAGGCTACGATACAAGCTCAAAAGACCTTGTCGAGGATATGATTTTTCTAAGAAATATACTAGGGCAAAGAAATATTGACTCAAATAAATCTCATTAAGTTTTGATGAAAATATCTCATTTTTAATGCAATTGGATTAAATTCCAACGTCTCGTCGTTATCATTACCATCACATCAACACTCAAAATAAAATAAAAATCCAAATTTGCATGATCATTGTTTTTAGTATTTCTTTTTTAAGAGTTGTGTACGAAGAATACACAGGACAATTGAAAATCAAAAGAAGGGTGTCAAGCCAAACTAGGGAATTTTATGGGGACTGATCTCATTTCTCGAATGAAAGTACCTAGAAACATATACTTGAGGCAAGACTGAAGTTGCTTATCATGGATCAGTCCAAAATCCCTCAACCAAGCAGAGGCAAGATCTTGTATCCTCGCCTTGAAACATCAAGGGTGACTCATGCTTTCATGCACTTATGACTATCACTTAAGGGTGTTCAAAAATAGCCAAAATAAAAAAAGCAAAAAATGAAAAAATAAAAGGAATGCTAGGTTGAAAACCCGCAAGGGCGACCTAAAAAAAGGAGAGCGGTGCTAAGTCGAAAACCTTCAATGACGACTTAGTATCATAATAAAATGAGAGAATTCCTGACATGTACCTACACTAGGTATTCTGGGCAAAAATTAGGGAAAAGAAATGAACACCCTCAAGTGAAAATTCATTATTGTTCATCCTCAACCATGCAATATGGGGTAATTTATTGGATGATCATACTCTTTCAATAAATTATTGACAAGATAGTGGGGCAGTTTATTGGACAATCAAACTCTTCCAATAAACTCTTCACAAGATACCAGGGCACTTTAATTGATTCATCTATCGCAAACTGAGACAATTCCTTGAAGGATCAAAGTCATATCAGAAAGAAATTAAATTATCAACAAATCTGTCAACTAAAGCAGTCATAAAAGAATATTGAAACCAGTAGTTTTAAGGGTGATCAAGAGTAGTTTCGAATATAATTGAATAAAAAAAATTCAACAAAAAAAAACTCAATGTCATTTCGATCTACCAATTCAATAATTGTGGTTCATACACCACTTCAACATGAAAACATAACCAAAGTTCATAATTCACTTCAACATGCAAACATAACCAAAGATACATCACTACACCATGCAAACTTAACCCAAGTTCATACATCACACATGACATACATACATATCACTAAATCAAGTTAAAACATACTCTCAAACATACAAAGCATGCATCATTTTTGCCTAACCATACCATCACAGTTGATCAATCAAATTACTTTCCACACCAAAATATTGTTGGACTCAGACACCGAAATGTTATGACATTGCTAGACCCAGACGCTAGAACGTTCTTAAAATGAAAAAAACATTGTGGGACTCGGACGCCGAAATGTTATGACGTTGCTAGACTCAGATACTAGAACGTTATTAAAATGAAAAAAATATTGTCGGACTCAGACGTCAAAATGTTAAAACGTTGCTAGACTCAGACGTTAGAACGTTCTTAAATAAAAAAAACATTGTCGGACTCAGACGTCAAAATGTTATGACGTTGCTAGACTTAGACGCTAGAACGTTATTAAAATGAAAAAAACATTGTCGGACTCAGACGCCGAAATGTTATAACGTGCTAGATTCAGACGCTAGAACGTTCTTAAATGAAAAAACATTGTCGGACTCAGAGGCCGAAATATTATGACGTTGTTAGACCCAGACGCTAGAACGTTCTTAAAATGAAAAAACATTGATGGACTCAGACGACAAAATGTTATGACGTTGCTAGACCCAGACGCTAGAACGTTCTTAAACTGAAAACACATTGCCGGACTCAGATGCCGAAATATTATGACGTTGCTAGGCTTAGATGCTAGAACGTTCTTAAATGAAAAAAAAAACATTGTCGGACTCAGACGTCGAAATGTTATGATGTTGCTAGACTCAGACGCTAGAATGTTCTTAAAAAAAAATATTGTCGGACAGACATCACACCTACCTTTTTTATTTTATCGAGTTCCAGCAGTACTCGACCTGCATTCTCATTTAAAATCTTTGATTTCTAGGACCCCAAGCTTGATGCGCTTTCATTTAAACTTTCCAGGACCCTGAGCCTGATGTGAATTTCCGAGTTCCGGTAGTACTCGACATGCATTCTCGTTTAAAAGTCTTTGCTTTCCAGGACCCCGAGCCTGATGTGAATTTCATAGTTCTAGTACTATCCCTACTTTCTCAATTCTAGTGTCGTTCGTTTTCATTGTCTAGGCCTTGACAAAATTTATGTTCATATTTTTACTAATTACTTACTACAATAATACTCAAACCTAAGTTTGCTTGCTATCAAGTAAGCAATAAATAAAGAGGAACAGCTGTGAACACTCAATTTTGTCCAACCTGACTATAAAATAAAAATTATCAGGATTGCAAAGCTACATTTTTTTTACATCAAAAATAGCATTTTGGTTAGATGTCAGAGACCAATTTCAATTTTAATTCTTCAGAAAACTTTTAGTTACTAGTATGTTTGTTTTTTAAAAGCTAGTTACAAAACCATTCATTTGTTGTGACATTAAAAACAAAAACGCACAAAAAGGTAGAGGGAAGAGGTAAATGATTAGAAGAAGGTAAAAGAGATACACTTGAAGATGCCCCTTTGTTATCTATGTTCCTCAGTTACAAGAAAATTCACTAAAAAGGTTACGGTTTTAGTTTTAATGGAGATGTTAATTGTAAATAAATAAATTAAACGGCACCATCCTCACATGTCACAATATATTAGGTTTATGCCTGATACCTAGGAGGATTTTGAAGAATAATTCTTCTTCTTTACTCATTAGCCTTAGTTGATTAGAAATCCTTGAATCTTTCTAGATTCTTATTATTCTACATACCCATATGATAGAGTTCCTAAAGTGTCATAGGGGACTATTGTGATTGTAGAATTTGTTTAGAGTAAAAAGTGTAAGAGGACATCAAGAGGGTTTATAGTAAAAGCCTTTTCAAGCTGCAAGAAGTTGTGCCCATATTGGAGACTATAAAGGAAGAAGGTGTTGTTGTTCCTACTCTAAATAAATATTTATATCAACTACCGTGAAGAAATTTGAGGTAACTTCCAAGTTAACTTATGTTCATTCCATTATACATATGAGTTGTTTTGTCTTTAAGTTTATAAGTTTTTTTTATATAGTTTGAATTCTTGTGATCCGATAATATTTACTCAAGGTATTCTTATCCCATAAAAATAAATAATAAATATTAGCATTCGATAAGTTAATTATCAATTTACATAATTTTCAATATTATGGTGAGGTTATGGTTCGAGTTGTTTTTAACTTCTCCAGAAATGAGAAGAATGTCTGTAACCAACACCTGTCTAAGCTATTAATTTCGTAATTACAAAATGATGCAACACCATCTTATTTCTATAATTAATAACAGAATTTTTATAGTAAGGTCATAGTTCGAGTTGTCTTTAACTTCTCTGAAAGTGGGAAGAAGGTTTACCACCAAAACCGTCTCTAAACTATTAATTACATATAAAAAATATAATCAAAACCTCTTTTACCTTAATCAATTGTCAGATTTTTATAATAAGATTATGGTTCGAGTCGTCTCTAACTTCTCTGAAAATAGGAAGAAGATCTACGACCAACATCGTCTTTAATTATTAGTTCCATTGAATTAAAACAATGATATACTAAATATTTCAAAATCTACAAAATCAATTCCACCAAATCTATCAATACCAAAACGACATTTTCAAATTAATAACAATCAATCAAACTAACAGAACAATTTTCAAACCATAACTACGTACTCTTGATTTTCCTATTGTACCCATGCATACGTAGGAGTATGATGAACTCTTGTCAGACCCAAATATAAAAAAAATTAAAAATATTTTGTTGTGATAATTATTTCCTAAATAAATAATTTTTAAGGATATAAAAGTGCATGTGATTAGTAAGGGTATCGTTTTAATACGGGCAAACGGGGTGTTAATACATTCCTCGATCCGCAATCGACTTACGAGCTTAGAATCTCAAGTTCAAAAGACCAAATTATCCTAATTGGGCTTATTAGAGAGTTTTCTACATTTTAACGCAAAAAACGTATTGAAGACTCCAAATCAATAGGAATATATAGAAATTATGATTGTACTATGGGGATATGCGGTCATGATACAATGTTGAAGCCTATCAACATCTTAACATATCTATATATTGCCTGTGGAATTAGATTTAAAACCTTCGAATTATATTTAGTAATTAACTCATACATGTTAGGTAGTATTCCACTTAATATTTCACCTAATATTGCAAGAATTTAAATGTAATGAAACCCCCAACACTAATTCCTCCTGTGATATATAGGAATGACTAACTAATGAAATGTTGACTAATTAATAAAACGTATTTTTAGTGATACACAATATGATTAGATTTTTAGAAAAACTAAAATATCAAATGTTTAATTCCTGGAAGCGATGTTTATTACTAAGATAATCACACACTTTGAAAGAGATTAATTTCTTACCAATAAGATAAGAGAATACAGTACTAAAAATATATATAGGAGTGATCACTTTTCCTATTGTCTATTCACAATACCTTTTGATTTAGAAATCCATGACACCTCACTATTGGTATATTATCTATCATTTATTTTATTTGTATTAATTTTTTCTAAAGAGCCAATGATGATTAACAATGAATGATAATAATAAACTAACATTATATAAAACTCTTGTACTATTATTGTACACATTTTTTTATTCGGTTTGATGTATGAGTGTAATATCAATACCACCATTTATTTATATTACTTTTATTTAAAAATCAATTATACTTAAAAATAAATATTGGATGATATAGTGACAATATAAATCTCATTCAATACAATGTCATGTATATAAATTTTTCTCTTGTGGTATTGTATTATGCTTTTCAAAATGACAAAAGAATCAAATAACTTTTCCACATCCACTATTCATCTTTTCATTATTGAGTCAATTACTTTTAACACATAAATACATGTATTACTAACAATCTAACACTATGAGAACACATACATTTTTCTTTAAAATATAAAATAATTCCGTGCAACTCGTGGCTTAATTTCTAGTTAATAAATAATTTTTATTGTTTATTCAATTAATAATGATAAACATATTCTAATATAATTAATAATGTCCTTAATTAATATATATTTACTTTTGGCGCACTGTATTAAAATAATTTATTTTTCTTGGGAAAAAAACAAAAATATTTTTGAAGACATTGTAGTCATAAACCATCTGGTATCCTTTGTGGAACACAATTTTATTTAAGATGGGTATGTTTATTATGGCTTGAAAAACTTTCTCCGTCCATTAACATTTTACTAATTGGAATTGATGAAAAAAGTAATGAATATGATTTTATGAGTAAATACCATTAAAACCAAAATTCAAATAAGTAAATAAAAATATTGAAACCAAAAAACCAATCATAATAATAGGAAACAAAATCTAAAACATTTAAGAAATAACTTAATAAACCAAAATCTAAATTAAGTGAAACTATAAAAACTAACCATGTAATTTATTATCATAAGTACAAATATACTTTCCATTATTAACAAGACGTTGATCAAGTGATATAAATGTTTTTTAGATTCATGATGACTAAATGGTTAATAGTTTGATTCTTAGGAGTAACATTTGTTAAGAGGATAACTATACATCCTGAAATAGATTATTTTCTTACCCAGAAAATTTTTTGTACTACCAATAGCATATATCACATTATGGGTAAAGAACTAATTACTTTTAGAGTTAGTAATTGTCCCTCCCAAGAATTGAAACTTTAACATTTTGATTATAATGAGATCTAATTGGGTCAATATCTTGTTGGTTCCTTAGCCAAAAGGTGATGATGCATTTAGTAGTAATAAAAAAACATCTTTCCATTGGTTGAATATAAATATTAAATAAATAGCCTTAGGCACTAATTTCTTCTTGAGGAAAAAGTCATACCCTCTCCTAGAATCTTAACAAGATTCAACAAGTACATGATTCTGTCCACGTCATCAATTATTATGAATGGGGACCCAAGACTTGGATGGTAAATATTAAATATTAATGTCACCGTCCAAATCAAACAAAACCCAGATAAGAAAAAGGAAAATAATTTAATATATAATCTATATCTATACTATATATAAAGCCAAAACTTAAATTAATTTTTCTCATGGTATAATTTTCACTTCCTGTTTTGCCCTTAGCATTATTTAATTTTTACAAAAAAAAATGATATAATCCTAAACAACCAACACCAACACATTAATTAAACACATATCTCACCTTAAATTAAACATTATCATAAATATACAAAAATATAATATAAAGTGCTCCAAATATTCTAAAAAATGAAATATATAAAAATTGAATATACAATATTATGTAATATTCACCAGCAGACACGAATTGCCTCTATTTGTATACACTAGTTATTGTAATGTTCAAACTGAAAGGTAGATAGTATACACACTTAAAATTTCATTGACTTATGGCCTTACATGTATGAAATATTAAATTAAAATATATACAAATAAGTGATTAAGCAACTGAATTTTGTGTGCATTATTTGACTTTATCACATTATAAAGTTCATTACTGTCTTATCTCAATTTTTGTTGAACTTTCACTACCTTCTTTCACACACATCTTTGATTACTTGGTCAGTTCTAAAATTCTCAGATTCTACTCTTTCTTCAAATCTTAATCTTTCTTTTATTTATTATATGATTTGTTAATTTGATTTCTTATATCTTTCTGCAACTTGGTTTTGAAGATTCTGTCATTTTTTTAATGCAGTTTTCATCTCCAACTTTCTCTGTTTCATAGGTAACTTTATGAATTATCATTTCTGTTCTTCATTTTGTTTTAAAATTTCTGATAATTCTAAACTGGTTTTCAATTTCTGATCTTTGTATGCATGCTTCAGCTCTGGCTTGAACTTCTCTGCTTATTTTTTGAGATTCTGTAATCCCAATTCAACTTTTTGTTGAAGTTATTCTCCTATAGATTATAATTTCTAATCAAATTTTCTTGTTGTGCAAATGGATTCTTATATTTTCTCTATTTTATGTGTTCTTCATGTTTCAAACAGTGAACTTTGTCTTCTCAATTTCATTGCCCTGTAGTTTCTTCCAGCTCAGATAATTTCTGTTTATAAGGTGAGTTTCTTAAAACCTAATTATATTAATTTTTGATGCAAAAATTTTAAATTTCACATTGGATCATCAATTATGATGTTTTCTCAAAGGTGGTTCATCAAATTTTCTAACTTTTTCCCTGTGTTTCTGAATAACTCATCTCTCTGTTTCAAATTCCCCTGATTTAAAATCCTGGCAGTAGTCTTGTTTTCATTGATCTTTGACCAAAGATGGCCATAAAGTCAATTGAATTGTTGAAATGGTTTGCATCTAATGAAGAGATGATGGAAGTTCTTGCGGCCGTGGCCGCAGATTTGGGTGACATGATCGAAGATGTGAATTCAATAGCAGTGATTCCTTTGAAGGGAGCTATGACTAATGAGGTTTTCCAGATAAAATGGCCAGCCAAAAGTGATGGACATCTCCGAACGGTTCTGGTTCGGATATATGGTGAAGGTGTTGAGGTTTTCTTCAACAGGGAGGTTGAAATCCAAACCTTTGAGTGCATGTCAAAGAATGGTCAGGGTCCACGCCTTCTCGGCCGGTTCACCACCGGCCGGGTTGAAGAGTTTATTCATGCCAGAGTATGTTATTCTCTTGTGTTTATTCTATTCTGAGCAATTAGTTCAAACATCATTGTCATGTGTGCTAAGACAATTATAGCTGGCAAGTATATTGGAAAAGTGGCTGCATTTATTATATTGATAAAAAGTTTAAAGAATATATGCCTAATTTGCCTAATTTAAAGTGACTAAGTTCTTTATGTTTCATGTGGCTTGATTAAATCACACTGCCCATTACTTATTTAGATTAATTAAGTAGCATCTTTAAGAAATCGCATTGAATGGTGGAGTCATTGGAGCTCTAGTGTTCAATGTTCTTCTTTTACCATTCTCTTTTTATTCTTTCCTAATTCCTCTAAGAAATGATGTTTCTTACTTTAGTAATAAAAAATTATTGAAAAAAATGCTTAGTTTGGAAGGCTTCTGGAAAGTTTATGCACAGGAGAGATAATCTGGTAAGTCCTTTTCCTCTATCTATTGTAGTAGTTGCCTTTATTTCAATATAGACATAAAAATGGCAACATAGCTTGTAGATTAAGAGTTGTATAATTTTGGCATTAAAATCACCTCAGAAAAAACCAAAGGTTTTTCGAAGACAGTTCTTCATATGCCCCAAATGTTGTCATGGACCAATAAAAACATGTTACGTTGATAAAAAAATTTAAACATTCATTATTACTAATGTTTTTGCTTCATTATCATTGGTTCGAGACATCATATGAGGCATGATCTAGGACAATATCTGTTCAACTTTACCTCCTTAGTTTTCTTGTCAGGGTTTCTACCTGAAACAGTGCAACCATTCGTTTTTCGGGGTCTACAGATGGGAAGTTTTCTTTGTCCACCCAAATCGTAGATAGGACACTAATGATATCATGTATTTGACTGGATGGCTTTATATACAAACAATAAAACAAATGAAAGAGTTACTTTGACAAATCTAGACAAAACAAAATGCTATTAATTTTGGACTGTACAACTAAATGAGTTTATGTGGAAGAGTTCATAGTGATGATGCCAGAATTGTGACCTCTCTTCTCTATTTCTCATATGCGGAAGAGGTCATTAAATGGATATCATATACATTGAACAAATTTAAACTTGACAAACTAAATTGAGACCTATAATATAATTTTACCATAAATTAGTGAAATCAAATTCCAGTCACCATCACTTGATAGACCTCATTGATATACCAACTAATGGTATTCCTTTAGGCCACAAGCACATATCACAGTGCAATGATATCATCCTCTTTCATAGGTTCCTCTTCATTTCCATATGGATTGAAGTCAACTCAAGAAATTGTTGGGAAATAAAGATGATGAATTTGACAAGCTTTGAAAATTGTACATAACTTGCCTTTTACTTGAACTATTTTTTCGATTTGCAGACACTCTCAGCTGCTGACCTCCGCGACCCTGAAACGTCTGCTTTGATAGCTGCTAAGATGAGGGAGTTTCACAATCTTCATATGCCTGGTGCAAAGAAGGCTCAGCTTTGGCAGAGAGTGAGGTAACAATAGATCCGGCCAACCTTCAAATACCTTTTTATTGTACAGAATTATATATAGCTCTCTCTATATTTTACTAGGAACTGGATTATTTATGCCAAAAGTTTGTGCTCCCCAAAGGATACCATGATTTTTGGCCTGGACAAACTAGATGCTGAGATCAATATGCTGGAGACATTGTTATCGGAAGGATATCAAGAGATTGGTTTTTGTCACAACGACCTACAATACGGAAACATAATGATAGATGAAGAGACTCGATCAATCACTTTAATTGTAAGTTATCTTGCCATATTCTTACTGTATATTTCCTGTATCAAATCTTGTAGCTGCATCTTTTTAAATTTATTCCACAATGTCTCTCCAAGCTAATCATCTTGCAATTGCCTCACCTGAGTGTGCAGCAGAAAACCTGCTTGTTTTTTCATATAGTGTTGAAGAACTTTTAAAATCTAGTTTTTCATGTAGGTGGATGATAGATACTGCCACTTTTAATCTTTCGTTGCTCATATTATTACTGGAAACTTATTTCCGTTCTTATTGTTTATGATATAGGATTACGAATATGCCAGTTACAATCCTATAGCTTATGACCTGGCAAATCATTTCTGCGAAATGGCTGCAAATTACCACACTGACAATCCTCATGTTCTTGACTACAATAAATATCCTGGTAAAGAAATTGCTCATACATTTCAGCATGTTTTACATTTCTACATTGTTATTGGGCATCCTACTTCATTTTAATTGTTATCACTCTACATTAATGAGCTTCCAACTTGTATATGGTACACCAGGTCTCGAGGAGCGTCAAAGGTTTATCCATATTTATTTGAGCTCTGAAGGTTAGTCCACTGACATAATCACCCTACCAGTATATACGATCGGCATAGATATCGATGTAGATAGCTATAATCTATAATCAGCTGATAAAACCCTCTACAAAATTAATAAACCTGCTATAATCTTTGATGAGTTATAAGAAAATGAGGAAGAACAAATTTCTCAAGTTTAGACTTTCATATCCGTAAGTACCCAAAGACTTGTCATTCGGATTTATCCAACTTTCTCATGCACTATTCCATTTCTTTGTTTCATACTGATAAAAATTATCTCACATTCAATCCTTCAAAATATTATTAAATAAACTCATATTATATCTTGAAAGGCAATTCTTATGAATTTCATACATTTTTGTTAATTTTACTTCGACACTCGTGCACAGGCAAGAAACCAAGCAACATTGAAGTGGAGCACTTACTAAATGCTGCAGAAAAATACACTCTTGCAAACCATCTATTTTGGGGTCTGTGGGGAGTTATTTCGGTAAGAGTTTTATTTTTATTTCTGGGTTACTCTAAAGTTTGCATCTTTGTGCTAATTATGCTTCTTTGTTGCTGCAGAGTCATGTTAATTCAATTGACTTCGACTACAAGGAATATGCAAAGCAAAGGTTTCAACAATACTGGTTAAAGAAGCCTATTCTATTGGACTCACCAAGCATCATTTCTCAAAGTGAAATTGTCAACGGTTCTCTTGCAACATTGACATGATTGTTGCTTATATCTTAGTAGTGATGTTCAGCTTGGTATGTATTCATTAATAACATTGATAGGCATGTTAAGCAGCATATATGTAAATAATATATAACTTAAACTGTGTGATGTAATTTTGACTTTTTTTAATAAAGTTTGCATAGCAATCCTCTCTTGTGGATTGAGCTGTTGAATGAAATTGAGAATTACTAGTTATGTCATGTCATGTCATTTTCTAGGAGCGAAACTAGAACACAGCTTGGCCGTGTGAGGAGGCACGACCATGTTCTTGAAGCTCTCTACGACGCTGAGTTACCGAGAGGTGCATGGCATGAGCATGGTGGCAACCACGGTCGTGGACCCAAGGTTTGGTGGAAGACCAGCTATGCAGATGGAAACATTGATCCACGACCTATCCATGTTTGAGCTCACTAATGTGGATCTACACTCTTGTACATAATTCATCAATCTGGTGTATGAGCTTTTAAGGTTATGTAATAGGTTAGGGTAGTATGCTATAAATATGTGTTCTATAAAACCTAATCAATCAATCATATTCTTAGTTGCAGAACACGCCTGGGACATACACAATTAGTTGGATCAAACATTTTTTATTAAAAAATTCAAAAGAACATTGTTTTGAGTAAAAAATTTAGTTAACTTTTAAACTTATGTATTACAATTAAAATGTGAAACCTATATTCTTTGGTGATATTTTCTAACTTATATGACATTTTGTTGTAGTAAAATATTCCTCCTTTGTTTAATGAGATACCCATATATGATGATAATGTGTGGAGTAAAGTTATTAAGTACTATTATTTAACTATATAGATAATACTTACTTGTGCCTTTACCCATAACGATTTGTAGGTAAGATTTGACTGCTTACAAATGGCCTATATCCGACTTATATTAAGTTAGGTTAGACCATGTTTGTTCGTAACAGACCATACTCTAACTTTTTTAAAAGTCTTTTAACTTAATAGACTAGACTTTAAACTATCTTGAAGGTATACTAACATTAACTAACCAACTTATTTAATTATATATTATAATAATATTTAATATAAGTATTATTATTATATAATTTTAATATAAGAGTTTATACACAAAAATAATTTAATTATTAGGGTTAGGTAATCCTTATAATAAGTATGTATATTAGTGTACTTAAATATAGATATACTGACCTATTTCAAAATCTTATAATATAACAAACATTTAATTAAGTTAACTAAACATGTGAAATTTATACTTTGAATTTTTTAATTAATTAAACAGACCTCGCTCATACCAGTAAATGTTATATAGACTCAATTAGTTTAAGGGACCCAATTCACTTTAATTTGCATGTATATGTCGTGGTAGTTATGGGTATTCAAATTCAGACCGGTCCAAAACAAAAACTGTAAACCGATCCAAAGTAGACCGAAACCGCAAAAACCGAATCTATTTGAACTGTATTGGATTTATTTTTCAAGAACCGATCGATCCGGTCCGGTCTTCGGTTTCATGTCTGGGATCCAGACCGGACCGATATTGTTAAGTATATCTCCTAATTTTTGCTAAAGTATTCGAGATAGGCAGTGGCACTGCAGAATCCTTAATTCCTCATTCCTAAATCCCTAATTCCTCCCTTGTGATGAGGAAAAGTAAGATGTCAGTGAAAATAATTTTTGTTCATTCTTCCAGAATCACTAGATAGATGTTGAATGTTCACTGCAGAATCCTTAATTTTGTTCTTTACTTTTTGTTGTTGTGTTGTTGTTTTTATTTATTTATTGGATCATGGAATTGTTAAAAATGATTAGATCATTAGACTATAGAAGGAATTTAACATGTTGTTTACTTTAACATGTTGTTGCTTTGTTGGTGTTGTAGGCTGAAATAGAAGGAATTTGTATGTTAATATCTAAAAACAAGATCGATCCAAACTGGACCGAAACTGCATATAATATTTGGACTGGATTGAATCGGACATCTTAATATAAATGGACCGGACCGAACCAAACCGCATACTAATTATGCGTTTGGATCGGATAGTTTTTTGCTTAAAAACCGATCCAAATGAATCGCGAACACCCCTAGTGATGGCTAGTATCTCCCGATACCAAACATGTTTTGAAGTTCAACTCTCTTATATATACTTCTTAATAATAAGAAATATATAACTATTACAATATATTAACTTTATTCAGTGTACTCCGATCATTAAAGTTTTTATAAAAAAACAATGGAATAGGTTATATATATAATGAATAAAAATATAATAAACTGTAATATCTAATATATCATATACTATTTATTTGTATTACTCTTTTTGAAGAGAGGATAGATCTACTTATTCCAATTTTTAAGAGTAAGTTTTTTAAAATTACTTCTCATTATAGTGATTAATTTTATGGATATCTAATGATTTAGATCTACTCACTAATTGAAACTATTGAATTTCTCTAAAATTGATGACTATGATGATGGAGTAAGTTGATCCCCACTCTTTCGAAGAACAACAATCATTAAATATGAATATTAAATAATACACTTACATGTATAAAAAATTTATACTATATACATTTTTTTCTAATATAATATACAATGAAAAAAATAATTTAAAAATATGTTAGTATATGGGACGAATCCTTACCCATCCGTCTGAGTTGAAAATATCTAGGTCTTTCGAAGTACCCACAGTGATAATTTGGTGAGATGAATTAATGATCCAATAATTGAATCACTAACCCAGACAACATATAATCGAATCTTGAGTTTAATAATACCCTCAAACAAATTTAATTGAAAGAAAAACCTAAGCTTGGTTCATTATATTTTGAGTCATTGTTTGATCAGCGCAAAAGGGGTGAAAAAGGAGAAAGAATATGTTTTTCCACATTGTGTTGGAGCGTAACATGCAGCTTCATCCTCGTTACTTTGGTCGTAACCTTCGTGATAATCTTGTTTCCAAGCTTATGAAAGATGTCGAAGGAACTTGCAGGTACTCATTCCCTTTTCTTTTCACTTCCCCATTCACCTTTTTTGCTTCTTTTTTACACTTTTATTCTTTCTTTTTTCATTAATTGTAATATCTATGTATTGTCGGTTTCAGGAAAAAGATTTTTATACAATCGTTATATCATTTATTTTTCTTGAAGAGTATGAATGATGGACTCATCCACAATGCATACTTCTTTTTTCTCATTTTATAATTTCTTTTTTGAATTTTCATACCATTGTAGATGGAAATATCATAAAAAGACTGCACATTCTCTTCCAATGGGTATGAGTTACATGTATTTAGTCTTACTCTTGCAAGTGAAGAAACAGTTATAATTACATAATTTGTTTTTGCATTTTACTATGCTTACGTTAATTAATTCAAAACACTATTTCTCTCTTAAAATTTGATATTTGTTAATTCCTAGTGGTGTCGTGAACTATAATTTTTAAAATTTGTCATATCCCTGTGTCCTGTGTTATGTCGTATCCACACTTCCTTGGCCCAACCCATGTGAAGTTCCTAATGAAGAACCACACGTGTTCCTTAACAGCGGATCTAGTGACAACGGGCTTGTCTTGGCTCACTGTGCAATGGAGGAGGAGGGATTGTGTCCCCAGGTGGAGGAGGGTACAGACTCCAGTTGAGTGGACCACCTTCATCGATGTGGTGGTGTTTGCTGCCGAAGTGCAAGGCTAAGACACCATAAAGAAAGCTTTCATGCAAGGTGGTGGCTCAGCCGGTTAGTTTGGTGGCTCATGGTGAAGAGGAATTTGCAGATTTGCTTGGTTGTGGTGGCCTGGATGCTTCAGAGTTTCCGGTGTTTGAGGATAGTTTGTGATTATGTTGGAGGCATGACCAGCATGGTGTAAACTAGTACTTGAAGGATTGTAGTTTAAACCCAAACAAGAAAATTTGGAAATGATAGGAGTTAAATTAATGCAATTTAAATACCTTGCATTTTAAACTTCTTGGAATTTTAGATTACTCCATCCAAACACACACTAGTCTTACTATGTGAACTTGTAATTTCTCTTGTGTATGTAACCTGTTCGGATGGGTTGTGGAGGATGTAACATTTGGATTTTCAAAATTTTTCATGCAGTGGTCGGCATGGATTTGTGGTGGCAGTTACAGGGATAGAAAACGTTGGTAAAGGATTAATTCGTGATGGGACCGGGTTTGTCACATTTCCGGTTAAGTACCAGTGTGTTGTCTTCAGGCCATTTAAGGGCGAGATCCTAGAAGCAGTTGTTAGCATGGTCAACAAGGTTGATTCTCTTGTCTCTTCTAACTTTCAAACTCTAATTTGTAGTCAACAGTGGTTTATAGTTGTTGATATGTATCTGTACAGATGGGATTTTTTGCTGAAGCTGGGCCTGTCCAAATCTTTGTTTCAAACCATGTAAGGCTTTTCTCTTTGACAAATCATCTCTGTTATCTGCTGCTTGTATAAAGAGGGTGGCCCAGTGCACGAGGCTCCCACTTATTGGGGTATGGGGAGGGTTAGATGTATGCATCCTTACCCCCGCAAGCGGAGAAGTTGTTTACATGATTTGAACCTGTGACCTCATGGTCATTAAGCAACAACTTTACCGTTGCTCACCCTCCTATTTTCTGCTGCTTGTATGATGTTTATTTGATTTGAAGATGTTGACCATGAGGTGAACTATGCAACTAGAAATTTAGGGTCTTTTCACAAAATTAAAGTGGTTTTTAATGTTAAAAATCATTGCTAAAATCTACATGTTTGTCTGGTTAAGTTTTACTAATATGCAGAAGCTGAAGAAACGATGAATTGAGATCCTATATTTTTCAGCTTTTCAAAAAAATCCAGCAAAACAGGAGAAAGAATGAAGAAAAACAAATTTTATGATTGCAGCCTAAATTCATATTACTTTTGAATTCCATAAACACTGTATTCTGTAAAATACAAATCGCTTATTTATAATACTTAAGAATCATTTTTTAAGCTTAATAGAATATGCCCTTAATTTCTTAAATGGACTTCCATAACTAGTTCAAGATGCTGTTTTTGGGCAAAAATAGAGACGACTATCCAAACTGGTAGTCAGCACAATTATAAAATAGAACCAGTGTGCATGAAACTAGTTATCTGACTCATGATGAGAATTCCGCATTTTTTATTTTATTTCTGAAGATGACTTGATATGAAAAATTTGGGTTTTGATCTTCACTGAAATCTCCCTGTAATTTTCTGCCACTTAAGGGAATGCTGTTATTTTTTAACCAAAGGAGGAAAAGTATCAGATTGGAATGAACTAAAGATGCAACATAGTCAGATGTGAATTTTTTCTTTCATATTTGAAATTTTCGAATTGGTACATAACTAGATATGCTTGGTAATGAATGGGAGAGACAATTGCCTCTTGTTTTGTTGTATTGAATATGAGCTCCCTGAGTCTTTTATTTCCAATATAATTTGTCTGTATCGAAGGCCATATTCTAATGGTTTTGATTGGTTCATGATAAGTAATCAAAAAGGCTACTTTTGAAGCATTAAATTTTGTTGCGAGTTTAGCCTCCCACCAGTATCTTTTTTGTTTTGAATTAATTATATTTTTATTAGTATTTGCTAATACCAACTAGCTATTTTTTTGTGATGGGATGAAAACTAACTTAATCAGATGGGCTCTTTGTATCTTATCATCTTTGATCAGTTAGCGTTTCATATAATCTTGCATTGATGTTCAGAATTACGAAGGATTATTTTTCACTTTTTTTAATACTTTAAGATAGTTATGTCATCACTTTGCAACTGGAGAGGCTTCAAACCTGTACCTTCTAATATATTTATGTCTACTAAGATCCTTTTCTTTTCTCAGTTGATTCCGGATGATATGGAGTTCCAGTCAGGAGACATTCCAAATTATACTACATCAGATGGATCAGTATGTATCATTCATACCCTCTCTTAAAAAAAGAAGAAGAGAGAAAGCTGTTTTCTTTTTATTTATATTATTGTTTTTTCATTACTTTCTTTAGGTTTGTTGGGAGGGGAATTATTATTTGGTATTAATGAATTGGTTCTTTGCAGGTTAAGATTCAGAAAGACAGTGAAGTTAGACTAAAGATTATCGGGACTCGAGTGGATGCTACTGAAATTGTATGCACTCATACACTTGTTTATCTTTTACTTTGATTTTGTGAGAAAGTTGAATTTATAGGATACTAAGACATATAATAGCAGATATAGCTTTTGTTTCTAAGTCAGTAGTATGATTAGTCGTGAATCTCATGACTATTACAAGGTCTCAGAAAAGATCATCACACTTAGTTTATGCTATTTAACTTTTAGCTAGTGGGAAAATCACTGGCTTTATTTATAGGTAATGAGTTCTGCATATTGTAATACTGGTATTAATTTATGTCTCTAGAATGCTAGTTTATGGTTGGTTAGCTAATAATTTGCTAATGTGTTGATAACTCTTCATCACTATTCTAATTTTCACACATGCCTTAGGAAAGTGCACGGATGCACTTCGCATCTCGTTATTGACAGTAACTGAGACCGAGGACTTGTAAATTCTTAAACAAGTGTACTCTTATCTACAGAACGGCCCCCTTCCATCACTGCCTCCATCGTCATACCTTCTGTGGCTCTACCGTCACCATGCCCAACCATGTAATCATGCATCATAAGTTGAGAAGGTGCATGGTAGAAGCCTCCTGCCAAAAGTTATCAATATAGGATGGCATAGTTAGTTACTACCACTAAAAGTAAGTTACTAGCTACCATAAGGGAGGCGTGTAGGTGTAACATGTATAGTGCTACTGTGGTGTGCATTGTGCAAGAATCATTACTGCTCTGTAGTTTTACTTTTTAGCAACATATTGGGCAAACACACTTGAACCTTGTGAGATAATTATAAGCATAAATATAATTGTTTCTTCAAATTTCTCCAATTATTGTATCTGTATATGCACTGAGATTGATAATATTTACACCAACTTGTTCATGTTATGCATTCTGAATGTTTCTACCATGACCATAATGTCATGTGTTCAGATGTCTTAAATGAATCCATGGTGCTAATAAACTTGTCACCTAGTGGCATGGCATGTTAGGAAGCACATGATGCTGTGTTCTTTTGCATTTCTAATGAGTTATGATATTATAGACTTGCACATGTGTTGCCATATACTCACACTCATGATTGGTGCCTCTCTTCAGGGTCAACATCTGCTATACCAAAAGAGTGTGCCACTCCATGTGACACTTCCTCTGAATGGTTGGAAAACATATATTTAAGTTTAAAATTTAATAATAAAATATTTTTCTGACCAATCAGAGAAAGTGACACATAGAGTAACATACTTTTTGGGATATAAGATGCGCTCCCCTTTCTTCATGCTTTTAAAATGACAAGTGCAGAGCTATTAAATTACTTTTGCTTATGAATATGGAATATTTATCTGGTTTTTGGTTCCAATGGATTCTGATATTCATTTATCTAATATCATGTGTTACCACCTCCTTTCTATTTTGCAGTTCTGCATTGGTACAATAAAGGATGATTTCTTGGGTGTGATCAATGACCCTACAACAGTTTAAATGAGAAGTTCTTATGGCATGGGTTCTTGGGCCTCTAGCCTTTCAGATACCATGTTGGTGTTACACTATTGCTAGGTCTTCAATGAATACTTGGTTGCCATATCAGTTTCTCTTTATAATTTATCCATGTTTTGGCTGTTATGTGTATATAAACTATATATCAGTCAATTATAACATTCTTTGCATTGCTCCCAAAATTAATATGGAATAACAAATAATACTCCATCATCAAATTTTATTTTACTACTACTGTCTCATACTTACGACTGATTCCACCTAATGATACTAAGGCTTGGATGTTGTTGTTGAATTGGTCATCCTTATAGAGTTGTGTTATAAGAATGTAATCAGGAATCAGTGTTAAAAAACTGTTTGAGGAAACCACATGGTGCCTTTAATGTGAAAAACTGGTTAAAGATTTCAAAGCAAACTAAGACCTTAAATAGTAGAATGATGTGACACTACTTATAATATCGAGCATAAGTTGGTTGTTTGAAGGAATCTGTTGCCTCCCCAAGAAAAATACACATTATCTCTGTTGAAAGATTTAAGATTTAACCACTGCCCTTTTAGCTAAGGACCATAATGTCAAATTAACTGTTCAAGAGGGACCTTCATTGCTTGATGCATCTCAGAAATTGTATCTTTATTTTGTTCGAGCTGATGCAACTCTTGTGGTTTTTTCCCCAAGTATTCTTTATATTAGTCTCTTCAAACTGTGTCTAAATACTCTTTTGTCATACCTTCTGCAGGCTTCTCATAAGTATTCTCGATTTGCTTGCATGCTTTTTGTATATGGGAGAGCACATTTCCCTTTTTGGATATTATCGTTTGGCATGAGAAGTAAAACACTGAGTTTTATCCTTAACTGGAGACGATTTCTTTTGATGCTATGAACATCGAATCTCTTATGATATAAGTGAGAAAAGATATCAAAGAATATTAGCTTGATGGAGCAATAAGTAAAATATATTTGTTGGCCCTGTGTTCCCTTGAAGGAATCTAGACGAGTTGAAATATTCATTGCATGTAACACTCTTCAGATGAGTATAGGACTTCCACAAACAAGTTGATACATGCCTAGATGACTTCAATAGACAAGTCGCATTCGTTTGAGGTATAACTCTTCATCTTATGATCATATGAGTAATGAATCTGTCTCTATATAATTAATTATGCACACTAAGTAGACAAGTTAACACCCAACATAAGGTTAATCAAATCTTTAATGTGTAGCTTTCATCAAAGCATATAGTTAGGGATGACAATAAAAACCGAATTTAACAGGGAAACCCGATGTGATTGGGTTCGGGTTTTACCCGGATTTAAATTTCGGGTTCGGATTTGATATAGCAAAGACCCTAACCCGAACCTGTCTCAAAGTAAAGTAATTCAATTTAAATTTCTAATTTTACTTTACATACTATTGCATCTTCAAATATTAAAAGAAATGAAATAATATAAGAGAAAATAGAAATGTTAGTGAAAAATTACAGGAAAATAATATTATATTTTCCTTAATATTTTATCATTTTCGGGTTCGGGTTACCCGAAACCCGATGGGTTCGGAGATGGTATTTTTATTTTCAACCCGTTGAGTTTGAGTTTGGGTTCAGGTTTTGAATTTCGGATTCGAGTTTGGGTATGTGCAAACCCAACCCCGACCCCCCAGTTGCCATTCCTACATATAGTTAATGTGCTTTAGACATTTCATCAATTTAACATTTTTTGGTATTGTTGGATGAGTCAATTTATCAAATGCTTAGAATGCAAAAGATAAAAATGTAAAATTAAAGGTTTTGGAGTTAGGTTTCACAAACCTTCCATCCCAAGAAATTCAATTGAAAGGCTCATAATCATAATCTTGGACCAATTCTTTGTACATATGTTTGGGTGGTCATGCATATATCGACTTTCTGGTGCTTAGACAATGACTCAGACTCTTCTTTTTTCAATTTTCAACTTCTTTTATTCCATACAAAGTTTCATCTCACATCATCAACATTTTAATTACTTCGTGCTAACAAAGGAAAAAGGAATCTATAACCTTCCCATAATCAAACTCCTCAATTCTAAAATCTTGCAAAACAGATTAGAAAATAAGTACGAATAATATGTTAGTTTAGTGGTGTTAGATCTCAAAAATGAATAAAAGATTAAAAGTTTGATTCCTATGAGTGATACTTATTACCCATAAATTAAAGAAATATCATTTATAGTACACAAAAAGACTAGAAAATAAGTAATAAAGGAAGTTTAGAAGATTCCATGACTTAAAATCACCACTTCTAATTCCAACATGAAGCATCACCTCCTCTATTATTAACTAATAAAACGAGAAAAAATCTTGATTAAAATTGGAATACTCATTTTCATCCTTCTTATAGCAAATTGATTTCTAAAAAATTAATAAATCCAAAATAGTTTAAAACATTTTAAATGGATCAAATTAATATTAATTTGGGAAACACACTATTTTAACCTATCTTCATCACTTCAATACTACTTTGAATTGAATCGAGGTTAACATGTTACAAACAAAAATTTCTAAGCATTAAAGTGAGAATTATTCTTATTCAACTTTCCTTCCCATGTTCGAACCAAACACAATAAAAGGTTAGAACAAGTGAAGGCATGAAATAGAATCCATGTTAGAAACAAAAGAACATTTTGTGTGACTCAAAACTGAACCAAATCTCGTACTGTGTGTCAATATAGGAAGATGCAATTGATTCTTTGTTCATGTAACTGTAAGTCCCTCTGCTTCCCCAATTGTACATTACCTCTTAACCGTATCCCTGTTTTTAACAACACCTTTAAGAACAAATTGAATAGGAAACAAAATTCCTTCACTTTCACCAATAAAGATGCAATTTTGAGTGGTGCCCATGTTGCATTTTGTTCCAGAAATGATAAATTTAATGGCTTTTCTAGTACCCAGTTATCTCAACAGATTATTGAGGATAGAATCCATGAACATGAAGCATTTGAATTGCTGAACAAGCCTTCACTTGTTCCTATTGAAAATGGGTTGATGGAAGGTGCTTCAGAAATGGAGGACTTGGCACCCTTTGAGAAAAATTTAACAGGAAGTAATCGTTCTTTGGAGGAGGTGAAAATAAATGGTCGGGTGTTAGAAGTTTCTGAGGAAAGAGATAAGAGTGAAGAGGCTAAAAGGGTTAAGGTTGAGTATTATGAACCAAAACCAGGTGATTTTGTGGTTGGTGTTGTTGTTTCAGGTAATGAAGACAAGCTCAATGTTAATGTAGGGGCAGAATTACTAGGTACAATGTTAACAAAGGAGGTGCTTCCATTGGATAGTAAAGAAATGGAGTACTTGTTATGTGATATGAACAAGGCTGAAGAGAATTTTAAGGTTCGAGGGAGGATGGAAATTCTGAAAAATGATGATGCTACAAGTGGAGCACCTGTGGTTGGGAGCACTGTTGTGGATATTCGGACCATTTTGTTTGCTGAGGTTATAGGTAGAACACTTGCTGGTAGGCCATTGCTTTCTAGCAGAAGGCTCTTCCGCCGGATTGCTTGGCAGCGACTGAGGCAGGTTTTACTCTTATTTTCGTTCTTCTTTTTCGCACCCGCATGTTTAGTATAGTAGATATGGCAACTTAGATGTAGAATCTGAGTTTGATGTAATAGTTCTTATGACAACTTATATGACACAAGACATGAATATGACATGCCACCCACACGAAAAATAGACATATTCTAAAGATTATAATATACAAATTGGTTAGCATACAACATTTAAAATTAATATAAACTAACATAATCTACAAATCCTAAACTAACTTAAAGACATCAATGTTTCAAAAGTCAACTTCAGTCATTTTTAGGTACAATAAAATATGATCTTCTATCTAATTTTTGTGGTATCTAATCTGTATTGTTGCAAAAATTCAAAATATAAAACAAAAGGTTGAAGGATGTGTAGTCTAGGATTATCTAGCACAGTTACAACACACATAATTGAAATGTCCGTGCTTCATTGGTCAGAAAACTTTTATTATTTCGTACTGATATAGTAAGGCATATGTTATTTCACATGTATACCATGCTTGTAGTCAGAAAGGAATTATATGCAATAACAAATTGGAAGCCATGATTTTATGCAAGAATATTGCTTTAATCAGTTTTAAATCATACAAATTAATATCACATCTTCTCTTTCTGATAAAACTTAAGTCTTCCACGTTTAATGATTTGGGCAGATAAAACAACTCAATGAACCTATAGAGGTTAGAATCACAGGGTGGAATACCGGGGGCCTGCTGACAAGGATTGAGGTATCTGCCGTTTACGTGAATACTTTTATGCAAATGTAGCACTTGAGTAAATGTTTATGTCTTCTTGAATTTGGATATGCAGGGTTTGCGAGCTTTTCTTCCGAAAACTGAGCTTATGAAAAGAGTAAATAGCTTTACCGAATTGAAAGAGAATGTGAGTTGCAGCCCTCGAAATTTTCTCCCTTCTTATTTTTGAATTTCTTATGCTTAGAAAAACTCCTTTTAGCTTGAACTCATTTGATGTTTCTGTCACCATCCATGTTATTCTTCATTCTTTCTTCCTTATTTCTTGCAAATATTTGTTAATAATGATGTAGGTGGGACGTTGTATGCATGTACAAATTAGTCAAGTAGATGAAGCTAAACGGAATTTGATAATCAGTGAGAGGGAAGCATGGGTTAGTACTCAAATGTGTCCATTTCCCTTCTTGTCACCTACCTTCAATATTCAGAGTTGGGTTTTAAGTTTTGCTTTATCCTTTTTATCTTTCGAAATTCCTTCTGTGAAGTTAATATGATGTTGCAGGAAAGGCTTTATCTTCAAGAAGGAACCCTTCTAGAAGGGACCGTTAAAAAGATACTTCCTTATGGAGCACAAATAAGGATAGGAGAAACAAATAGAAGGTGAGTGATAGCTTCGATATAGATAGCTAACTATTCATGCTTCCTTTTCCCTGTTTAATAAGTTGTAACATTATTCAAAACATTCAAGGAGGTAGAATTCCAATCATGGAGTAACGTTGGATGCTTCCAACTTCCGTGCTTTGATTTGACTGCAAGTTCATATCCTAAATATACTTTTGCTAATAGACAAGATAGAAAATAAATTAGATAATTCAGGCACAACGATATATGAGTGTTTTTTTAAGGTAAAACCAACTCATGAATCTCATTTGAAATTGATGGAATTGAGTTTGCCTACATTAACCCTAGTGGGATTTAAAAATCATTCATGAGCCTATTTCAGGGTTGAATCTCATTTGAAATTGATGGAATTGAGTTGGCCTACATTAATCCATGCTACCACTATTTTTCCAAATAAAAGTTGAGTTTCAGCATAAGGTAGGTGGGCATCTGTATCGTCCATGCTTCAAGCCCAAAGGACTCTTAAGGGGGTGAGTTAGATGTAAATACCATGCATAAGCTTTCACTTAACAGCTTAAACCTTTTGGACTGTTGGTCATTGAGAGAGATTAAATTGTTCAATCATTTCTATTTAAATTGGTGAATGCCTGTTAGCCGCTGTTTCCTGACCACTTATATATTTTCCTAGAACACAATTCAAAACCATTGATTGAGTTGAACAATGTCAGATAAGTATTAATTTGAGTTTACCTGTTTGCCAAGTCGAGAAAATTGGTCAATCCCTTATGATGGCATTACAAAACTTACGATTTGAACTCTCGGTATGGTAAATACTGTCTTAGTCAATAAGTGGCCAAATCAGTTTTATGATTTGTAATTCTCTTAGCTGATGCCTCTTTTACAGTATTTCAATAAGACTGGTTACGACTTACGACTAGATTTGATATAACCTAGAACCATGTTAACAGATTTAATCAAATGAGCAAATAACTGAGAAAATGTAATCTTTATATGTGAATAAGCATGTATTTCCCGAGTCCCAACCGGAACCCCCACCCTTCTACAAGATTACTTCTTAAAACTATAATGGAATTTAAATTGTCAAGGCATAAAAAGTTGAAATTTCTGTCAGAGAAACAAATTTTTTGGGAAGCAACATATTGATCACCTGTCTAACTGGTAAGCAGTTTGGTTTTTAACCGTATTTCTAGTTTGGAAGATGTGGTTTACTTGAAATTCCAAGGTTGAATATTTCCTCAATATATAGACCAACTCTAGCACTTTGTTGTTTTCAACCCTGAAATAGGATTCACAAGTATTTGTTCAAGTGACATTGAACTTTTGATTCTTAGTGAGTAAATGAAGTTAATAAATATAAGGTGGATCAATCCATCTTACTTCACAATTTTATTTCTTATTCCCTTACCTATAATTTTTTATTTAATACACATGTGCATACTCATCCTTCTTCACTCCATTGAAAAAGTTGCATCATCCAAGATTCTAACTAGCCTGATTTGTTGTCGACGTGGATTTACTTTATCATGTTCTTCTATGTGTTATCATCTTCAAGATTTGTCTATCTACTTCAGGAGTTTAAATTGCTGAGATCATGAAACCTGTTTGCATATATAACCTGACATTTAAACTTATACTGTTATGTACTTTTCAGTGGATTGCTGCATGTTTCAAATATCAGCCGCGCTGGAATTACTTCCATCAGCGATGTACTTTTCGTTGATGAGAAGGTTAAGGTTCTGGTGGTAAAGTCAATGTTGCCTGATAAAATTTCTTTAAGGTAATGGATTGCTGACTTTGACTTCCATTTGAAATTATTAGGTTCATACATACAACAGAACAGCTCCTTAAAAAAACCAAGAAGCATTATTAGAGTGCCACATCTTGAGATATATCACAGTGCTTGTAACCTCATAATCATATGAACTATGCCTATGGGGCACGCCTGCCGCAGTTACTGGGTGGGCAGGGCATGGAAAATCTGTTTATTAGCCCAAAATGTCTACTTTGCCCATGGGCTTTTCTACCGGGCTGGGCGGGCTGCCTATAGGCATTATGACCTTAATTATTAAGTATTATGTTTTTTATTTTTAATTGGACTTGAAGGATATTTAATGTTAAATTGTTTGAACTAGCACATTGTTATGTGTAATTTTAAATACACATCAGATTTTTTGTAGTTTTATGTAATTTTTATTATCTTTTAATTTTTAAATTGTATAACGGGCGGCTCGCAAGCCCACTATGCCCATATTTAGGGCGGGCAAGACATGAGTTTTCATTTCCTTTTCACAAATGGGCATGCCCATGCCTGCTCTATTTTAGGCAGGTATCACATGGATATGGGTAGGATGGCCCAAATTGCCAATGCTAATTCATTTTATCTGCTCTTTTTTTGTGGTAAATATCATTTGATCTCTTTCAGAATGCTTTATCCTTTGAGGGATCATGTTTACTTAGGTTTCTTGCAAGTTCTGATAAATGAACTTTGCTTGGAGTAGCAGCATGTCTTCATTTGGGTTCACTATGCTTATTTATTTGTTCTTTAAACACTAAACATGTTCAGTTCAACCTTCTCTCTCAAGATTGTTGTGTTAGAACATTACTATATTACAAATTAGTGCTTTATAAATTGCAGATGATGACACTTTTCCTTCATGACATGCAGCATTGCAGACCTTGAAAGCGAACCTGGCCTATTCCTGTCCAATAAAGAGGTATTACAATTTTCCTTTTCCTTTTTAAACTCATTGTTATAAGTCAGATTGATCTTATGATATACTTTTTTATTTTGTTTCAAAGAAAGTATTTTTGGAGGCTGATATAAAGGCAAAGGAATACAAGGAAAAGCTACCTCCAGCTTATATGACTCAACAATCAGAATCAGAACCCCTCCTAACTAGTGACATTCCTTTTGAAAATGAAGCACTTTATGCTAACTGGAAGTGGTTCAAGTTTGAGAAATAATAATGAAGCAAATTAACCTTGAAAGCAATAAAATTGTTCATTGGTAAACAACAAGTTTGTGTTGAGAGAATATGGCATGGAACATCTAGTTCCAAAATAAGGGTCTTCCTCCATACCAGAAAACAGTATGAGCATAAAATGGAAATGTTTCTTGGTATACAAGTTATTCTCTTGGTGAGTTGCTTTGGCATGCATTACAGAGTGCATAATACATAATGCATGTGGTGAGATGGGTCATCAAAGTTTTCTTTTATTTGCTTTTTTCAGGTTCTTTGTTCACTCTTAACAAAATTTCTTTTATTTCCCCTATTCTTCTTATTCTTCTTGGTTCTCATTTTATAGCTAGGTTCTAGTAACTTATCTAACTTTGATGTAAGTTATTATTACCTTAATGATTTAATTCACTCAAATTTATCTTGATTCCCTCTTTATCTTTTTTCCTTTTGCATTCTTAAGGGTTTGGATAAAGTGGCCTTCATTTTATTACTAACACTCCCAAAGAAAAATATATTGGATAAATTACTATATTGTAATATTAATTTGTTCCAAAATAATCCAATGCTTATAGGGGTGGCAAAATTATCTACAATCCATAATCCATTCAGATTAAATCCATCCATTAGAGCTAATAAATTTAAATGGATATAATACAGTGGATAATGTTGATAATGGGTGAATTTCAAATTCATGAATTATATCCCATCCAATGGATATTTATGGGTATATCCATTTGGATGGATACCCAATCCATCCAAAAAAAAATAAAAACAAAAATATTTTTTCCTCATAAAGTAGATCAAACTTTACTATGCAAACCCAACATGCAAACGTAATGGTCAGAGCACTAGTATAGTGGTATGGTGGTTTAAATAGTGGTTCACTAATTAAACTATGTAATGTAGACTATGTTTTAGATGTAGAAAAAATGTAGTAGTTGTGTATTTGATAATCCATACCAATATTTTGGTAAAAATAAATAATTTTAAATGAAACCGTACAGTTCAATTGAAAATCGGTCAGTATGACTGATTTTTACTGATATAATTGCATGACCGATATAAATGTTGTATCATAGCGGTATTAAGACCGTTTACATGTTCACAAGTTGAACTGGCCGACACGAACCAGTTTTGATATCATTGATATAAACTACTCTCTTTCTAATAAAAGGATCCTTTCAACAGTAATATCTTTTTTTCTCAAAACATTCTTTCAAAAAGTTTCAATAACGATTGATATAATATTTTGTGTCATGATTGAGCACAAGAAAAATGCATGATTGTACAATACAGTATTTCTGATATCACCTACACTTTGTCTTGCAGAGCTTTCACAAGTAAATTTAAATATTGAGATTTTTTAAAGTATTTTTGCTTTTTAAAAATGCTTTAATAAATAATAACTTTTAAAAATAATTTTTTCCTTCAAAAAAATGCTTTAAATTAAATTAAAAAAATGTATTGGATATTCATCCATCTAATCCATTAAAATAGATATATGGATGGAATTGATGAATTGAAATCCAATCGGATATGAATGAATTAAATAGTTTAGAAATGTGATTTTATGAATTATATGGATTGGTAGATGACTTTTTATCTATCCATTATGATTCAAATCTACATTTACCAAATCCATCCGATTGCCAACTTTAAATGTGTTTTGCTTCACAAAAAAAAAAAGATTCTTAATATTTTTTTAATAAATAATTTATATGATATATATAATAAGTCGCTCACGTGAGAACAATACACTATTATGAAAAATGAGAATAGTTAATATGGACCATTGGATTTTATTTGAACAGTCAAGATTAAAAGATACGTGCATATAATTATTACATGACTAGTAACTAACTTTTAATCCTAATCATCAATGATTGGTTGTCGGACACAAATTTATTATTCTCACGGTTTTTATATAAAAATTGTTCTCACTTGAGTCACTATATATATATATATGATAGAGTTAGAAATGAATATATTAGGAAGAAAGTTAGAGTAACTACTATCGTAGGAAACATAGTAAAATTGCTCTTGAAGTAGTTTTTAACGTGTGTAGAGGAGACCAATACTTCCACCCGTAAGGAGAGTACATTAATTGGAGGCTAATCTAAATACTAGAGGAAGATGAGACCAAGAAAAACTGTAAACAAAATAATTAAGAAATGCTTAGAAATTGAACAAATATGATTTATGACTTCAACTAGTGATATAAAAACATGATTGTTATTGTAAACGATTACATAAGTGTAAAAACCATTTAACTCTACTATACCATGTTGGTAAACATTGTAAACCACTTTTAACTCAACTATCCCATGCTGGTAAACCAAAGATGGTTAAATATACTTTTCATTTTATAATGACTAGCGTGTTGACATGCACTGTCGTGCCTGTCAACCCGCTTTCCTATTGTTTGTAATGTATAGTTTGTATTTTATAAATTTAAATATAATTTTTTGCGCTACAATTAACGGTTGAATTTATTTAATTGGTCTAATATTCAATTTTTAAAAACACTTTTAAAATAAGAAGATAAAAATAATAAAATAAGAAAATAATATAATATGGTTTTTTGGTAGAAATAAAAAGATATTGAGGACAAAATAGGAAAACACAAATTACCCCATGATGGGTGGTTATTTTGTATTTTCCCTTTATTAATAGTATAGATAAGAGATAAATAAGAATAACTTCTTTAACTTTTATAATTTGAAAAGAAACAAACTTTCTTCTCATACATTTTGGTTGGTCACTGAACATAAATGTCACTCTTTTAAACCGACAGGTAAAGTATTTGTAACATGACATGTAAGAGGCAAAAAAAGCAATCCCTTCATCCGTCAGGAATAAAATCTTTTCATCATGCTAAAAGTTATGAATCTCGAGATCAAATCTTATGTCAAAAAATGTGTATCTTTCTATACCCTTTCATTTTCATTAGTCAATAAAATAAAGTTAATATATTTTTAATTCATAATTTATAGAGTGATACATGGAATGTTAGACACTTTCGGATAGCAGATCTAGACCCATGAATCTAAGGGAACTAATGGAAATTGAATGCTAGATCCAACAGGAGAAGCAGGCTATAATACCACAGTAATTTGAATCTTTTAGAAATGTGAGACTGAAAATTGTATCCAAAACCTTTGCTTATAACGATAAATATTTCCCGAATGCACCCCTCCCCAAGTACCAACATCAACCAGACTCATTCTACTTGCAACAAATACATATAGAATGAAAATAACACTAGCAAACTCCAAGACTCAGAAAGCACCACCCTCAATAATTAAAACCTGACTCAAACTTTGCGTGATGACAAAGACTCAACAAAGGACACATACTGCTCAATAGCATTACCATGACACAATCTGAAGACTACAAGTACAAGAGAATATCCCAAGACAAGGTGACAAAAAAGGTCAACCACCTAACCATGTCATACTGTATAGCAAGGAAATATGAATAGATTATACTCAAGCAGAGGAAGCTGGCTCTTCAGTTTTCTTCTCTGTATTTGTGTTTTCTTTTCCCGATGAAGATTCTTCGCTCACAGTTTTGCTTTCCGGCTTCTCCTCATCTTTCTTCTCTGCATCTGTTTTCCCTTCGACGCTCAAATTCTCAAGTAGGCTAGCAGCAGCAGATGCATCCTTGTTTTCTTCCTGGTTCTGGGATTCAGCAACTTCTTGGAATGTTTCCATGAACTTCTTGGAATCTAAGAGATAAAGTAACAGTAAATATATGCTAAAATTATGATCCTGAGTGCAGACAAGGAAATCATAATCATATCATTTTCTGTAAAAGGAACATGCATAACCTGTGAATATTGTACTAGCCCTGGAATATTTTGCAATCCAAGACAGAGAAGGCAACAGTAAATATGTGCACTAAACCTATGCTCTAGAATGGGAAAAATAATAATAACAATCATTTTTGTCCACTGCGAAAGGAGAATGTCTAACCAATATTTATCCTCACCCATTCCCGACCCAACTTACTCTTAACTCCAGGGCACAAGAGGGGTAGGCATGAAAACCTTTTTTTAATTTAAAAAAACTGATCTAAATTCATCACGTGCCTACAAGAGATATTTTAAGCTGAATGGGTAGGTATTTGAGATCTCTGGTCATCTCACACCCAGATAACAAACATCAACATCGAAATCTTGGTTAGACATCGTAGTTTAGAAGTCTGTAAGCACATGCCTGCAAGAGGTATTCGATATCTAACAAAGCTACTACTATCAGCACCCAACATAAATTCTTATATATCAATTCCTCTGCAATGCAATAAAAGAAATTTACATCAAGTTTTTTATGATCTAACTCAGAAGAACCTAACCTACATGCCACTGTCTCATCCATTGAAAAAGTAGGAGCTCCACTAAGCTCAAATCTGTTCTTTGCTAGAAACCTAAATCTTTTCCGTAAAAGACTCAAACTAAAACTACCAATGCATGCAAATGTTTTTCCTTCATCCAAACACAACATCATGGAGGCCAATCAATTATGCAAGTTAGCAAATAAGAATTGCAAATATCTAAAAGGTGAGAATATAATGTGAAGATAATAAGTGGTGCATATCAGATCTAACCCATAAAATTCAATCCCAGGAAGACAGTTTCACAAAACCACAGATATTAATTGCTCAATGTACTAAGGAAAATATGCATATCAGAGCTATCTGATTATGTTTTAAGCAGCAACTGTGTGCACATAACAAAGACTTTAATATGCTGATTAAAACAGTTAATACACAAAACAAGAATGCAGAGGCAACCTAGAAATAAAAAAAATGCCAAACACAAGGTGCTAGGTATATTTGAATGGATCCAATATCACACTTTTAGTCTGAAAACAAATAGGCACCACATCAATTAACAGAGCTAACAAGCTACATATTTAATTTCTTTAAAAACTACAAATCGGCACTACAAAAAAGAAGTATTTGCCTAAATTGCTTACTTTCAATTGAAGCGAACCGAATGCAGAAAAACTCATCCTTCAATTCACCATCAGCAAAGTCTCTCGCATGCCAAACACAAGATTTTTCATTCCCAGCATGCTCTTGCACAGTCATTGCAGGTACAACTATGACAAAAAAATAAAAAAAGAACCACATTTCCAAAAATCACAAACCAGAAAATGAAAACACTAGAACAAAACAAAGTGACACTTCACTTACGAAGATGATTGGCACAGATCTTGAGGGTTTTCGATTGCCTCATAAGAAGCCTAACTTTTCCAGTAACCTTGTGCTTCAGGAACTTCACTGTTCCCGCACCTCGCTCCTTCCATTGATTCCCGTCCTTGTCGAAACGGTAAAGCTTGGCTTTCCTGCAATAATAAAACCCTTATTTTCAACCAACAAAATCTTAATAATAATAATAATAAATATAAAACAACAAGGTTTTAAATATGTAATAAAAGCCACATTTGTTTGCGTGATCGCAACCTTAATTTAAAATATTTACAATAAAAATAGAAAAAAACGGTTAGAGAGAGGAAATCATACAGATCGAGAATAGGATCTTCTTCCTCTTCGCCGGTGGAAACGGTAACTTCTTCGAGTTTGACGATTGGAGCGACTTGGGCTCCGGTATCCTCGTCTTCGCCGGCGGGAGCATCTTCCTCTTCACGGTGTTCGGCTTCAGTGGTAGACATGATTATTATTATTATAAGTGATTGTTGGAATAGAGAGAGAGAATAAGGTTTTATGTAAATGAAATAGGAGAAAGTGAAAAGGGGACAAAGGGGAGTGGTGTGTGTATGTAGCGAAAAAGTGCTTAAAGGCTAAAGCTGACGCAGCTTTTTGGATTAACCTTTTGATCTTGCCACGTTATTTCACATGAGTATGTCTCTCTTATTTGGTCATTCAGATTCGCTTCTATTTCCAAAAAAAAGTAAAATAAGAAAACAAATATTTGTGTTTATAGGAAAAAAAAAATAGGGTTATGGAATTATTAATGTACTTTACAATTGGTATCAGATTTTTGACTTGACGCCTTGAAAATGTCCATTGGAACCCGTATTGAAGTGACTCTTGTAAAAGTGAAGAAGAAACTCGACGACAAATATGGAGTACTCACTACTCAATTGGAACAGATGAAAGTGAGAATGGAAGAAATCAGAAATCTGCTTCTTACCCACATTACACAAACCCAAAATAGTGATTTCTCTACAACATCACCACATGCCCCAACTATTGGGAATACTCCACCATGGAATTCATATTCTACAAGAATTTCGAAGGTAGAGTTTCCTAGATTCAATAGTAAGGACGTGAAAGAGTGATTATATAAATGTGATCAATTTTTCTTGTTGGATGGCACCTTACCTGAATGGAAGGTTCGTTTAGGGTTAGTTTGAGAGTTGAATTTTGGAGGGGAAGAAAGGGAAATAGAAGGCTTGGGAGCTATGAAATACACTTGTGAGATGACTCCCAAGCCTTTATTTTCCATTCCTTCCCCTCCAAAATTCAACTCCCAAACAAACTCTTAGCATCCATCCATGATAAAATCGCTCATTAGTGATTATATGACATGTACCCTGCTTAGCAACAACATGTAGCCGATGTGGTGATATCGGTTTGGCTTGGTTTATGAGGATCCTCTTTCTTCACTGATTCAGGTGAAACAATTGTGAAAAATACATGATTATGTTGATGAGTTTGAGCTAGCTCTAACTCATGTCTCTCTTATACCTGAACATGCCTTGAGTATCTTCTTAACAGGGTTAGAGCATAGTTCCCAAATACAGGTAAGGAGGTTTAACCCCACTTCAATATCTCATGTTATCAGTCTTGCTAAGTTACATGAAGCTTCTAGGGTTTCTATGAGTAAGCTTAATAATCGAACCAACTATACTGTTACTAAGCTTGCCAATATGAAACCGAGGCTTGCTTGCATTCAATGATAACTATGTACCTCAAACTCAGGTTCAAAAACCATTGTTGAACAAAATTCCTAGAACTATTAGTGCCTCTAAAATGGCTGATAGAAAGGCTAAGAGTCTATTATGTTTTGTGACGAACTTTTCACTCCTGGACACCATTTGAAACATAAAAGGTCCCAAATACTAGTAATAGAAATGAATGAGGAGGAAACTAAATTTGTAGATGATGCTGGTATGATAAATTTGGAAGGCCCTCCAAGCCAGACTCCACAATCTTCTCTCAATGTTATTACTTGCATGCCCTTAATTGACTTTGAACTATGTTTCATATTTTATTATTATTTTTTATATTTTTGATAGTCTAAAATAACATATAAGATTACATGAAAGAGACAAATAATTGCATAAGTTGCTTACAATTGTTTTTAATATTTTCCAAATTTACGGATGCCCATAGATCTGCTCGATACCCAAGGATTGATGGGTAGCAAACATATTGAGTATCCACATGGGTCCAAGACAATTTCTGTTCGAAGAATGAATGAATGAGGTCTGTCCAAGTAATGCATTACTCCTACCCATCCAGATCCACTATCATCTATAATCGTATTGATTATTAAACATGTCAACATATTGGAATGGTCGTCCAAACAGTTCAACCAATGATTCACTAATTAAATAGCATATAAGTTAAATGAGATATATACATATATTATACTAACATTGATGTTAAAAAATTAATAAAAATGTAATAAATATTTTTTGTTTAAACTATTTGTTAAAAGAAATACCGGAGTTGATGATATGTCATGTTTTAGAAGTATAAACAATTGTAATGATTGTATTTTTTATTACTAAGTGTATTTCATTTTCGAGTTGTGTGGCTGTCTATCCCAACAAATGTCATTCTCATGAATCGAACCTTTGACTTTATGATTATTATGAGGATCTAACAGAGTCTTACACGACTAGATCAACGCTTTGTTAGTTAATGATAATTATTGTGTTTTGATTCTTCACAATATTTTCTTAAAAATTAAGTTACTTTGATTAGATTTTTATAATTTTAAATGAAGTCATACAATATAAACTGTTTGACTTATAATTGCAATACAAATATAATTATTATCCTGTATAGAGTTACACACTAATGTATCAATCCAATATTGATAAGTTTGAAATTTGGATTGGGGTGCACCTAAAGGTGACAAAGTTATCGAAAATCTACAATCCATCTAAATTAAATTCATCCAAATCTGTCTGTTAGAGTTATTTAATTTAAATAGATATAATCCAATGAATAATGTTGATAATTATTGGATTCAAATTCATCCATTATATCTAATGGATATCCATGAATATATCCATTTGGATGGATATCCAATCCATCCAAAAATACAAATAAAAAATGATTTTCTTTACATTTTCAATTTCTTTTAATACTGAAGAAAACTAAATTCAAGCAAATTCATTCATGATTCTCACTTTCACTTTTAATATTTTATTAAATTGATATCAATTATAGGAAATGTGTATGTAGTTAATATTAAAATTTTATTCTAAAGTACATAACATATAGATGTATGATAAAAATGTACGCACTCACTAATGTATGAGTTTTATATACTGCTACTGCATCATTCACCGTTTATATTTAATTAGCATTGAATATTTAAAAAAAGTAATCCAGATGAATGGTGAATGATATAGTGATTATGTATAAATCTTTATACTGACAATGCATAGACATTACATTCTAAAAATATTTGTTAAATAATTTACACGTAGAACCTTAAACGAAAAATGACTTTTTAAAAAAAAAATCAGATTTTAAAAATTGATTTCTAAATGATTTTACAAGTGTTTTTTGAAGGTGATTTTAAAAAATGTTTAGTTGAAATAATAGTTTTTAAAATAATATTTTTCTTCAATAGATTTTCTTAGTTCCAATAAAAAAAATCAAATGAATTGGATATACATCCATCCACATCCATAAAATGAAGTCAATGGATAAATTGGATGGATTGAAATCCATTGGATATAAATGACTTGTATAACTTAAAATGTAGTTTAAATGAATTTATATGGATTAGTGGATGACTTTCCATCTATTCATTAGTATCCAAATCCAAATTCATCCAATTCATCCATTTGCCACAGTGCACACTAAGGGTGTTCGCGGTCCATTTGGATCGGTTTTTAAGCAAAAAATCATCCGATCCAAACCCATAATTAGTATGCGGTCCGGTCCGGTCCATTTATATTAAGATGTCCGATCCCATCCGGTCCAAATATTATATGCGGTTTCGGTCCGGTTTGGATCGGTCTTGTTTTTAGATATTAACATATAAATCCCCTCTATTTCAGCCTACAACACCAACAAGGCAGCAACCAGAATAATGAAGAAAAGTTTGATTCTTTTAGTAGTAAGATTAGAAACATCAATATAGTCTAATGATCCAATCATTTTTAACAATTCCATGATCCAATCAATAAAAAAAAACAGCAATGCAACAACAAAAAGTAAACAACAAAATTAAGGATTCTGCGGTGAACATTCAACATCTATCTAGTGATTCTGGAGGAATGAACAAAAATTATTTTCACTAACATCTTACTTTTCCTCATCACAATTGAGGAATTAGGGATTTAGGAATGAGGAATTAGGGGCCACTGCCTATCTCGAATACTTTAGCAAAAATTAGGAGATACACTTAACAATATCAGTCCGGTCTGGATCGGTCTGGATCCCAGACGTGAAACCGAAGACCGGACCGGACCGATCGGTCCTTGAAAAATAAGTCCAAAATACGATCCAAATAGATTCGGTTTTTGCGGTTTCGGTCTACTTTGGATCGGTTTGTGGTTTTTGTTTTGGACCGGTCTGGATTTGAACAACCCTAGTGCACACATCTAATGAAAAAATATATTTGACATTATCAAAGTTATTTGAGGAAATATTGGAAAACTCTTCCATTTAAGAATTTGGCTTTGAAAGTTGAGGTAGTTATGATTAGAAAGAAGTTATTTTTGTTGGCATTTACATCTTGTATATAATTAAGTATGCATCTACGACGTGGAATTGAAATTGTAGTTTAGGATTATAGTTCTAATTTTGATGGAAATAAAATCGAATAGAAATTGTAATTCTATTTTTGAATCATATAAAAAAAATGCAAAATAATTATATTTATAAAACGTTTTCAAATTTAGTTATCCAAAATCATATTGCACCAAAAAATATTCAACTTGTCATAAACATATATGACAAAAATACTCATAATAATAGTTTATGAGTGAAAATAAATATAACAATTCTCACCTATACTTATAAATTTATTTACATGTTTAAAAATTTATTTTTTAATTTAAAAATTTATATTATAATATTTTTATTACTTTGAGATTATTATTTTATAGTAATAAGGTCATATTAAATGATCAAAGGAAATGATTTGTGTGTTGTTGCCTGGAAGGACCATAATCCCGACAACGATTATAAAGTCATATTTAATGATCAATGACTAATTTTTTTTATTAACTATAAAGAAATGAAGTGAGATCATATGTCTCAACTTCCTATCCTCATTCCTGTCCCCACCACTAATATTTTGCCAACTCAATTAAAATGAACATCCCATCTTCCACAGATAACAGAACTCCTTTTCCCCCTTTCATTTTGTTTAATCCCAGTCTAATGGCAACCAACTTTTTAGCATTTATCTTCTTAACTTCTTAGCATCAATGACAACCAACTTAGGGAGTCATAAGGTGGTCTGATGGTGAAGAGGGTGACAACCAACTTCTTAGCATCCATCTTCTTAACTTTTTTTATATTTATGAAACATGACATTTTTAAAATTAAAAAATAAATAAATAGTACCAGCTAATCATGGAGCAACTGAACTAGAGTCGTGCCCTAACATATACGGCCTTCCATTGAAATGTGCTAGGATTAAGACCAGAATCCATCATAAAATTTTAAGACATAAGTAATTTAACAGTTTTCATTCACTTTTGAAACACCTATTATGTGGCAAACTGAAACCCTTCATTGTGTTTTACTCCTTGTAAGGGTGATGAAAGTTTGGCTATGGTATTCACAATGAAACAGAATTGATTGGCTACCAGATTGAGTTTAATTCAAGTGTTGGTCATTGGAGAGGCCGGCGAGCCCGTGGACTCTCAATCATGGCTGGAAATAGTGGGAAGAAGGTCGGGCAGCCGCTTAGGTGTTGTATGCGGTGGACGTTTAGATGGATCATATTTAAATATCTTATGTCCCACAAAGTGTGTCATTCTATGTGTCACGATTTGTGATTCATTAGGAAAATAATTAATTATTAAATTTTTAACTTAAATATATTTTTTGAACCAATCACAAGTTGTAGTACATAAAATAACACACTTTTATGATACAGTAGATGTGGTCCCTGTAGTGTTTAAGTTATGAGCCTACAAGACATCCTTCAAGTCTTCAATTGACTTTTCAATGGTTAATTAGCTCATTTATAATTTTGATGAACTAAATCATTAATTGAATTCTCAATGGTGAATTAAAGCATTTACTAATCTTGATGATTGATATATCAACATTATCTATTTTCGATTATGATTATATTATATTTTGGTAAAAACTAATGAATATATAATTGTATGATTCTTGTTGTATCTTTCTGAGAAACGTATGATTAATGACTCTTAAACTTAATTACTTTTATTAAATTTGCTATATATTGAATTTGTCAATTTACCTTAATAAAGAGAATGATAAATGAATTATGTGTACTTTAATGGCAAAACTGCTATTCAATAAGCAAAATCATTTTTATGTGTATTTCGTGTGTGCCGACTTGCATTTTTATTTTTAATATTGAACATTTAATTTTTATATATTTCATTTTTGAGAATTATATCACTTTTTTGTATTGAGTATACATGATATTATAATTTTGTTTGAATATTTAATTATACATGATACTATAATTTTGGTTATAGTTTATGATTGAGTGTTGAGTCTCTATATGATATAAATTATTACAAAACAAACATCTTATAAGAAAGAATTAGTCTTTAATGTTTGATTTGATTGTATTTTGACACTTATTTAAAAGTGTAATCTTCTTTATCTAAAAAAATTGGATCAAAGTTGAACATAAGATAATCTTCAGATAGAGAGAATAAGCCATAAATAAGTTAATTTGTTTAGTTTTTGAGTGTTTCATATAACATAATATGTTCTCTATTTAAAAGGTAACCTACAATAATCATACACAACCTCTTGAGTCATTTTTTGCATCCTACTATTGCAAAATTAATTTTAATATATGTGTTACAAAATTGAATATATCATATATTGTTCTTCAGTTACCACCATTTAAATATATAAATGGAATTAAATAAAATTATATATGTTCAATTACCTGAATGATCTTTAAGCATATTTTGCATATATATAGTAGTAAGGGTAAAGTTGAGATATAGAAATTCTGCATGTTCATTTACCTATATACCCCTTAGACATATTTTACCTTTACATGGTAGTATATATAATAAATATAAAAAATAATACAAGGTCACAATAAAAATACAAAAATAGTTTATATATATAAATACATATCGATCCAGCTCATGAATCCAACGAATCGATCTGTATCTGGCTCAAGTTCGGCTCTTATATTTAACGAGCTCAATTTCCTGCTCATTTGGTTCATGAATCAAGTTTTTTGAGCTAAATAATGAGTTGAGTTTCAAATGAATAGTGAGTTGGTTCTGTTTATTGTTAGCCCTAGTGTTAATCATGTATATATTAGGAAACAAAATTAGAGAATCAATGATACTTTTGACCAAAGATATGTCATTATTCTATACACAATTCAATAGATACACATACAAACATGATGAGTGAGTGGATATGAGAGCAGGGGCGGAGCATGGAAGGGACAGGTGGGGGCAGCTGCCCCCCTGGAATTTTTTTTATTTTTCTTAAAATATTTTTTTACTTTTTACTCCACCGAAACATATTTATTGTCCTACAAAATGTGTTATTTCATGTGTCACTTAGTATGTTTGGCCAAAAAGATATTTCATTATTAAACTTTCAAATTATTAAATGGGACACATAGAAATACAAACTTTTTGGAGCAGATATACTTTTTTTACCTACACCCAAAAGATGTCTTTATCGAGATACTAGTGGGAGCTCATATATTTCTTTAATTTGTGGCTAGATAAATAAATATAGTGCAACTTGTGTAGTCACTCAAAAAATTATATATAATGAATCAAGTTCTCTTGCATGTTTAGATGTTGGTGGCTGCTCATAATAATATGACTTCATAATGATTTTACACTTGATGAAAGAGATTTTATATATATATATATATATATATAGTCCAAAATTTCTATCGTGTGACTTTCAATGAGCAATAAGATTAGGTTAATATGTCAACGACAATATTTTATTTTTGGTATCGTTAACCATTTAAGTTTGAAATTTTTTCTATTTATTTAATTAATTGTAATTAAATATTATTGCCCCCTCTAAAATTTAGTTCAAGATCCGCCACTGTATGAGAGGATCAAACCGTGTAATGGTTGTCCCTTATTCGACCTTAAATATTGACAAAGTCTAATTTTTGAACTCAAACCTGACTATAGATCTGATGAGACCCAATCATATTCGCGCATGATCATGGTCGTATCGAACCTGGTGAGCAGGCAGAGTCGGGTCTTGTTCACCCCAAGGGACTATAGATCTAATGAGACCAATTTTGTCCGCGCCCGCAAATGCCCGTAAAATTTAACCAGATGTGGGCATGTCCATTTTATAATGGGCTAATGAGGATGCGGGCAACCCACGAGCAATGATAAATAATAAAAAATCATACTGTAAAATAAAAAGAAATTATATAAAGTAGTTGAAAAAAGTTTTCTTTTTATAAAAGAACTTTGATATTTTATATGAAATTGAACAAACCATATCATATCTCAAAGAATTACATCACATCATATCATAATTTATATGATTTTTTCTTATTTTTTCTCTTATATCATGCCCACGGGCCACCCACATTTCCCAATAGAAATGTCTGTGAGCATGGGTGGTAGATAGGAAGGACTAACAGGCATATGGACAAAATTTCTATGCCCCACCTATAAAATTTTGCGGACTATGAAGGTAGGCACGCGAACTTAACCCGTTTTGCCATCTATATGCTGAGGCTAAATTTTGCGAAAGTTTATATGCTGAGGCTAAATGATCAATGACCATATGATTTTTGTTATTAACTATAGAGGCCACAATCACCTGCTACGATTAAAAGGTCGTACTAAATGATCAAATATTATAGTTTGCATTTTTTCTTATACACAATAGTTTTAATCGATTGGAGTCAAAGATATCAAAAGTTATTGCTTATATTATTTATTAGTGCAATAGTATGAAAAAACTATTGTCGTATGCCAAAAAAAATATGGTCTATACAGAAGGCAATACCTGAGAATCTCTCAACAATAAAATTAAATAGTTTTTAAATTAACTTTGTCATTTTTGTCGAAAAATTTCTTGTCCATGTTTAATCAGTATTACTTTAAAGCACAATTACAATACTTGTCTGCAATCAAGAATAATGGATGATCTTGAAACATGTCAAGAGAACAAGTGCATGTAGCCATCAAAATAATGTAGGCTTTGCATTATTTTGAAATAATTAACTATTGTAAAAGGTTCAATTAACAATAACTGAAACTATGTATACAAATATTTGAAATATTTAATTAGAGCAAATTAAAAATAAACACTTTTAAAAAGTTAATAAATTACGGCGCCAATAAAAAACTTTCTAAAGATTAATTACAAACATGAATATTTTTCTAAAAATAGGAATTACCTTAAGGATTATAAGACTCATGATTCATGTCGTATATTCATCTCCACTCCGAGTTGAGAAACAATCATAATCATAAGTATATTTTTCAAACTTCGGAAATTTAGGTGGTAGACCAACACTTTCGTAGATTGGGAAAAATGAGATTGTTCTTTATTTTGTCTACAAAAACTTAGTGTTGATTTTGTTTTTGGATGAATTAAAGTCATGCATATATATTAATTATTAATATATATATATATATATATTAAAGTCCATATTTCCTCTTAAATCAATTTAATTTTTTTATATAGATATATACACTTTATTATTCATATTAAAAAAAGACATTAATTTGATCTTATTAATACATTCGAATGTTCGTGAAATTTATTTGAGCTAAAAAATAGTCTGATTTAACTCGACTCAAGTCAAGTTGTAAAATAAAATATAGAAAGGAATTTCCTAGATTGGACAAAATGCAATTTTTTTCATTTCGTCTACAAAAACTTAGTGTTGATTATGTTTTTGTATAAAAATGGAAATATCTTCTCTCTCCTTTCCAAATTTGTGCTAATAAATGAAAATCGGGTTATGACTATATATATTAAAGTCAATATTTCCTCTCAAATAAATTTAATTTTTTCTATTATATAGATATACACACTTGTATGTATATATGATCATTATTCATATTAAAACAAGACATTAGTTTGAACTCATTAACACATTCAAATGTTCGTGAAGTTTATTTGTCCTAAAAAGTAGTATGATTTAACTCGACTTGAGTCAAGTTGTAGAAATCAAATGTAGAAAGGAATTTCCCACAAAAGAGAAAGAACTAAAATTGAATTAGTAGCATATAGTAGATTGACTATGCACATGATTCATTGTTTTAGTAATATACTATATATTCACTATTAAAATCACTTGAATTGGAAGTGTATATTCATTTCCAACTCATCCTAGCCAAAATCATGAAAGGGAATTTCAAATATATAAAAATGACAATAGTGTTATTTCTCGAATTCAATGATTTGACCACTCCCAAAGTCTAATTATATATCTTATGTGTGATAAAACAAAAGTTTGAAGATCCATAAAACCATATGTTTTTTCTAAAAATAAAAATTGTGGCGATTGTTGAAGCATTCAAGGTTGTATTCAAGATTCTAGCCCAAATCAAGAGTTGTTGGACCAGGAGGTGGTGGCTCAAAATCAGTTGATGCAAGATCTAGTAATGGAAGAGGATTTTTGGAAAGAAAAGTCCAGATTGAATTGGCATATCGGTGGGGACATGAATACTAGTTTCTTCCATAAGGTAACAAAAATCAGGCAAGTCACTAAATCCATGTCCCTTCGTAAAGTTGTGGATAATATTTTGAGTAGCCAAGTTGACATTGGTAATCATGTGTTAAGCTACTTCACTGATTTGTTTGCCTCCTCAAACATCATTTCTCCTAACTCTATAATTAATGAGATGATTCCAAACCTTGTACCTAAAATTGATAATGGAATCACTATGCCAGAGTTGTCGTTCAACAACACTTATTTTAGATATATATAACAACGCTTTCAGGCGCTTTCTGTTTGACTGCAGTAGTATATGGTCATCATTAACATCGCTTAGTATGGATTCTATACCACAACGCAACACACAAAAAGCGATGTCATATAGTGCATCAATACCATAGTGCATCGTCCACAAAGCGTTGTCATATAGGTCTTATATAAATAGTGCATTTTATAGGTCTTATTGACAACCCTTATTGTTGCGCTCTTGAAGTTCATATATTTAACAACACAACAACAGAAAAGTGTTGTTGTATTATTCATAAATTTTACCAAACAACACCTTAATACGACAGCGCATCACACAATAGTGCTGATGCATTAATAATGTACAACAACGATTTATTTAAAAAACACTGTTGTAGTTATCCTTTACAACAACGCATGCTAGGGCTTCCCCTATAATTCGCTGTTGATTTGTATAAATTAATACTTGCATATACATTTATTAGCAGAACATACATTTTCAACAGCAGAGACATTTATACATTCTGAATAACACAAACACATTAACGTAGACCAAAAGTTTGTTTTATTAAACATCAATACAATACAAAATACAAACAATGAATATCATGTCAATTATGTTATGACAGAGTACATAATTACGAATAAAAGAATTACACAAATTACAAAGAAACAATATTATACAAATTACAAACAATCAAAATTAAGCTATAATTATACAAAGACTACTTGCATCTACTTTTTCCTTTTCTTTGATTGTTTTTGTCTTGTAGGGTGATCCTTGTTTGGAGGAGCATATTGATTTAACCAATGCCCTTCATTGTGATCATCTATTGTATTTAAATCATCAATCGTAGTTGGTCCGCTCTCACACGACTGATATGTTCCAAAAAAGGATCATCTTCATCAATATCTTCATATTCATGGTCATCAATATTATTGACGATTATTTTGTTAGTTAAAAGAATAATGGACTATTTTATATCAGTTGAGTCACTAACATAGAATATTTGTTGAGCTTGTGATGCTAGAATAAACGTCTCATCTTTATATCCTAACCTATTAAGATTCACTTGCATGAACCCTAACTCATTAACTCGGAAGCCATTATTATTATCAACCCACATACAATAAAAAATCGGCATCCAAAATATTGTTTAATCTAATTCCCATATGCGTTCAATCACTCCAAAGTATGATATGTTCGTATATATTGGGTTTCTATCTTTGGCACTTGACATGTGTAAAGTTCGAGCAACAAGAGTCACACCACTATTTTGCATTTTATTTTGATCATCTTGTTTTTTCGTATAAAATGTGAATCCATTAATTAGATAACCATTGTAGGATAAGACATGAAGGCTTGGACCATTGGCTAACCATTTCAATCTTTCGGAAACTGAATGTGTATTTATATTCAACTTCTCATCAATGTGATTTTTTAGCCACATAATGAAACACCGATTATGCTCTTTGGAAATCCAATTTTCATTCTTACTTGGGTAGCACTTCCTTAGCATCTCCTTGTGTGTTTCAACATATGGCTCAACCTCGTCGACATTATGTAAAACATATAAGTGCGCTTGCTCCAATTCGGTTCTTGTTATAGTCAATATTTCATTCCCAATAATACTTTCACCGATTTTTTTTTTGCATATCGAGGCTTTGGAATGCCTATGAAATCACCATCGGTAAGGTATCCGGTATAAAAATCAAGAGCTTTTTCAACAGTATATCACTCGATAATACAACCCTCTGGTCTTGATCGATTCTTCACATACCTTTTTAATGTCTTCATATCACGCTCAAAGGGGTACATCCATCTCATATAGGAAGGGCCACATAGTTGTGTCTCTCGAACAAGATGAATGCTTAGATGAACCATTATGTCAAAAAAGAAGGTGGGAAATACATTTCAAGCTCACACAAAGTCAAAATAATTTGTCTTCGCAATGCATGTAATTTCTTAGTGTCAATCACTTTGCTACAACTTTCCTTGAAGAAGAAGCATAATCTAGTTATGGTTCCTCGAACTTTTTTAGGTAGAATTGACCGTATTCCAATAGGCAAGAAATGCTCCATAAGTACATGACAATTATGAGATTTAAGACCTTTTAACTTGAGGTCTTTTATTGATACGATGTTCTGAATGTTGGAAGAGTACCATTCTAGAATTTTAACACCATGAATAAATTTACAAAATTCCATTTTCTCCTTTCTCGATAAAGTATAAGTTGTTGGAGGTAGAAATATACATTTTCCCTTCATTTTTGGCCCCCCAATTCCTTTCTTATTCCCATACTAACCAAGTCCAACCTTGCATTCAAGCCATCTTTGGTCTTACCAGGGACATTGAGTAAGGTACCAAAGAGACTTTTAAACACATTTTTTTTTCAATATGCATAACATCGAGGAAATGTCTTGCATATAATGAATTCCAATATGACAATTCAAAGAAGATTGACCTTTTCTTCCACCAACTTGTGACAATTTCTTTTGAAAAAGGTTTACCAAAGTTAGTATTCAAACCCATTAGCTTTTGAAATAATTGGTCATCTGTCAACTGCAAAGGAGCACGACCTTCTTCATTGTTTCCATCAAATTATTCTTTTCTCCATCATCCATAGTGATGATCTGATGGCAAAAATCTACGATGACCAAGGAAGACATTCTTCTTATAGCGTTCCAATCTCATTGAATGAGTATTGTCTTCACATACAGGACATGCAAAATGTCCTTTTGTACTATATCCAGACAGATTACAATATGTAGGGAAATCACAGATTGTGCCGAACAACAAAGCCATCAAGTTGAAACTTTCTTCCCTATACGCATCATAGACATTTATGATTGTCTCCCACATTTGCTTTTAGTCTTCGATTAATGGAGCCAAATATATTTCTATGTCTTTTCCTAGTTGTTTAGGTCCATAAATTAACATAGATAACAACACATATTTGGCTTCATGCATAGAAAAGGAGGTAGGTTGTATATGTAACGCCCCAAAAATCATTTCATATTTAATATATTTAATCTCTTAGAAAAATGGGTAAATTTTTCTTTCCCTTTTCTTTCCTTTTATGTAACCTATTACTTACAAATCATTTTCACTTTTACCTTATTCCATTTTCAAGACGTCACATTTTCAAACCTTGCGGAAATAAAATTCTTAATACATTGAAGATAATTAAACGAACACAAATATTTTCTGAATACTTCTCATTCATAAATTTTTTGAGTAAATACAAAATTGTTTACAGGGCGAAATCTAATCATCGCCACAAATAAAAAAAAACTGAAAATACAAAGAAAATAATGCTGAGGTATTGACATTACAAAAAGTACCTCACACAAGTTCCTATCACAACAAAACAAAAGAGAAACCTCCTAAACCCGATGTGCATTGGAAGCCTCGCTAGGGTCTTCCTCCACCTCCGAGTCAAAAGAGAACTCAATGACCTCAACTAAATCTGCTATGCAGATAAGCTCTACATAGTCGTCGTTGTCTTCCTCCTCCTCCACCTCATTCGCTCCCCAATCCATCGAGGGGTCCGGGATGTACCCCCCTGGCATGGCCCCGTCTGTCTCTCTTGGCGCCAATCCTGATGATGAGAATCCTATTTGGGGCCAGGTCCTAACAAATTTTGGTACGCCTCGAGCTTTAGCCGGTACAGAAAGTTCGGCAGTTGTAGGTCTTCGGTTGGGCAAAGTGAATGATACCTCCCGAACTGTGTAGTATGGTAGAAGATGCAGAATTGAGCCATTGCTTACCCAATCCAACTCCAGGTCGCAAGGACCTATGTAAGTGTGTCGATTACCCTCAACACTCCATATCCCCTCTTGGGACATAGTGAAGCGATAACCTCAGATCAGTGCTGATGGGTCCATCTGAACATGCGTACAAATACACCAGAAGAAAAGAGAGGGGGTAAAACATCTATGAAAAACTTGTCATCGACGTCATGGAATTACAAGGAATAATACACCAAGACAACACACGAGTACAGATATATCACGTGATTATACAAGCATATAATAACGATGAATGAAGTATAAAACTCGAGAGTTTAGAATCAATATCGAAGAATATCATGGATGCAATGCAATGCATGAGTCCACCATCCTTACTCCTTTATCCTCCCAATAACTATTCGTCAATAACCGAGAACACAGTTCCCATAACAAGCCGATTTGATCGCACCAAAATTATTCATCGCAAGGATATATGATCGATATGTTCCAACGGAACTGTCCATTTCAGGACGGTATCGTATCAAACACTTTCTGGGCATCCCTCTCATCGATCCTGATTGCAAAGAGAGGTTGTCAGAGATCTTCTAGTTTGCACTGTGAGCACTGTCCGATCCAACAGAATACCTCATCCAGGGATACATGGGACTCGTCTCACCTAGACTCTCCCTCAAGACTTTGCTGACGAATCACCACCATCAACGCCGTCCCTCTCAACATCTCGGGGCTCATTCGTCTCCCGTAAATTTCCTTTCCACTACTTCATTTTTGACCATAGATATGCACCCTAGCCGAAATTAGCAAATTATGTCTTTTAATCCATCTTTTCAAGCGATTTTCCCATGCTAAGACATCTCCCATTGTGAAGGCTTATAGTGGGTCATGATCTTAACATATAAACCAAAAGAAAATAATTTCGGCACCACTACGAACCATCACTGAATTATCCTGGACGACTCTCAAGCCAAGCCTCTTACGGTCAGACGATCTCGCTGCATGGTTACAACATAATACTTCTCAGCACCACTGCGAACCATCACTGAATCATCCTAGAAAACTCCTCTAGCCAAGCCTCTTACGGTCAAACGATCTCGCTGTGTGGGCATAATATCACACCCCCGGGCCTCACCTTTAACAAAGAAATTCCTTAGTTTTATTACTTTCAAGAATTTCATAGTTATTTACCTTTACAACTTCTTGATGGCAAACACGCCATTAGGCTCTCGTATATATGAGAGTTATCGTTCACACGACTTAAAAAGAAGTCATGTCTGTATGGAGCCTTCTCGCTCAAGCGAGAGCTGTCTTGCTCAAGCGAGGGCACATCCATTTTTGAGGCATTTGTGGCTTAAGCAAGAGTTGTCTCACTTAAGCGAGAAAACAATCAGTTCTCTTTGTGCCTATTTTAGCTCAAGCGAGAGCTGTCACGCCCCGAGCTAAAACACTCGTTTTCTCTAGACAATTCTCGTTCAAGCGAGAAGAGAGCCTGAATATTATTTTAATTAATTTTCTCAATGAGAATATTTCTCATTTATATCACATGTTTTTAAACCTTGAATTTAACAATTATCACATACATATCATTCCCATAATAATCATTCAAACATTATAATTCAAGAGTAAACATGGTATTTGCATATATAAACAT